>NW_006921690.1:1590814-1598283 GCF_000298275.1 Orycteropus afer afer | reverse complement strand
CAAGCTGGATTCAGAAGAGGACGTGGAACAAGGGATATCACAGCTGTTGTCAGATGGATCTTGGCTCAAGGCAAAGAATACCAGAAGGATGTTTACTTGTGCTTTATTGACTACGCAAAGACATTTGATTGTGTGGATCATGACAAATTATGGATAACATTGAGAAGAATGGGAATTCCTGAGCACTTGCTTGTACTCCTGAGGAACCTGTACCTTGACCACGAGGCTGTTGTTCGAACAGAACAAGGGGACACTGCATGGTTTAAAATCAGGAAGGGAGTGTGTCAGGGTTGTATCCTTGCCCCATACTTATTCAGTCTATATGCTGAGCAAATAATCCAAGAAGCTGGACTATATGAAGAAAAATGGGGCATCAGGATTAGCGGAAGAATCATTAACAACCTGAGATATGCTGATGATACAACTTTGCTTGCTGAAAGTGAGGATGACTTGAGGCACTTACTTATGAAGATTGAGGAACACAGTCTGCAGTATGGATTACATCTCAATTAAAGAAGAAAAAAATCCTCACAACTGGACCAATAAGCAGCATCACGATACATGGAGAAAAGATTGGGGTTGTCAAAGAATTCACATTGCTTGGTTCTACACTCGAGGCCAATGGAAACAGCAGTCAGGACATTAGACGACATGTAGCACTGGGTAGGTCAGCTGTGAAGTAACTCTTTCAAGTTCTGAGGAGCCAGGATGTCTGCTTGAGGACTAAGGGACACCTGACACAGGCCATGATATTTCCAATTGCCTCGTATGCATGTGAGAGCTGGACAATGAATAAGGAAGATCAAAGAAGAGTTGACGCTTTTGAGTTGTGGTGCTGGCGAAGAATGCTGAAGGTACCATGGACTTCCAAAAGAACTAACAGATCTGTTCTGGAAGAAGTGCAGCCGAGATGTTCCTTGGAAGCGAGGATGGCCAGACTTCGTCTCACCTACTTTGGTCATATTGTCAGAGGAGACCATTCCCTGGAGAAGGATGTCATGCTTGGTAAGGTGGAGGGTTGACAAAAGAGGGGAAGGCCTTCGATGAGATGGATTGACACGGTGGCTGCAATGATGGCCCCAAGTATAGCAGGGATAGTGGAGCTGGCGCAGGATCGGGCAGTGTTTTGTTCTGCTGTGCATGGGGTTGCTATGAGATGGAAACAACTTGACAGCACCTAACAACTATACTTGGAGATTAGAAAGGAGCTTGGGTGATGCTATGGTTAAAACATTGGACTGCTAACTAAAAGGTTGGGAGTTCAAATCCACCAGCCACTCCATGGAAGAAAGACACTCTGCTTATGTAAAGATTTATATACTTGGAAACCCTCTGAGGCAGTTCCACTATGTCCATTAAGTTTGCTGTGAGTCAGAATCAACTCATTGGCAGTGCATTTGTTGTTTTGTTTTGGTTTTTTTGTTTTGTTTTGTTTTGTTTTGTTTGAGATTAAGGGTACAGAAGATTAAATCCTTTTTAGAAACAGAAACATTCATTAATGAAATAGTGAGTGTCTCATTGTAACACTAATAGCAAATACTGTGTATAGTAAACACTGGGACTACTGGTAGATTCTAAACCCATAATTTAAGGCTTACTACTACTTACTGGTTCTACAGATATTTTAGAGCACCTGAAATACATATGTAAAGCTGGCCTTAAACTTGGCAGTGAGTGGGTTGAGTTACAAATATAACTGAGATGGGAATCTACCCCTCAACATGTTTGGGATTTTCTTTATGAGAGACTAGCTATAACTATAACTCTACTGTGAGAGAGAGAGAGAGTAAGGAATACCGTGACAGGTTTTAGAGGAAGTGTAGTATTAGACCATGTTGTTTTGTTTGTTGTTGTTTTTGCCGTCGAGTCAGCCGCGACTCATAGTGACCCCTCCTTGGGTTTCCGAGGCAGTATCACTACGGAAGTAGGATTGCCCAACCTTCCTTCCGAGGAGTGGCTGGTGGGTTTGAACCGCCAGCCTTCTGGTTAGCAGTCAAGTGCTTTAGCCACTATGCTACCAGAGCTCCTAATAGTACTCAGTAAATATTTGTTAGCACAAGTGGACAAAATGTCTCTAAACCTGTGGCCCTTTCTAGTGAGACCTTGGTCTCAGCTTGTTGTTACAAGAAGCACTTGTAATCTACTTCCGAGAAGCCAACCACTGAAAAACCTTGGAGCACGGTTCTACTCTGACATGCATGTGGTGGTCATCAGGAGTGAGAAGTGGTGTGAAAGAAACTGGTTTGTTTTTTAGTTTATTCACATGTGACATTATGGTGTAGTATGCCGGCCTTCTGGTGAGCAGTCAAGTGCCTTAGGCACTATGCTACCAGAGCTCCTGACCATAGCAGAGATTATTTCTGGTTGGAGAACTCGGGGAGAAGACAGAGAGAGTAGGTTACTGGCCAGTAGAGTCTTGTAGACTGGCCAAGACGTAGACAGAGGGTGAAGTTGGGAATGACGCAAGGAACAGATGTCCTAGAAAGGGAGAATCTCTAGAAAGACATCTAGAAAAATTTGCTCATAGAGCCTGGTAAATGTACCCTCACTTGCTAATAAGCCCACCCTCCATTCCTAGCTCCTTTAAACATGATTTGATTTTGGTGCCTGCTGCATAAGTGCCTCTGGCTCACAGTCTCTCATGAAGTTGCAGTCATGCTGTTGCTTGGGACTGTGGTCTCACCCAAAGGCTCACCTGGGAGAAGATCTGCTGCCAAGCTCACTCACATGGTGGTTGGCAGGATTCAATTCCTCAGGGGTTGTGGGAATGACTGTTAGCTGAAGGCCTCCCTCAGTTCTTGCCGCATTGCCTTTCCATAGGGCAGCTCATGATATGACAGCTGGCTTCCCTTAGAGTAAGAGAGTATAAGAGCAAGCCAGCACCCAAGACAGAATGGAAGACGCAGTCTTTTTATAACCTACCATTGGAAGTGACATGCCATTATTTCTGCCATATTATATTCATTAGAGGTGAGAAAATAAGCCCAACCCACACTCACAGGGAAAGGACCACTCAAGGGCCTGCATGCCAGGAGGGAAGCATCATAAAAGTCGTTTTAGAGGGTGCCTACCACCACACTGAATGAGCAGGGGAAAGAAGAGCAAGAGATGAGGTCAGAGAGATAACATGGTGGTCTGATCAGGCAGGGCCTGTGTGTCTTTGTAAAGACCTTAGTTTTTACTTTGACACTTGCTTAAGTGTGAAATGACCCATCTACAAGGATTTTTATTGTAAAAGATCATAATAGGAAAAGATTGGGGATATCTTAAGTGCCCATTAAACGGGTAGCAGTTAAGTAAAATATGACACATCTCTTCAAATAGCACACTATGCAGCAATTAAGAAGAATTAGGGTTGATTCCAAGGCTGGAGCCGGGAAATAAAAAATGAGACTGAAGCATCTTGTGCCAGAAAGTAAACAAGTAGTCCAACAAACAAACTAAAGCGTGGGACAGTCGAAAGGTTACAGAAGCCAGACTGAGAGCGCTTCTTCCTCTGGCCATGGTTGCAGCCACTTGAGTAATAAAATAAATAACTATAGTGTTGGCTTATAGCCCAGAGAATGAAATAGAACTCCATGAGTCCAAACTGATATGTATAACTGAATAAACAAGCAAATAGGGGGAAGGGACAAGTCGTCCTCATAGAAACATTCTAATTAATAAAAGTTGAAGGAAGGAGGGGAATACAAAATTACCATTGGAACACCACGGTAATAATTGCTGCAGGCGTGATCCATGATGAATGCTAAATGAGTGGGTGAAAGTTTAAGCAGAAACAGGATATTTGCATAATTTCAGCGTATCTCTCCAAAGATATTTATTAACTACAAAGAGAAAAATAATAGGTTTACAGTGAAGAATTCTGGCAGATACCACCTCAACCAAATGATCAATGTTAATATCATCAATAACATATTTCTATCATGTTGTTGTTGTGTCCCTTCAAGTTGATTCCAACTCATTGGTGACCCTATAGTATAGAATAGAACTCTGCCCCATAGGGCTCCCTAGACTGTAATCTTAGAGTTGATTGCCAGATCTTTTCTTCTGCAGAGCTGCTGGTGGGTTCCAACCACTGACCTTTTGGTTAGCAGCTGAGCACTTAAACATCCCACCCACCCCGCAATTATATACACTGAGAAGGACACATCACTTCCATGAGAATCTTCTTAATATCACGTGACTCATATTTAATCATGAGAAGACATCAGAAAAACCAAAGCTGAGGGACATTCTGTAAAATAACTACTTGGTACTCCTCAGAAAGCGTCCACATCTTCAAAGGCAAGAAGAGACTGAGAAACCGTCACAGATCAGAGGAGACAAAGGAGACTTGAGAACTAAATGCAATGTGGTGTCTTAGATTGGGTCCCAGAACAGCATCGACAACAAAGAGTATTAGTGGAGAAACTGGAGAATATAGAATAAATTCTGTAGTTTAGATCATAGAAATGCTCCAAGGTTAATTCTTACTTTTGACAGTTGTTCTATGATTAGAGATGTTAATGTTAAAGGAATCTGGGTAAAGCGTATACAAGAACTCTCTGTACTGTTTTTACAACTCTTCTGTAAATCTAAACTTATCTTAAAAAGCTAAAAAAAAAAAAAAAAAAGTCTGACATATAGTAACTGCTCCACTATATAGCACTCAACTATATATACATGGACTGCAAGAAGAACTAATACATCTATCTTGAAAGAAGAACAGCCAGGATGCTATTTATAAGCAAGGATGGTGAGACCTCATCTCATATATGTTGGACATGTTGTCAGGAAGGACCAGTCCCAGGAGAAGGACATCATGCTTGGTAAAAGAGGGTCAGTGAAAGAGAGGAAGACCCTCAACGAAATGGATTCACACAGTGACTGCAACACCAGGCTCCACCCCAGCAACAACTGTGAGAATGACACAGGACTGGGCAGTGTTTTGTTCTCTTGTATACGGAGTCAGACTCAGTGGCACCTAACAACAACAATTGTTGTTGTTGTTCTTGTTGTTGTGCGCCGTCAAGTTGGACCCGACTCACAGTGACCCCTCCTTGGGTTTCCGAGGCAGTATTGCTATAGAAGTAGATTGCCCAACCTTCCTTCTGGGGAGGGGCTGGTGGGTTTGAACCGCCAGCCTTCTGGTTAGCAGTCAAGTGCCTTAGGCACTATGCTACCAGAGCTCCTCCTTAACAACAATACTGTATAGGTATTTATTAAGGAGTTAAAATGGTACTTTGAAAAAAAAGATTAAGACAGATCTTTATGAATTGAAGGGTTTCACTAAGTGAAAAAGTTAAAGCATTGCAGGGAGCTCTGATGGTGTAGTGCCTAAGGCATTTGACTGCTAACCAGAAGGCTGGCAGTTCAAGCCCACCAGCCATTCCTCAGAAGGAAGTTTGGGCAACCTACTTCCATAGAGATACCGCCTTGGAAACCAAAGGAAGGGTCACTGTGAGTCGAATCAACTCAATGGCAGTGAGTTTGGTGAGTTCATATGTGTGAAAGAATTATAGTATTTGCTTATATATACATGGACTATTTTCTGGAAGACTACACAACAAAAAACTGAATGAAAGAAATTAATACCAGTGTTTGGAACTAGTGGTAGCTAAGAGACAGAGGTGGGGACTTAATTTTCTCTTCATATCCTTTCTTACATCATGAATTTCGACCATGCATATTTATTGCCTAGTCAAAAAATAAATTTAAAAGAATGTAAGCGGCCATGGTAACCTTGAAGTTCTCAGGGTTCCCCATCCATCCCCCAGTAACTCCACTCCATAGAGATGACCTAGAATCTCCTGGCACTCTGGTTGGCCCATAGTAAGTGCTCAGTGAATTTAATGAATGAAGGGATGTATTGTGCTTTGGCCTGCCACAGGATTTTCTCACATCTACTCACACAGATCCCCTTTCTAGGGAGGCCAGCTTGGGTTCTTGTCAGCAACAGATGCTTTGATTTCTTAGCTTTCTTGTTTTATCACAGCCCTATTAATGTTTAAAAATGCTTTATCAAGCTCTCCAGCCTGTCTTCGGTGTCTGGAGAGCATTTGACAGGTAGACATGGATTCTGAACTGGCCCCAGGAATACTAGGTTATTATTTCCTCTTTAAAGAATTGAGCAGGTAACTCTGAACCTCCTAAAGCGCCAGATCCTGTAGTTATGCATCTGTTATGGAACAGCCAGGTTCAGTGACCCCCTGCCCAGGAGGCCTACTGGTGTTGGGATGGAGCTTCCAGCATCGTCTTGAAGATTAAAATGCTTCACCAAGTCTTCATTTCAGGAAGCATAAAGAGGAGACATCCAAGCACCTCACAGAAGACAGAATTGCAGAGTCCGGCAGTATTGCTCAATTGCTGTCTCAGGTCTCTAATGCTGCTGTAACAGAAACACCACAAGTGGGTGACTTGAACAAACAGTACTTTATTTTCTCACAGTTCAGGAGGCTAGAAGTCTGAATTCAAAGAGCTGGCTCCAGGGAAGACTTTCTTTCTCTGTTCGCTGTGAAGGAAGGTCTTTGTCTCTTCAGCCTCTGCTTCCTTGTTCCTTGGAGATGTGTCTTGGCATCTGTCTTACCCTAATTCTGCCCACTTGTTTAATCTTATGTATCTCAAAAGAGATTGACTCAAGATACACCGTGTATTAATTGTGCCTTGTTAACATAACAAAGACATCCTATTCCCAAATGGGATTATAATACAGGCATAGAGGTTAGGATGTGCAACACAAAACCAAACCAAACTCACTGTTGTCCAGTCAATGCCGACTCATAGCAACCCCTCCTTGGGTTTCCAAGGCAGTATCTCTACGGAAGTAGATTGCCCAGTCTTCCTTCAGAGGAGTGGCTGATGGGTTTGAACTGCCAGCCTTCAATACATAACCATTGCCCAGGGAGGTGTGGTGGCAGAGAGCAAGCAGATTTTTAATGATTCAGGTGTTCCATATCCAAGGTTGAGACCCACTTTGCCACTTCTTGTGAGAATATTATTGCACTAGCCCCAGCTTGAATCTAAGAATAATGGATCTCCTGTTAAGACCCTGCTCACTATTCCATAAAGCTTTCCCTGACTACCCTTACCTTTTTTGGGGGGTAGATTTCTTTTCTTTTTTTAATTGTGATTTGGGTGAAGATTTACAGAGCAAATTCACTTTCCTTGCAGCAGTTCACATATACTTTGTCTCATGTCATTGACCACAGTTTACCACAATGCAGCAGCTCCCCTCCCACGTCCTCTCCACAGTTACCTCTTCCCAGTGTCCATCACTCCATACACTCCTGCCCCCTGAGATGTCTCCCTGTGCATAAGCAGCACTTCTTTCTTCCATGATTGCTCTCTCCAAGGCTAGTGTCTACTTGAGGTAAATGTTTAACTCACATGCCTGTCTTCTGTTTGGCTGGAAACCACAGGTGTGGGTTCAATTCCAGACCTGAAGGGCAGCTAGGGGCCATAGTCTCAGTGGTTCCACCAGGCTCTAT
>NW_006921690.1:1581844-1590714 GCF_000298275.1 Orycteropus afer afer | reverse complement strand
TCCACATTGTTCTCCCTCTCTATCCAGGATCTCCTACATAGATCCCCTTCCAAGTGGATGACAGTGGTAGCCAGGCACCATCTAGTTCTTCTGGTCTCTTAGTTGTATAGGCTACTACCCTTACTTTTTCCATTTGCTTTCTGTAGCAGTTAGTTTCTGGGTTGGTTTCCTAAGGCTGCAGTAGCAATGTATCACAAAGTGAGTGGCTTTCAGGAACTGAAATTCCTTGTCTCACAGCTCTGGAGTCTAGAAGTCCAAATCGTTGTGTTGGGTAGGCCATGCTGTTCCTCTGCAGGCTTCAGGAGAAGCTCCTTCTTGTCTTTTTCTGCTTCTGGCTGCCCCTGGTATTCCTTGACTTACAGATGCATCTTCACATGGCTGTCGTTCCTGTCTGTCTGTCTTGTCTTTCTCTCATTTATAAGGATAGCACCTTAGTTCTCTAGATGGTGCAAACAGTTTGCCCTTAACTGCTAACTTAAATGTTGGTGGTTCAAACCTGCCCAGCAGTGCCATGCAAGAAAAGGCCTGGCAATCAGCTTCCCTTAAGATTACAGCAAGAAAACCCCACGGAGCAGGTCTACTCTGTAAAACGCTTGTTGGCCAGGAGTTGGAATTGACTCGAAGGCAATTAAGGGATGGGATTAGGACTCACCCTACTGCAATGTGTCCCCATATTAACTTAACTGATAACATCTGTAAAGACCCTCTTTCCCACCGAGGCCACGTTCACAGGTACAGGGATTAAGACTAAAACATATCTTTTTGGAGATATATTCAATCCATTATAGTCACCATATCGTGACTACCAAGTTTTATGTGTTAGAATGACTTCCCAAAGAGAGAAAGAGAGAGTAAACTAGTTGAAAGCAGTTGCCACACCCCTTAGCTCATTCCTTGTTACGGTGTTCATCTCATGGAACCAGAATTAGACCTGTGTGGGCCACATGGTCAATATTTTAGGCTTTGTGGGCCATACTGTCTCTGTTGCAACTACTCAACTCTGCCATTGTAGCACAAAAGCACCATAAACAGTACATAAACAAATGGTTATGGCTATGTTCTGATAAAACTGTATTTACAAAAATAAGCTGCAGGCCAGAGTCTACCTCTGGGCATGGGGTGCTAGGAGGTAAGTTGCTCATGATCCAAACCAAAAACAAAAAAAAGTTGTTGAGTAGATTCTGACTCATGGCAGCCCTGAGTGTGGCCAAGGAGAACGGCTCCATAGGGTTTTCTGGCTTAATCTTTATAGAAACAGATTACCAGGCCTTTCTTCCATGATGCCTTTAGGTGTGTTTGAATTGCCAATCTTTAGGTTGGTAGTCGAGTACAAACTGTTTCCTCTGTCCAGGGTCCTATGGCTCAAAACTGGGCTGTAGAGAAGACAAGGACCAGAGATCATAGAGGCCTCTGTAGGCCATAGTTAAGAGTAAGTTTTCCGTCCAGTAAACCAGTTCCCATAAAGTCTCTTCTGACTCCTGGTGCCCCATGTGTCTGAATAGAACTGTGCTCCACAGAGTTTTCAATGGCTGATTTTTCAGAAGTACTTCACCAGGCTTTTCTTCCAAGCCACCTCTGGGTAGGCTCAAACCTATAACCGTTTGGTTAGTAGCCGTTGGAATTAACCATTTGTGCCATGTGGGAGCTTCTGGAGTAATGAGCGGCCACTAAAGGGTATAATACTGAGATATGCCATGATCTTACTGCCTTCCTAAGAAGAGCTTTCTGGATTCTGTGTGGAAATTGAACTGGAGAGGAGGATGATTAGAAATTGGGAGAGTGGCTCGGAGGTACATGTGGTACTTTATGCAACAGATAATGTAACTTGTCCCACATTTTGGAGGCAGACTCCGTAGCACCTGCCCCTGGTTGGACATCAGTGGAAAGGAAGGAAGCAGCGTAACCTGGACCAGTCTCTGGCTCTGGGGACTGCATGGCTGCTGGTACCGTTGTAGGATTGTAATTGCTATTTGATGGTGATAGTTGTTGTCTCAGCTCTCACAAATGAGAGTTTATTTACAGTAACAGTGACATGCCTGAGATAGATTTTCATTTCATGTTTTGCTGAAGATCATTTTTTTTATTGTGGTAAGTCTATACATAACAAAACACTTGCCATTTCAACATTTTTTACACGTACAATTCACTGACATTGATTATGTACATCATGTTGTGCAGCCATCAGCACTGTCCCATTCCCATGTTTCCATCCCCTTCACAGCACTCTGGAGAGCTTTCCTCTCCCCAGTTACGGTTAGCCTCGCCCTGCAGTACTACTTGTGTGTGATTCTACTGCACTCACAGACTGATCAGAGCATCCTGCCCACTGCATCTCACTTGAGTTAGCACTATTCTGCTCCGGCAGCTGACATGGCAGGCTCAATAAACCATTGTATTGTAACTCACTAAGCCTTATTACTGAACCAGAAACCAACTGACCATCAGGTTCAGAGAATGTCTGCTAAGCATTTAAATTTGCAGCTTCCACCAAACACTCCAGGTAAATACATCAGTAAGCAATAGAAATAGTAACTCTGGACAGCCCTTCTTATTCAGCAGATTCCAGGAGGCACTTATATCCATTTTAAGCAATTAGAGGGCAGGAGCAGCCCAGCATGTCCTATGCAGGAGCTTGGGGTCAGCTGAAGCCACTTGGTGCTTAGAGGAGAGTTGCCTCGGAGGTCTCCCCTTTTGTGGTTAGAACAATGGGAACGTTGATCCCAACATGGGAACTCACTTCCCAGTCCCCCACTCCACCCCTGCCGTCCGTCTGTTGGCTTTGGCTTTTTCTGGTCTGCTGTACGAGCGGTAACAAAGCACCACTACGCCCACTTCCAGTGCAGGCTCTTTTGGCACATTTTAAGCAATTCTAGGCCCTAGCTCCCAATTACTCTCATCAATGAGTTTTGGTAGCAATCTGAATTTCTATTAAAAATTACCCTTTTCTCCCTTAAATTGCGAGTTAGTAGGAGCTCTGGTAGCATAGTGCCTAAGGCACTTGACTGCTAACCAGAAGGCTGGCGGTTCAAACCCACCAGCCACTCCTCGGAAGGAAGGTTGGGCAATCCTACTTCCGTAGTGATACTGCCTCGGAAACCCAAGGAGGGGTCGCTATGAGTCGGGGCCGACTCGACGGCATATAACAACAACAACAACAACCTTACCCTCCAGCCAATTCTGTAATTGTCCCAGGCCTGAAGGAAAGAGGCCATGAACCATCAAATTCCTTGGTTATCATTGGCACCTTCCTCATCAGAGGTGTGCATTGGGCTCTGACATGTACAGAAGTACTTAGCGTGCTTCCGAGACTCTGGGATCACGAGGGGCTCCTCCATACCAAGAAGCTGTCCTGATGAGCACCTTACAAATTAGGGCCACTGGTAAGTTAGGGGCCATTGGTAACACTTGGGAGTCCCTGGGTGGTGCTAACAGTTAACAGACTGGTGTGTTCAGACTGGGTACTAACTGAAGGGTTGGAGGTTCAAATCCCCCCAGGAAGAAAGTCCTGGTGATCTACTTCCAAAAAATCAGCCATAGAAAACCCTATTGCGTAACAGCTCTACTCAGACACACATGGGTCACCATGAGTCGGAGTTGACTTGATGACATCTGGTTGGTGATGACACTGGCTGTTTCTGTAGCATTTGTTGAAATGGATTGAGTGTAGTGCCTTTCTGGGAGGCCCCATTTGGCCCAAGGGCAGATATGTATTGGGAGTGGAGAGGATGTGAAGCCTTGGGTCTCTTGGGATGCTAACGACTGAAAATTCCCAGGGAGCTATCTGCCTCATTCAGTCTTCAGTTTTAGAACTCGACTGTTTCCCCTTCTCTCCCCTCCCCTCCCTTCCCTTCCCCTCCCTTCCCTCTCTCATTTTGAATTTAATCTTCCAGCGCTTGTCTCCTGGCTCTCAGTGGTCCCAGAGTCCTAATTCCGTCTTGCCAGGCGGACCCCTCTCTCATTTCCCTCTGGCTGGGGGCCAGCAGTGGCTCCTGCTGTGGTTTTGTCTGACGCTGGGCAGGCGGGCAGCTCGGGTTTTTCCATCACCCTCCTCTCAGTTAATTTTAGAAACTTGAGTTGCCATGGTAATGGTTCAGTGGGGTTTTCGTGATTCTCTTTTGATTCAGTCATTTGCCAGTCTGCCCTTTAAATTAAACTTTTTCAATACGCATCTAAATTGGGACAGGGGATGTGCTTGGAATAGCGATCCTCAAAGGAGTGCCGGGTCCACGGAGGTTTTTAAAACGGGAAAGTCTGGGTGGATATGGGGATGCCCTTGGTTTACAATGGCCAACAAGTTCCTTTAAGCTTTGCTGCTTATTGAGAAAAGTGGCCATAGGCAGGATAGAAGTAATCCCAAGAGGAGTGCTGGGCTGAAATGCTCCCCCAGGACCACTCCCAAACTATGCGTTCCTACACAACTAGGCCTGTACAGTTTTTGCTTCTGAGTCTCTAGTGTGGAGTACGGCGTCCGACATCTGATCACAGCATAGTAAGTGGATGAGTGAAGGAAGGTGCCCCCAGCCAGGCTTCACTCCTGCATTCCTGGAAAAACCCCAGGAGGAGGTGATGATGGTTGTTGCTATTGTTATTATTGAGTTGGCTCTAATTCGCGGTAACCTTAAGTGCAAACTAACACTGTCCTCATGATCTTTGGTCTGCTCAAGCCCATTGTTTTGGTCACTGTGTATTTTGAATACCTCCCAACCTTAGGGACCCAGCTATGCTGGCAACATTCTGTTGTGACCCATAGGGTTTTCACTGGCTAATTTTTGAAAGTAGATCACCAGGCCTTTCTTCCTAGTCTGTCTTAGTCTGGAAACTCCACCAAAGCTCATCCGCCATGGGTGATCTTAATGATATCTGAAATCCCAGCAGCATAGCTCCCAGCGTCACAGCAGCACGCAAGCCACGGGAGTGTGACAAACTGACAGACAGGTGAGAGGCTGGAGCTTCTGTATTCCTAAGAACCCTGGCCCGTCTTCCTGCCTCCTCCTCTTCACCATTTCATCTTCTCTGCCATTCCGCACTCACGCAGCCCTGTTTAAATCTAGCACGAAGGGATTGGAGTTTTGACAGATAAGAGAAGTCACAATCGATCTACTCGGCTCAAGTTTACAACAGTAGTCTTTAATGCTCATATTAACTGTGTGGTTATAGGTTTTAAATGTCGATTCTACAGATGAAGCATTGAGGGGTCATTCATGGGTCTGTGACCAGTCAATCAAACTCCCAGACCTATACTAACCACCATGCATACTGCCTCTTGAATTGAACATAGCTAACCTCCTTTACTGCCTCGGCAACCCAAGGAGGGGTCACTATAAATGGGGTCCGACTCGACGGCACATTACAACAACAATAACAACAGGCTCCTTCATAAGGCACTCTGGTGGTGTAGTGCCTAAGGCGTTTGACTGCTAACCACAAGGCTGGTGCTTCAGACCCACCAGCCACTCCATGGAAGGAAGACTGGGCAGTCTACTTCCATAAAGATTTACCACCTCAGAAACCCAAAGGGGGTCGCTATAAGTCAGAATCGACTCAGTGGCAGTGGGTTGGGTTTGGTTTAGCCTCTTTCATACTACACCATAATGTCACATGTGAATAAACTAAAAAACAAACCAGTTTCTTTCACACCACTTCTCACTCCTGATGACCACCACATGCATGTCAGAGTAGAACCGTGCTCCAAGGTTTTTCAGTGGTTGGCTTCTCGGAAGTAGATTACAAGTGCTTCTTGTAACAACAAGCTGAGACCAAGGTCTCACTAGAGAGGGCCACAGGTTTAGAGACATTTTGTCCACTAGTGCTAACAAATATTTACTGAGTACTATTAGGTATGAGGAGCTCTGGTGGTACAGTGGTTAAATCATTTGGCTGCAGACCTAAAGTTAAGTGGTTCTAACCCAGCAGCTACTCCACAAGAGAAAGATGTGGTAATCTGCCAACCTTGGAAACTCTGCGAGGCAGCTTTACTCAATCCTGTAGGGTTGGAATTGACTCAGTGGGAGTGGGTTTGGTTTGGTTTTGGTTAGGCATAAAGGATACACCAATGAGCAAGTAGAATATGGCTTTGTCCCCACGAAGTTACATTTCAGCAGGAAAGAGAAACAATTAAATACAACTGCAGTGATAGGCAGTGATAAGTGTTGTGAAGATATATAAGGCAGTAAGGGGACAGAGGGATGGAAAGTGATGGACGTTGAGAAGTGCCAGGAAGCCCTCCACTGACATTAACCTAGGACTTGAATGTAATAGGCAGGTGCCCAGAGGAAGAGTGCACTGAGCAGAGGGCACAGCAAGGGCAAAGGCCCTGAAGCAGGCGCACGCTGGTGTGTTCAGGCCCCACAGCCAGGAGGCCAGTGTGTCTGCAGTGGATGGAGCAGGGCAGGGGCAGGAATGGAGGTCAGAGTGGGAATCTGCAAGATGATTGAGGGCATGTGGGCCGTGGTGAGCATGATGGTACAAGTGTTTAATGCACTCGATTGCTAACTGAAAGGTTAGACGTTAGAGTGGACATTAGAGTCCACCCAGAGGCGCCTCAGAGGAAAGACCTGGTGATCTACTTCTGAAACCTTTGCCATTGAAAACCCTTTGGGGGACACTTCTCTGCCACACCAGGTTCACCAGGAGTCAGGGTTGACTTGATAGCAACTAGTTGGTTCCTGGTTGCACCATGGTGCATACTCTGGACTTTATACAAAGTCTGTGGGCAGCAGAAGAGTGAATGTGAACAGATTTATGTCATAAAAGGAGTAATCTGGCTGCTCTACATGGAAAAAATTAAAAAGCAAGAGTGGGAAGGGTGCCTATTGTAGAGTGTGTTGCAATTGTCCAGGCAAAGGTGACGTGGACAAAGGTGGCAGTGTTGGAAGAGATGTGATATGGATGGGCACTAGGACCAAAGATCGGTCAGGGCCTGGCATGCAGAGTCCTGATTGGGATCAGGTGTGTCTTATGTTCCCCTTTGCAAAAGACCCTGTCCTTTGGGGTGCTGCGGTCTTTGGTGGTCATGTTGAGATCTTCTGAAATCACAAGAAGCTGTAAATATGTCCATGGCCTATAAAGCTCCTTGGGAGCCCCACTTACGATGCCTCTGTTCCCAGCCCTTTTCCCTAAATAATTCAGAAAGTTGGCTGCGCATGGAGGCTCCAACTGTGCTCACTCAGCATTTCCCCAGGTAATAAGGTTTAACAGGCAGAAGTAGCCAGATGAACTGATGCAGGGACCATGACCAGCTCAGAGAGCTAGAGAACTGACCAGGGCAGACTTGGGCTTCTCCCCAGTAAAACAAGATCAGCTCCTGCCTGCTCATTTCTTGTTGGAGAAGGAAATAGTACAGCCCTCCTGGATGCGGCCTTTGTGTCACACACTTTGGTGACTGCACAGTCGGCAGGCTGCTGGTGCTTGGCAAGCTTTGGTCAGGAATGTCATGCTGAACCCTAATTGGGTGTGGGCGCAGGAGGTGGGGTTACTGCAGCACAGGGAGGGGAAGGGGCTAAAATAGTCACTTCTCAACTTCTGCCTCTTAGTTGGCCTCTGCAGCCACAAGCCTTCTTCCAATAATATACCCAAAGGCCAGTGATGCCCCTGTCTGATTTGTGAAAAGACAACTTCTAGAATGTTGGAATGTGCTTACTTGGAATACGACGTGTGTTCTCTGCAACTCAGCATAGCACCAAGGTTGATGAAATAACATGTCCTCTCATAAAGTTTCACTATGCACATGCATCTAATAAAGGCTCTGAAAGGGCCTGTAATAATAGTTAATAACTATGGTAAAACAGAGGGTCAGAGACAAAGAGGAATACCCTCAATGAGACGGATTGGCACAGTGGCTGCAATGATGGGCTCAAACACAGCAACAATTACGAGGCTGGCACAGGATTGGGAAGTGTTTCATTTCTGAGTTGGAACTAACTTGATGGCACCTAACAACAACAAAAATAATAATAACAACTAAGGTTTGTTGAATACTTACTGTGTGCCAAACATTATCTAATCATATTTTTATATATTTTCTCTTTTAATCCACAAAACAACCCTATGAGATGGGCTCTACTATTTCCCTGTTTTATAGAAGTGAGTATTGAGGCACAGAGAGGTAAAGTAACTTATCCTAGGTCACACAGCTAATAAGCAATAGAACCAAGGTTGGAACCCAGCCAGTTTGCTTTTAGAGCCCATACTCTGAAGAGCTACAAAAAAAAAAAAAAAAAGAGAGGTATTTCTTTCTTTTTCTTTTTGCGGGGAGTGAATCCTATCCAGACCCAAAGTATATCCTAGGGCCATAGTCTTGGGGGTCCTACCAGAATCCATCCAACCAGTAATTCTGGTGGTTATTGTGCTTTTTTAATTTTGTTCCACGTTTCTTCTCTGGAACCAGGATCTCCAGATTTGATCCCTTCTCTAGCAGAGTAGTTGGCATTGGTAGCCAGGCACCATCTAGTTCTTCTGGTCTCGAGGTCCATCATATCCGTGGGCTAATTGTTTCCAAATGCCCTGGATTTTCTTCATTCTTCTTCACTTCAGATGACAGGAGACCGTTAACTGCATCTTAGATAGCCACTCAAAAGCTTTTAAGACCCTAGTCACTACTCACCAAAGTAAGTTGTGGAACAAGATTTTTATGTATTATGTTGTGCCAATTGAGCCTGGTGTCCCCCAATACTATGGTCCTGAGTCAGCAGGCCCAGTGGTTTTATCTCCTAAGGTGTTTGGCTGTCTCTGAGGGATTACTCCAACTCTGTCTTCTGTTGCTTCTGTAATGTTTGTGGTTATCTTGTATCACTAGTATGTGTGCAGGATTATCCTCAGCTAAATCTCTCATTGGTCTAGGGTATATTCCTGTTGTTGTTAAGTGCTGTCGA
>NW_006921690.1:1570542-1578435 GCF_000298275.1 Orycteropus afer afer | reverse complement strand
GTCCCTGAGTTTCCCCTCCTCACCTAATCCCTTTGGCTGATTGCTCTTCTCTTTGGCTTCCTGGGTTTTACCCCTTTCTCCTGCTCTCCCGGCCTGCTACTCTGTGCTATGCCCGTGCTTACCTTGCTCCCGGAGACCCGGTCCCGCTCGGGAGAGTAACAAGGGAAAGTGCTCAGTGCAGATCAGTGAGTAAGCACAAGCCCGCCCGTGCTTACCTCGCTCCCGGTGACTAAGCACAAGCCCGCCCGTGCTTACCTCGCTCCTGGGGACTAAGCACAAGCCTGCCCGTGCTTACCTCGCTCCCGAGGACTAAGCACAAGCCCGCCTGTGCTTACCTAGCTCCCGAAGACCCGGTCCCTCTCGGGAGGGTAACAAGGGAAAGTGTTCAGTGCAGATCAGTGAGTAAGCACAAGCCCGTCTTGTTTCAGTACCTATGCTTAACCTGCCCCCTGGCTGATCACTCTTCTCTTTGGCTTCCTGGGTTCTACCCCTTCCTCCTGCTCTTCCGGCCTGCTTCTCTGTGCTACGCCCGTGCTTACCTTGCTCCCGAAGACCTGGTCCCTCTCGGCCTGTTAGCAGTCCTCAAATGGTCTTCTCGGTTGTCTATGCAAAAGAGGTATTTAGTTTGTCTCATCCCATTTTTCTCACACATGTTTAACCAAGGTATCCTTTCCCATGAAATACCACTTGCCATTCCACAAAAGACATGTGGGAATACATTGATCAGAGTCTAGCTTCTGTTGCAGTCATTGGAGAGGTCCCCTATTGCAAGAGCAGTAAGATGGGGTTACAACAAATGAACAGGAAAAATGGGACAGTGGAGAAGGGAAGCAAAGAGAACTACCTGGGACAGTGTGACAGTTTCTAGCATTCAAACTCTTGGAACCAAATACTTGTTTGCTCTGTGACCTTTAGTAAGTTACTTAACCTCTCTCAGCTTCAGTTTCCTGATCTATAAAATAGGGATAAGAAACATCTCATGGAGTTGCTCTAAGGAAGTGAAAGTGTGTACATAGGAGGAAAATTGGAAGGTGAAGGTTCTGTGTTCACTCCTCAACCGCAGGGTTCCTTCATCCCTCATCCTCTTAGTCAGTGTTTTTCTTCCTGTACTTTTGACTTGCTTTATGACTCAGGAGATTGTGAATTACCATGTTTGGAAACTAGTTTTGTTGTTATTAGGTGCCATCAAGTCACTTCTGACTCTTAGGGACCCCATGTACAACAGAACCAAACATGGCCTGGTCCTGCCAACCTCATAATCCTGCTGTGTTTGAGCTTGTTGTTGCAGCCACTGTGTCAGTCCATCTCCTAGAGGTTCTTCCTCTTTTTCACTGACCCTACTTTAGTGAACATGGTGTCCTTCTCCAGGGATTGGTCCTGCCTGATAACATGTCCAGAGTTCATGAGGTGAAGTCTCACTTCTAAGAAACGTTCTGGCTGTACTTCTCCAAGATGAATTTGTTCATTCTTCTGTCAGTACATGGTATATTTAATATTCTTCACCAACACCATAATTCAAAGGCATCAATTCCTCGGTCTCCTTATTCATTGTCCAGCTTTTGCATGCATATGAGGCAATTGAAAATACCAGGCACACTTTAGTCCTCAAAGTGACATCTTGGCTTTTAAATGCTTTAAAGAGGTCTTTTGCAGCTGATTTGCCCAACATGTCATTTGATTTCTTTACTGCTCTTCCCATGTGTGTTGATTGTGGATCCAAGTAAAATGAAATCATTGACAACTTCAGTCTTTCCTCCATTTATCATTATGTTGCTTATTAGTCTAGTGATGAGGGTTTTTGTTTTCTTTTTGTTAAGGTGTAATTCATACTAAAAAGCTGCAGTCTTTGATCTTCATCAAGTGCTTCAAGTCCTCTTCACTTTCAGCAAGCAAGGTTGTGTCATCTGCATAATGCAGATTATTTATGAGCCTTCCACCAATCCTGATGCCATATTCTTCTTCATATAGTCAAGTTTTTCAGATTATTTGCTCATACACAGACTAAATAAGCTATGACCTTGGGTATATACCATCTGAATTTAGAGACCATTTCAAATATAGATTTGACACTAATGACTGAAGACCAGAGGAGTTGTGGAATGACATCATACATGAAAAAAGCAAATTGTCATTTAAAAGACAGGAAAAAAAAAAAGTCCAAATGGATGTTAGAAGAGACTCTGAAACTTGCTTTTGAACAAAGAGTAGCTAAAGCGAATGGAAGAAATGATGAAGTTAAAGAGCTGAACAGAAGGTTTCAAAGGGTGCCTCAAGAAGACAAAGTAAAGTATTGTAATGAAATATGCAAAGACCTGGAATTAGAAAACCAAAAGGGAAGAACACACTTGGCATTTGTCAAGCTGAAAGAACTAAAGAAAAAATTTAAGCCTCGAGCTGCAATGTTAAAGGATTCTATGGCAAAATATTGAATGGCACACAGCTTTCCTGATTTTAAACCATGCAGTATCCCTTTATTCTGTTCAAATGACTGTGTCTTGGTCTATGTACAAGTACCACATGAGCACAATCAAGTGTTCTGGAATTCCCATTCTTTGCCATGTTATCTAATTTGTTATGATCTGTACATTTGAATGTCCTCACATAGTTGAACACAGGGAAACGTCTTTCTGGTGCTGTTTTCAGCCGAGATCCATCTGACATCAGTAGTGATAAACTTTGTTCCATGTCCTCTTTTGGACTAAATTTCTGGCTTAAATTTCTGGCATTTCCCTATCAATGTACTTCTGCAACCATTTTTGAATTATCTTCAGCAAAATTTTACTTGTATGTGATATTAATGATATTATTAAATAATTTCCACATTCTTCTGTTGGTTCATCTTTCTTTGAAATAGGTACAAATGTAGATCTCTTCTAGTTGGTGGGCCAGGGAACTGTCTTCTAAATTTCTTGGCATAGATGAGTGAGCACTTCTAGCTTTATATCTATTTGTCGAAACATCTCAATCTGTATTCCTTCAATACCTGGGGCCTTGTTTTTTACCAGTGCTTTCAGTGTAGCTTGTACTTCTTCTTTCACAAGTAAAATTATCAAATAATTTTACTTCATATCATATTTACTTCATATCAAAAAATATCTTGAATACCTTGAGTACTTACCGGTTACAGTTGGCCCTGTGTGGGGCTCCAAGAATGACAGAGCATGGCTTTTGCCCACCAGGAACTTCTCTTAACAGTGAGAATTAAACATGTGAAGAATGAAATAAAGTCATGGGTTAGGGACCCACATTCTGGAACCAGATTGCATAGATGACTCTCAGTTTCTGCACTTGATATGTATTACTATTACTAATAACTGAGCTGTATTGCAAGTTACTTAATCTCTTTTCTTCATTTCTTCAATAGAAGAAAGCCCTCCTTTCTTCATCTATAAAGTGGTCTATTTCATAACCCACTGCCATCAAGTTGATTCCAACTCATAGGAACCCCCATTGGGTTTCCAAGGCAGTAAATCTTTACAGAAGTAGATTGCCCATTCTTCTTTCTGCAGAGTGGCTGGTAGGTTTGAACCACCAACCTTCTGATTAACATCAGATGCCTTAGGCACTATGCCACCATAGCTCCTTGATCTATTTCATGTTGTTGTTGTTGTTGTTGTTATGTGCCATTGAGTCGGACCCGACTCAGAGTGACCCCTCCTTGGGTTTCTGAGGCAGTATCACTATGGAAGTAGATTGCCCTGTCTTCCTTCCAAGGAGTGACTGGTGGGTTTGAACCGCCAGCCTTCTGGTTAGCAGTCAAGTGTCTTAAGCACTATGCTACCAGAGCTCCTGGTCTATTTCATGTTGTTGTTGTTGTTGTTAATGTGCCGTCGAGTCAGCCCGACTCATAGCGACCCCTCCTTGGGTTTCGGAGGCAGTATCACTACGGAAGTAGATTGCCCCATCTTCCTTCCGAGGAGTTGCTAGTGGGTTTGAACCGCCAGCCCTCTGGTTAGCAGTCCAGTGTATTAGTTTCCCAGGGCTGCTAGAACAGATTGACTCAAACTAGTGGCTTAAAACAACAGAAATCTATTTTCTCCCAATTCTGGCCACCAGCAGTCTGAAATCAAGGTGTTGGCAGATGTGGTTCCTTCTGGAGGTTATGAGGGAGATTGTTCCGGTGCTTCTCTCCTAGCTTCTGGTGATGCAAGCAGCCCTTGGTGTTACTTAGGGCTGCATCACTCCAGCCTCTCCCTCTGTCTTCATGTGGCCTTCTCCCCTGTCTATCTCTTATGTTTTCTCCTTTTTCTTGTCTTATTTATAAGGACAACTTATCACTAGATTTAGGGTCCGCTTGAGTCTAGGATGACCTCATCTCTAGATCTTTACCTTAATTATACCTGTAAAGACCCTTACTCCAAATAAGGTCACTTTCTAAGTTTCTGGCTGGACTTATATTTTGGAGGGACACCATTTAACCCACTAGAGATGGTGTAAGGATTAAAAGAATTAATATGTGTGAAGTCCATAAGATACCATCTAGGATGGGGTAATTGCTGCTGTGATAATTACTATTAATGATATTGTTATTATTACTCTTTTTTTTTTTTTTTAGTTCAAAGCAAATATGGGTGGTAGTAGTGGTTGTTACTAAAACCAAAACCAAACCAAGCCTGTTGCCATTGAGTCGATTCTGACTTACGCCAACTCTGTGGGACAGAGTAGAACTGCCCAATAGGGTTTCCAAGGCTGTAATTTTTATGGAAGCAGACTACCACATCTTTCTCCTACAGAGCAACTGCCAACCTTTCAGTTAACAGCCAGCACTTAACCACTGGGCCACCAGGGCTCCTTGTTGTTGTTATGATTGTTAGGTGCTGTCGAGTTATCTCCGAGTCATAGCAGCCCTGTGTGCAGCAGAATGAAACACTGCCTGGTTTCAAGATCCTTGCTATACCTGAGGACATCATTGTAGCCACTGTGTCAATCCATCTTGTTGAAGGCCTTCCCCTTTTTCGTTGACCCTCCACTTTACC
The DNA here is from genome assembly GCF_000298275.1 of Orycteropus afer afer. NCBI lineage: Eukaryota > Metazoa > Chordata > Mammalia > Tubulidentata > Orycteropodidae > Orycteropus > Orycteropus afer. Next base: position 1,573,459 of record NW_006921690.1, on the reverse strand, counting down.
AAGCATGATACATCATCTGATAGCTTGACTGCTGCTTCCATTGGTGTTCATTGTAGAACCAAGTAATATGAAGTCTTTGACAACTTTGAACTTTTCTCCATTTATCGTGATGCTGCTTATTGGTCCAGTTGTGAGGATTTTTGTTTTCTTCATATTGAGGATTAATCCGGGACTCCTTAGTAGTTTTTATTGTTGTGTTGTTGTTAGGTGCTGTCAAGTCAGCTCTGACTCATAGTGACTTTATTTACAATAGAATGAGACACTTCCTGGTCCTGTGCCAGCCTCACAGTTCTTGGTTATACTGAGTCCATCATTGCAGCCACTGTGCCAATCTATCTCATTGAGGGTCTTCCCCTTTTTTTTTAGCTGACTGTGGTAGTTAAATTTGTATGTCAACTTGGCTGGGCCTGGTTGAGTGGCTGGGCAGCCGGTGGTAGTTATTCCCCAAGATGAGACTGGCAATCAACTCCATGGTGGGATCTACCACAGGCAGCTGAGTAGCTGCCTTTGGGATGTGGTCTGCTTCCTGTATATAAGGAAAAGCCTTGGGGATAGTCTCTAGCTTATGGCACGCTTGAACCCTGCATGTAGTCGTGTCGTTGCTCAACAGCCTGCCATGCTCTGCTGACGTTGGGACTTTCAGTGGACTTGAATTAATGCCCTGCCATGTGGTTTGGTAACATCGGGACTGTGCCTTTTCACTTGTTGACCTTGGGTTTGTCAGCCTCAGTAGCTAGTAGCTGCCTGAGTGGAGAGATGCCTCTAGCTTCAGGGGACCGGGAGCAAGAGGCAGAGCTGAAGCCCAAGGTTGAGGGGCTTTCACCCGGCCGCTAGAACCTGGCACTTTGAACTTGGACTTAAAGCCTCCAAACTGTGAGAAAATAAACTCCTGTTTGTTAAGGTCATCCTATTTGTGGTATATTCTTGTCAGAGCGACACTAAGTAACCAAAACACTTACCCTCCACTTTACCAAGCTTGATGTCCTTCTCCTGGGAATGGTCCCTTCTGGCAACATGACCAAAGTAGGTGAGATGAAATCTGGCCATTCTCACTTCCAAGGAGCATTCCAGCCACACTCCTTCCAGGACAGATTTGTTAGTTCCTCTGGCAGTCCATGGTACTTTCAGTATTCTTCGCCAGTACCACAACTGAAAGGCATCAGCTCTTCTTCACTCTTCCTTATTCATTGTCCATCTTTCACGTGCATATGAAGCAATTGAAAATACCACTGCATGGGTTAGTCACGTCTTTGGTCTTCAGCACTTTAAAGAGGTCCTTTGCAGTGGATTTGCCCAGTGCAATACGGCGTCTGATGTCTTGACTGCTGCTTCCACTGATGTAGATTGTGGATCTAGGTAATATGAAATCTTTGACAACTTCAATATTTTCTGCATTTATCATGATGCTGCTTATTGGTCCAGTTATAAGGATTTTTGTTTTCTTTATATTGAGATCTAACCCATACTGTAGACTGTAGTCTTTAATCTTCATCAGTAAGTGCTTAAGTCATCTTCACTTTCATCAGTCAATGTGTTGTCTGCATATCACAGGTTAATGAATCTTCCTCCAGTCCTGATGCTGCATTCTTCTTCATATAGTCCATTGGTTGTTATTAAATGCAAAAAAAAAAAACACGCAACCATTGCTGTGTATCCGACTCAGTGACCCTTCCTTGGGTTTCTGAGGCAGTATCACTACGGAAGTAGATTGCCCAATCTTCCTTCCAGGGAGTGGCTGGTGGGTTTGAACCTCCAACCTTCTGGCTGGCAGTCAAATTGTCTAATTCACATCAGGAATGAGGGACATACCGTGAAGCAAATAGCATTCCTCACTCCAAGTCTGGGCTTCACTGTCGATACCATGGTTGGTACTGAGAAGCCAATGCAGGGAGACTGCAAAGTCTATGAATGCCTGCCAAGGAGGGTGGTGTGGATTATTTGAGGGTCCTTGAACTCAGAATTCTTCTATAATGCACAGTCTGACCATGCTGCTTAATATGTAAACTGATGGGCTTATTATGCAAAGGCTAAAGGTGATGAGACCCACAAGGAGGTCTTCCTTACTGGCCCAAGCCCAGACATGGTCATGAGAATGGAGATGAGGTGAAGGTAGAAGAAATGCTGCAAAGCAGAAATTGACCACAGGTGGTGGTTGCTATAGACCAGAAAACCTGTTTCCATCAAGTCGATCCCAACTCATAGTGACCTATATAGGACAGAGTAGAACTGCTTTGTAGGGTTTCCAAGGCTGTTAATCTTCATGGAAGCAGTCTGCCTCATCTTTCTCCTGTGGAGTTGCTGATGGATTTGAACCGCCAAACTTTTACTTAACAGCTGAATGTCTTAACCACTATGCTACCAGAGCTCTGTAGACAAGAAAATAACATGTTAAAGACAGCCCCAGAGTTTAAACCTGGGAGACTGGATGTTCAGGGAGAAGACCAGCAACTAAAGAACCTGTCGGGAAATCACTGTACCAGTGACCAGAGCTCACTAAGATACTCACCATCTGTGTTGGGCACTGAGTGTATGTATAGTGGTGAACAAAGCAAACCAGTCCCTCATTCCTTTCATGGCACTTAAAAAATATCAAACCTACTTGCACCCAAACCACAATAAAAAGTTAATTAATTAATGAATTAAATGAATAAAATATCAAACCCACTGCTGCCAAGTCAGTTCTGACTTGTGGCAACACTGTGTGTTTCAGAGTAGAATTGCTCCATAGGGTTTTCAGTGGCTGTGATGGTTAGAAACAGATTGCCAGGTCTTTCTTCCAAGGCATCTCTGAGTGGATTCCAACTGTTACCTTTTTGGTTAATAGCTGAGCACTTAACCATTTGCATCACCCATGGATGCCTCATAGCATGTTGTTGTTGTTGCTCTTGTTGTTGTTATGTGCCATCAAGTTGGCCCC
>NW_006921690.1:1568293-1569962 GCF_000298275.1 Orycteropus afer afer | reverse complement strand
ACATCACCTAACAAAAACGACAACATACAGCTACTCATTTAAAAGTGTGGATGAGAAGGAAAGGTGTCCATAAAGCAAAAATATCTATATAGCTGAAGAAAAATATACGTGTGTGCACACAGAGAACAGTTTTGAAGGATCTACACCAGAGGTCAGCAGACTACAGACAGCAGGCCAGATCCAGCCTGCTGCCTGTTTTTGTAAATAAAGTTTGATTGGCACACAGCCACACTCATTTGTTTACATACTGTCTGTAGCAGCTTTCACACCACAACAGCAGGTTGAATACTTTTGACCCAAATCGTATGGGCCACAAAGCATAAAATATTTATTCTCCAGTCCTTTATTATAAAAAAAAAAAAAAAAAATGCCAGCTCTTAGTCTGCAAATTTGTTTTGCACTATTGTTCTCTAGTGGATTTACATTTTTTTCTGCTTGAACATTACCATATTGCTTTAATCATAATTAGCTTGGGTCTTTATATTCAGAAATAAAATTGGAAGAAAAAAAAAAGACTAGCAGGACCCACACTACCTGATGTTAAGACTTCCTAAAAAACTATAGTTACCAGCATACGTATTGGCATAAGGATAAGTATAGCTCCATCAAACAGAATAGAGTCTAGAAATAGACCAGGCTTGTATGGTCAATTGATTTTCAGCAAAGATGCCAAGGTGATTGAATAGGGACAGATAGGCTTATCAACAAATGGTGCTGGAACAATTAGGTGTCCAAATGGAGGGAAAAAGGACCTCAACCTGTACTTGTGCCATAAACAAAAATTAACTTGCAGTGGAGTATACATGTAAGAGCTAAAGCTATAAACTTGTAACTTGGGTTATGCAAAAATGTATTGGATAGAATACAAAAAGCATAAACCATGAAAGAAATAATTGATACAATGAACTTTACTAAAAAAAAAAAAAAAAAATGAAAAGACAGGTCACAGAGTGGAAGAAAATCTATGCAAAACACATTTCTGATAAAGGACTTGTATCCTAGAATATAGAAAGGATTCTTCCTACTCAACAGTAAGAAGTCAAAACAACATAATTTTAAAATGGGCAAAAACTTTGAAAAATGGCTTCACCAAAGAAGATAAGCTGAATAAGAACTAACATTAGTCATTACAAAATGCAAATTAAAACCAGTGAGATACACTATACACCTGCTAAACCGAACACCCAAACCCACTGCTGTGGTATCAGCCCTGACTCCTGGCGACCCCATGTGTTGCAGAATAGAAGTGTTCTGAATCAGAGAGTTCTCCTCTACCCCTCTCTCCTACAAACTATTTCTGTTACTAACATCCTGGCATTTGTGTGGTTTACATTTGTTACAATTAATGAACCAATATTGATACATTATTTATTAACTAAAGTTCGTAGTTTGCATTACCGTTCATGCTTGTTTTGTGCAATCCTGTGGTTTTGACAAAGGAGCTCTTGGTAGCGTAGTATTTAAAGCACTTGGCTGGTAACCAAAAGGCCTGCAATTTGAACCCACCAGCCATGAAGAAAGATGAGTCAGTTTGCTTCCATAAAGATAACAGCCTTGGAAATGCTGTGAGGCAGTTTGCTGTTCTTCAGGGTCACTATCAGTCAGAATCAACTCTGGCAGCAGTGGTTTGGGTTTTGGTATAGTTTTGACAAGGTCCCTCCGTGGAGCA
>NW_006921690.1:1541370-1560258 GCF_000298275.1 Orycteropus afer afer | reverse complement strand
AAGTGACAGATGTTATGTATATTTTATCACAATACAATTTTTTAAAAGGAAGGGAAATTGCAGTGCCTGCTTCACGGAGCTCTTAGGAGGCAAGTAAAGGTGATGACACATATAATTTTATGTATTGGACAGAGCCTTATGCACACAGTGTGTCTACCATCATCTGAGTGCTTGATAATTACGGGCTCATTTCATACTCACAGCAGCCCCATGAGGTGGGGACTGTTATTGTTTCCATTTTACAGATGAGGGAATTGCAACACAGAGAGGTTGAGTGTTTTTAAAAGGGCACACAGCAAATAAGTTAGGGGCTACAATTTTAACCCAGGCTGACTGCATAGCCCATGCTTTTAGCCTGTTCTGGGCTGGGTTTCTGTGAATGCTTAGCATGGGCCTGCCATAAAATAAGCACTCTGTAGATGTAGGGAACCTCAGATGTGCCTACATCTGTTCTTCACGTATGTTGTGTTATAAATTTCCAGAAAAAGACTGATTTCTGCCACAAACTGTCATTCCTATTTCCCAGATAATGCATGTCCTGGAACTGACCATTTTTAAAAACAACTTTATTGAAATATACATAGCACAAAACTCAAATTTTTAAAGTAAAGTTTAATAATTGTTAGTGAGTTTGCTAATTTGTGCAACTGTAACTGTAATCCAGTTTTAGAGCATTTCTATCATCTCAGTAAAATCCCTCATGCTCATTTCATCCCCATTTTGTGCCCCAGCCCCTGGTGATCACTAATCTACTTTGTCTATAGATTTTTCTAGTCTGGACATTTCTTAAAAATGGAACCATACATACATTGTACCTGGCTTCTTTCACTGATCGTAGTGCTTTCCAGGTTCACTGTATTGTAGCACATATCAGTACTTGAGGAGCTCTGGTGGGGTAGTGGTTAAAGCATTTGGCTACTAACCGAAAGGTCGGCAGTTTGAACCCACTCAACTGCTTTGTGGGAGCTCTGGTAGCATAGTGCCTAAGGCACTTGACTGCTAACCAGAAGGCTGGTTCAAACCCACCAGCTACTCCTCGGAAGGAAAATGGGACAATCTACTTCCGTAGTGATATCCCCTCGGAAACCCAAGGAGGGGTCGCTATGAGTCGGGTCCAACTTGACGGCACATAACAACAACAACAACAACTGCTCCGTGGAGAAAGATGAGGCAGTGTGCTTCTGTAAAGATTTACAGCCTTGGAAATATATGGGACAGTTCTACTCTGACTTAAATGGTGTCTATGAGTCAGAATTGACTTGATGGCAGTAGGATTTGTTGTTGTTTTAGTCAGTACTTTGTCCCTTTTTATTGCTTAATAATATTCCATTGTATAGATGTAATTTTACTTATCTATTCACCAGATGATGGACATTTGGGTTGTTTCCACTTTTTGGCTATTATGAATAATGCCACTGTGAACATTGTGCACAAGCCCTGGGGCTGACTTTGAAACCAAAGGGTGAACAGCATTAGTAACCCTCTCTCCTTTTCTCTCCACTCTCTACCTGCAGAGCCCGGCAGCGGGCAGGTGTTTGTGACATCGGAGAACCAGCTGGTATACTACCCAAGCATCACCTATGCCATCATCGGCAGCTCTGTCATCTTTGTGCTGGTGGTGGCCCTGCTGGCCCTAGTCTTGCACCACCAGCGGAAACGGAACAACCTCATGACACTCCCTGTGCATCGGCTGCAGCACCCTGTGCTGCTCTCCCGCCTGGTGGTCCTGGACCACCCCCACCACTGCAACGTCACCTACAATGTTAACAACGGCATCCAGTATGTGGCTAGCCAGGCTGAGCAGAACGCATCAGAAGTGGGCTCCCCGCCCTCTTACTCAGAAGCACTGCTGGACCAAAGGTGTGTGCTGGCTGGAAGTGACTGGGGGGCATCACCAGGTGGGGGTAGTCACACACAGCTGAGTTCCTGGGGCTTGCCAAGAGTTGGGTTTAGTTGTGTAGATAGCAGAGACATCGAACATTTACCGAGTCTTTGGAAAATGCTTCGTGTGCTTCATGTCATTTAATCCCTCCAACGACTCATGCAGAGAGGTTGTGTATTTGTTTACAGACTTGGAAAATGAGGCTCTGGGACTTGTCTAAGGACATAAATTTAGGAGCCTGGGCAACTGAGCCCTGCTCCAGCCCAGTGATACCACACTGACATGTGTTCAGACCACCTGCTAGCTCTGAAGCTTCACCTGCTGCCTTTGCAGAGCAGTGCCCAGCACGTTAGAGGTTTGGTAAATGTTTCTTGAATGAATGAATGAGTAAGTTCCTTAACTTTGCTTGGCCTTGTTTGTAAAATTGAAGTGGAGAGGATAGAGTACTCTTGGCTCTTTGAAACAGGAGAACCCTCATTACAAATGGAATTATACAAGAAACCCTACTATATAAAGCCCAAAAAGCATCATTCTGTACATGAAGTGGACCAGAATCCTGCCTGCTCAGCCTCCCCCTCCCCTTCTTTGTGTTCTCCGAAGTACCACCCAAATAAGCCTTGTAATGCCCTGGTCCTGAGTTATTCAAGTCCCTTTTGGTTCTAAGATTCACATGCCCTGTCCTTCAGGGCCCTAGCTCAGCATCCTTCTCTCGCAAGCCCAAGACACACTATGTGTGACATTAGGCATTTTATAGACCATGTACCTAGGGCAGCTGGGCTCTTCACTGGACCTGCCCCAGTGGGCTGATCTTACATTATTTAATCTTCATTTTCCCTTTTTCATAGAAGGTAAACAAAGCTTTAGGGGTAGGGGTATGTCTTAAAGATTCCTTTGCAAAATAAATCTGCACGGGTGCAAGACATCACTCACCTAATAACATTCTAACTCATACCCTGTTCCTTTGGACCATCCTCTGTAGATTAAGCTAAAATGGCTGAATCTGGAGATGGATACCTGGTTTCAAATCACAGCCCTTTGGCTTCCTAGCCATTTGTGATGCTGAGCAGGCCATTTAATGTCCTTGTGCCTGTGTTTCCTCATCAGTAAAATGGAAACAAAAGTCATGCCTACCTCGTAGCGTTCTTGTGAGCATGAGATAAGGTGTTGAATGTAAGTTACATGGCACGGTAACTTGAGTAAAAGAGAGATTAAGAAATGCCTGCTCTGTAAAATTATTTCATTTCCAAACCCCAAAACCAAACCCACTGCCATCAGTTCCAACTCAATAGTGACCAGATAGGACAGGAAACTTTCCTGTAGTTTCCAAAGGTGTAAACCTTTATGGCTGCAGACTGCCTCATCTTTCTTCCACAGAGCAGCTGATGGGTTTGAACCACCAGTCTGTTGGTTAGGAGCCAGATGCCTTAACCACTATGCTACCGTATCACCCCCTTTTGCAGATAAGGAAACTGAGGCATTGAGAGGATGTCCTCTTATTTACCCAAGTTCACAGAGCCGAGACTAGCTGGCTTTTCCCGGCAACCCCAAATTCTGTGGGCCCACTGGGGGCTCAGTCAAAACGCCAGCCTGGTCACTTGGCCCTGAGGGCCCTCACTGATGGAGTGAAGCAGCTTGGCCTACCACCCATGTCAAACTGAGGGAGTTGTCTGGCAACCCCATCTGGGCTCACCCAAAAGATGTGGTTTTGGCACCACCCAGTTGATGCTCGCCAGCTAGTGCACACTGACCTTTTTATTCCCTTTGTCTTGTTTAAACTGCCAGCTTTCCTATCCTTGAATTGCCTTTGCACTTGGAGGGAGAAATCTCATTTCTCTTTTGAAGCGTCAACTCTGGAATGGACAGAAATTGGCTTTGGTTCCACGTGGCCTGTCTCACTTTGGCTCTAATGCCTTCTCTTCCCTCTCCTCCCTCCTCTGCCCCTCCCACCCCAACTTTTTTCTCCCTTGCAGGCCTGCATGGTACGACCTTCCTCCACCGCCCTACTCTTCCGACACCGAGTCTCTGAACCAAGCCGACCTGCCCCCTTACCGCTCCCGATCTGGGAGTGCCAGTAGCGCCAGCTCCCAGGCGGCCAGCAGCCTCCTGAGCGTGGAAGACAGTGGCTACAGCCCAGAGCAGTCTGCATCTCCAGAGGGCACTGCTGAGCCCAGGGACTCTCTGCCCAGCCAGGGCACCGAGGAAGTATAGAATCCAGTTATTCCAAAGTCCATATGGGTTAATCTGCTCTGACTTGTTCCCAAGCTAACAATGGGTGCTCATGGGGTTCTTTAGGATGTCTCAAGCAGTAGTTTGGGGTATCAGCTTTCTCTGTATTGTCCTCCTCCACCAGAATTCAGGTATGTTCATTGGAGGGCCACCTGGAATTTTTCTGGCCTCTCAGTTGACATCTGTGCTGTACATCTGTCCCGTGAGGCCACTCTTTCTTTGGGGGCCAGAATCACAACCTTCTCTTCCCATTGTTCTTCTGTTACGATTGGAATCCCTCTGAGTGGGATTGCAGGCAGCAGGCTCAACAGTGTTTAAACAGGGCAGTCTCTGAGTGAGCAGAGTTTCTGCACAGGTCAGATGTGCAGAAGGACAGTAGACACTGGACCCAATTCTCACTACCTTAGATGTTCATTTTGGGGTTTAAGTAGGGTGATCCTGCCATGAAGGGTCATTGGATGGTCCCCCTGGAAAGAGAACAGGTGCTCAACCAAAAGCTGCCATGCACTATGCCGTACATTGCACTTGGTCATGGAGGCAGTTACCAAAGAAAACATTTGACGTGAGTAGTGCCCCTAGCTATTGGCAGCATAGTTTCTGTTTTGTGAATGACTGCATATGCCGTCTACCTGCTGAATGGGTTCTGGGTTTAAGAATTTACCCATGAATCCTGGTTTGGAAAGCTTTCTCCAGCATCATCTATCATCAGCCTCATCCCAGAGTAGACAGTGAGCTCCTGCCATGACTTTATCCCAGGTCTCAGCTCCAGCAGTGTAGGCTGCCAAGCGCCGAACCCTGCCTGGCTCCACCGTTCCTTCCCTGACTCTAGATTATCACCCTCCCAACTGAGTGAACTGCCTGTAGCCAAGGGATGGCACTGGACTCAAGTTTGCTAAGAATCTGGCCTGGCCTCGTTATCGCTATAAACCACACCCAGCCTGCCTAGCCCGTTCATGCAACACAAACACTAGCCTCCTAAGTTCCTTTCACACCTGAAAGTCAGTTTTACCTTCAGCTGGGCTTGACACTATGGTCCTTAACACAAGTGAACACAATACTCAGTCCCTCGCGTGTGAGTTCTTGGCTCCTTGTACTGCATACACTCCCTTCCCAAGGCCCAAGTGCTTGTGTTCCTTTTATGTCCATCACCGGCCCCTCCTAGCAACCCAGCAGTTTCTCCTCTGAGAGTCATGGACAATGTGAAGTCAGGGTTTTCCCTTTGGACTCTTTTCTTTTTCAGTCTCTTAGAAATGCATTCGAAATAGTGTGTTTGTTTTGTTTCCCTTCCAGTTAAGGGACTATTTATATGTGTATAGGAAAACTGTCCTTTTATTATTATTTTTTTTTTAGTGGGGTCCAAAGAAAGATGCAAAAGGAGATGCTACCTTTGCCCCACCGAGCCCTGTGCTTAAAAAGTCACTGCAGACTAACCTGTGTGCCAGGCACTTGTGCATTTGTCGCACTTTAAGGTCATTATTTATCAGGTTCTTGAAGGATGCAGAAGAGGGACCTGTCTCTCCCTCCACTCATAGTCTCTGTGTTTGTGCTAGTTTGGCTCTTTCTCTGTGCCCAGCCAGCCACGGGGCCATCCCCTGGGGGAATAATGGGTTGAAACTTCAGTGTTGTTTGGCAAGAAACCACACCAACTGATGGGGAACAAAACTGGAAACAGGTGGAGCCACTCTGGGCTTCTTTAAACAGCAGAAGAAATGTTTAGAACATGTTTGATGTTTATTAAAATGGAGCTTGTGGGAGGGGGATAAGGTGGCACTCAATGATCCTATTCCGTAGACTTCTTTTTTAAGGAAAAAAATAAATCCAAAGTATTTTACAGGAAGGCTAGCCACTTGGTGATTTAAAAAGAAAACAAAGGAAGCCTAGTTTTTTTTCATTATTATTATTTCTTTCATTTTTAAAATAGCACTTGAGTTATTTTCTGAGTAATCCAATAAAGATAGACCTTCTGACGGAGCCAGGGTGAGCTGGACCCTCCAGCAGAACGTTTCCTCCCCTGTGAGTCAGAATAGCTTTATTCCTCCCTTCGAGGGGCCCCTGCTCCTTTCTGGTGCTCTGGAAGTTGTTTAGAGGAAAGGATTCTAATTTTAATTAATTGGGCAGGGAGTTAATCTCACGGCGTGTTTTTGCTTCCAGTTGTCTTTGGAAGAACAAATGGTCTTCGTAGATAAGCGCAGCCTATTAATGTTGTTTTTGAAAACAAACACAGGGACATTTTTATTATAGATTTGATTGTTTAATGAATGTTTTTTAGAGTATATGAATAGAACACCAAAGCTGCAGTTTTGTTTTGTTTTGTTTTGTTTTCTACTCAAGATGGCTGATAAAGGGCCAGCAATATTTTTTAACTCATTCCAACCAGGACATTTTTTCATACATTGCCAAAATCCATTGTAGAATGCCAGCCAGAAACCATCTCTGCTGTGTTTCTCAGACAAGGTCAGCTAGTCCTTTTTATTTTAGCATTAAACGAGTTTCGCTGTGTTCGCTAACTTATCACCTGACTTGATGCCCTCTACCTTGAAATGAACATTTGTTTAATGCAAATAAAGTGGTTAATATACCGTGTGTGATGTTCAGAGTTACTGTAAACTGGAAAGATTGTGTGTGGTTGCTTTTTGTTGGTTAGGTTTTGGTTTTTTAAAATTTTTATACTTTCAAATAAACTTGCAGTTTCATTCTTTCTACTGGTGTAAATGATTCGTGACCCATTTTTCTCCTCTGTGGCAAGATAAGGAGTCATGGACTTCTACAATGCATTTATGGCATAATAAAAATGAGAAAAAGGAAGAGTATATTGATGATGTTGTTGTTAGATGCCATCAAGTCAGCTCCGACTCATAGTGACCCTACGTACAACAAGAACGAAACACTGCCCAGTTGTGTGGCAGCCTCACAATCCTTGCTATGCACTTGAGCCCATCCTTGCAGCCCCTGTCTCAATCCATCTCGCTAAGGGTCTTCCCCTTTTCTGCTGACCCTCCACTTTACCAAGCATGATACCCTTCTCCAGAGTGTATTGATGGGAACTCAGAATGTGATGGGTGCTTAAAGATTCCACAGCTAATGCGGTTGGAATGTGCAGTGCACTTGTGGGTACCACTTAGTATCATGATCCCTGGGGTATCAGTTTTGAAGATGAGCTTCTTGAGGCTGTATGAAAAGAAAGGAGCTTCAGATAGCTGCTGTGGAGGAGGGCTGGGTGTACATCAGGAAAGAATATGCACCCTATGAGGCCTTACAGAGAAAGGTCAGTGAGCAGATATGCTGACTCCATGGCCATCTTATAGTTAAACAAGCTCAAGGGAACCTTAATTAGAACCTCCAGTTATAAGTGATAGAAACCCAACTCACACAGGCTTAATTGTAATTTTAGAATTTTAGAAGAGGTATTGTCTAATATAACCAAGTTCAGGGGTATGGAACTGCTGATTGCAGACGGGGCTGGATCCAAATGCTCAATAAATGTCATCAGTAGTCTTTCTCCCTTTCCAGCTTTTCAACCCTCCTCTGCTCAGTGTTGGCTTTATAGCTTTGCATATGGTAGAAAAGAGGGTCCCAGATCTAGATTTGTAAACTCAGAAGAGACACTCTCCTAGAAGCTATAGAAACTCTCAGAAAGAGACTTGTGTTTGGTCATCCTTGGTCATGTGACCCCTGTTGTAGGTAAGAATCAGTCCCTTGATGGACAGCCCCACCTAAATTACATGGTGTGGGGGAGGGACAATTTCCATATAGAAGAGACGTAGTAGACAAAATACTAATATATCCACTATCAAGCTTCATTGAGGAATGAGACCCACAACTGCGTGGCAGTTTCTAATACACATAAGAAACTAGCACATAACTACAAGCTTGAGGCAGTGTAGCCACAGGCATTAAATGGTCTGAAAAGAGCAGAGGCAGTGTTGCAGTAAAAAATTCAGAACATTCAACAGCCATTCCCTAAACTAACAGACAAGGTCAGTTTCAAGTTCCAGACATACTGGGCTTGGGTTATGTGTGCTTTTAGAGATGGGCATCTGGGGTACACCATTCAACATAGATAAAGGTATATTGGAGAAGTTCCACCCTAAGGAAACCTGAAGCACCTCATAGGTCCCAGAACTGCCTCCAAAGCACTGAAAGTGCTGAAATAAGGCAATTATCCCACCAAGAGTCTCTCCCAACTTCATAAGGCTTTTAACCCGTTCATGACCCATGGGTACATACATTGCCCACCAATATTTTAAGTCAGGTTTCTTGAGAAGCTGTTATCCAAGTTGTCATATATGCTGCTGCTTGGCAGGGGCCCATGTAACTGCATGAATCTAAAGAAATAGGCCTCACCCCACCAATCCTACCACCAGAGCCAATTTGGGATATATGTGTCCCCCATAATTATACCAAAATCCATATTACCTTAAAAAAACACTTTTTTCCTTGATTTCAGCACGCCTTCCATTACTGACAACATAGTTAATCAACAAAGAATTCAAAACAGAAAGTAATTCAGTCGTAAAAGGGTTAAGTTGATAGCTCAGAGATGCATTCCCATTCATCACCGTTACCATATTAACTACTTAGACTCAGCTATTAGGCTACTAACTAGGCTTCCCATAGTTAACCCTTTTACTTACCCCTAAGAGCTGGGATGCATCAACGTAAGCAGTCCCCAGGTTATGAACAAGATCTGTTCCTAAATGTCTTTAAGTCAAATTGGTAGGTAAGTCAGAACAGGTGCATATGGTTCTTATTTAGCCCTTCCAGTATCTCAGAAACCCAAGGATGGGTCGCTATGAGTCGGGTCCGACTCGACGGCACATAACAACAACAATGATTTAAAAGGTGCACGTGCAGCAAGTAAGGTTATTGTGATGAAGAATTTGTTGCAATTAGAGGTTGGTTCATTCATTTCAAAATGAGAACAAATTTATGTAACATTAAAGGGCAAGTTGTCTATAAATTGGACAGGGTCTGGACTGCCTGTATCTAGAGAAGCACTCCTTGGACATTCTGAGACAGTTGATGTCATAGGCACTTAGGAGCAGAATTCCTATGAGATTTAGAACTCAGAGGCATGACCATGGGGAACTGGGATGCAATATTGGGAGAAAGTCTTGTTCATTTCAGTAGGACTGAGGACTCTGCTGAAGAACATTGGTGGTTCAGTATTAGAGTTCTCACCTTCCGTGCAGGAGGTCTGGGTTCAATTCCCAGCCAGTGCACCTCAAGGGCAACTGCCACTCATGTGGTGGAGGCTTGTGTGTTGCTATGATGCTGCAAAGGTTGCAACAGAGCTTCCAAACTAAGAGAGACAAGAAAGAAAGGCTTGGCGATTTACTTCCAAAATGCAGCCAGTGCAAGCCCTATGAATCACAGCAGTCCTATCCTGCTATGCATGGGGTCACTGTGAGTTGGTGGCCAACTTGAGAATGACCAACAACAACATGCCTCCATTAGGGCTGCATCTGTGATCTGAGCAGGGATGAGTCACTCCAAAGCTCCAATGCCGGGCTGTATTTGACTTCACATGGCTTTCAGATTTGCCCTAGTGAATCATCCCAGTGAGCCAGAAGAGGAGAAGGTATGTGAAGGAGTACACATGGGCAGTTGTTATGGATTATACTGTGTCCAAAAAAAAACATGTGTCAACTAGGCTGGGCCATAATTCTCAGTGGTTTGGCAGTGATGTAATGATGTAATCATCCCCCATGATGTGATTTCATATAATCAGCTCTGATTTGACGTAAGGGGCTTAGGGTGGGATGTAACATCATTACTCAGGTCACAGCCCTGATCCAGTGTGAGGGGAGTTTCCCTGGGTTGTGGCCTGCATCACCTCTTATCTTACAAGAGATAAAAGGAGAGAGAAGCCAGCAGAAAGAAAGGAACCTACCACCACCAAGAAAGAGCCAGGAGTGGAGCTCATTCTTTGGATCCAGGTCCCTGTGCTGGGAATTCTCTAGACCAATGGGAAGACTGATGTTGAGACACATGGAGATTTCCCAGAAATGCTAGGCTCCCAGAGGCTAAGAGAAGATAAGAAATTTCCTCCTAAACTGTGAGCCAATAGAGAGAAAGAGCCCTCCCTAGAGCTAGCGCCCTGCATTTGAACTTATAGCCTCCTAAAGTGTGAGAATAGATTTCTGTTGGTTAAAGTCATCCACATGTGTTATTTCTGTTACAGCATCACTAAGACGGTGTTTGTGGGCCATATCTAGCCATTGCCCAGAGCCCAGTCTTTCACATAGCCACACCTACCCCTGATGGAAGTTGAGTGTCCAGGAAGAACTAGAAGTGGATTTTGGTGAACAGATGGCGCAGTCTTCCAAGGCACACTTCTTATCAACAAGTATATATTTGCTAAAACACCCGTCCGTCTCGTCTAATCAGACTCAAAAGTCCAAGACCTGGTGAAAATCTCTATGTCATGTTTCTCTTGAAAGACAAATTCTGAACCCCCTTTTAAAAAAAAAAAAAATGCTGTCAAGTTGATTCTGACTTGCAGCAATCATAGTAGAACCACCCCCACAGGGTTTCTGAGGATGTAATCTTCACAGGAGCAAATTTTCACATCTTTCTCCTGTGGAACAGCTGGTGGGTTTGAACCTTTCAGTTAGCAGCCAAGTGCTTATACTCTGTGCCACCAGGGCTTACCTTTCTCAACTCTACACATACGTAATATACAGTAGGGAAAGAGACATGATAACTGCAAGGAATCTGGGGCCACATCATCACCACTGAAAGTGTGTTCCTGGTGAACCGGTCTGAATGCACTAAGGATGCATGGACGTGCCTGACAACTTCTGAGGCATAGGACCTCGATTCTGTTTGTGGGTGAGGAACTGATACCTTGCTCACACTGGGAAAGGGTGCTCCAAAGATGATAGAGAAGAAGGATCTGGCTTCCTTGTGTGTGAAATAAACTGCTTAGATAAGTCACCCCTCCAGAGAATGGCTGAATGTGAGTGTTCTGACCCTAATTGCTGGCAGATCTAATAAATGGCTCTTACATGAAAATGACAGTTGTACTTGCCTGGTATATCAGCTCTGGGATTGGGCAGAGCCACTACAAGTAATACAGGAATAAAAGATGTAATTTATTTATGGATTTAACAGAGAAAGTGGGGCTTACTCTGATACGGGAAGTCTAGAGGATGGGAGACCCAGTCACCAGGCAGTGTCGTCACTAAGGTTGATGTCTCCCAGTGCAGTAATGCATAGTGGCACTTCCTTTTGTATCAGACCCTGGTGTACGTGGTGCAGACCCGCTCCTGGCCCTGCCCTTCTCAACTTCCTGAAGTTCCTCCTTTCTCCCACTGGCCAAGGCAGAGACCCTCCTCTCTGCCAGGGTGTATGCCACAGCCCAGCCAACGGCACTGTGACTGGTGGGTGATGGAGTAGAACTAGTTACTGCACTGGGTGACAGGTGATACCAACCCTGGTGACACCATTGTTTTGGTGTCACTCCCTCTGACAGTGTCTGGGGTGTGTCCCACATCCTTGCTCCCCCCAGTGACACCACTGTCACCAGGGACACCAGCCTGGAGGCTGGAACAGATAGAGAAATCAGAGCTTGTGGCAAGGCCTCTATATTGTCCCCACATGGTCACTGCCACCGTGTGTGCTCATGGAGAGGACTGTGAAGCCCATATCTGACCACCACAATCCCTCAAAAATAATCAATTCTGGGTGCTTCTGCCTTTCAAATCCCACATGTGGGATTTCATTGCACACTTGCCCTGGAACCATGCAGGAAGGGGATTCTGGGAAGTGGTTCGCAGCCTTGGAGCAGAGTGGAGGCAACAAACAATCCAGGCCATCTGAGGGACTGTGGTCTAGGGCCATACTGAGGAGCCTGTATTTTGAGAATTACTGGGCACATGCAGCTACTATTTAAACTGATTCCTTGATGTCATGTTTGGTCCTTTCCTCTATATTCAAACACTGAGTTTGCAAACTAGCATCCCATGGCTGGTTTTTGGCCCAAAGTATATTTTCATTGGCTTCTAGCCTGTTCTTTTATTTTTATTATTATTATTCATTTGAATCTGTTCCCAACAATTAAAGTTGGGAGATTTCACAAACATAGCTATATTTCTGGCTTCTCTTAAAAAAAAAAAAAAAAAAATTCAACAACATTGAGTTCCCTTCGCACATATCAAATTTGTCTAGAGCTGAATAGCAGCTGTCCTCTTAAGAGAGAATATTCTTTCTTTGCTTCATCACAGTCCCCACTTATTTTCTCATACCCAACCCCCATGTTAATCATTTAATTACTGGTCTTTCCCCTGTCACACTTGTTAGGACCTAGAGGGGTACAAGATTGAGGAATTAGTATCAAACTTCTAACAGTGACCAGTTACTTGCTAGAAACAGTGAAGACTGAAGAGTAGGCCAATTGACAGCTTTGCCACTGATTAGTCTTAGCAGTTGCTTCTCTGATATGAAGCCCTACTTTTTATGGTGGACATCCATCAGGACAATACCTTTTAGACATCCTTCTCATGTTTGGGGAGTTCTGTGTCTCTAAGGAAGAAGCCAGCAGCTCATTTTTCCCAGGCTTTTTGGCCCTCTAACAGGGGCCCAGATATGTAACTGAAGCTCAGTTCGTCAGATCCACCCATTGAACTCTTGTATTTGAAAGAAAGTGATGCCCTGGTGTTGCAATGGTTAAGTACTTGGCTACTGATGGAAAGTTTGAAAGTTTGAACTCACCCAGCAGTTCTGTGGGAGGAAAGATCTGTCAATCTGCTTCTGTAAAGATTATAGCCAAGAAAACCCTATGAGGCAGTTCTAGTCTGTCACATTGGGTCACTATGAGTCTAAAATCAACTCTATAGCACACAAAAGCAGCAATAATGCTGAGAAAGGGAGCTGTCATGGTTCAGTGGTAGAATTCCCACCTTGCATGCAGGAGAGCCAGGTTCAACTCCTGCCAATGCACCCCATGCACAGCCACCACCTGTTGCTATGAGGCTGAATAGGTTTCAGTGGCACTTCCAGACTAAAATAGACTAGGAAGAAAGGTCTGGTGATGTACTTCTGAAAATCAGCCAATGAAAGCCCTGTGGATCACAATGGTCCGATCTGCATCAGGTCATGGGGCTGGCTCAGCAGAGAAACATCAGGCTTCCTGGTTGCAGCTGGGACAGACATCTGAAAATGCCCAGAGCCTGGGTGCCAGCTGTGGTTCCTGGGTTCCCAGGCAGAGGAACAGCTACAGTGGAACACTCAGCATTATTACTGGGTGTGAGTCTGCTACACAGCTTCAATACTGATATTCTGATCCTCTCCAAATTCTCCAAACCACATGCTTAATAAATCCCTTTTCTGTTTAAACTGGCAGAATAGGTTGTATTGTTTGTGGCAAGGATCCTGACTGACCCAGTGCTCAGTGCAGTGGGGATCTGAGGAAGTGAGCACTGGATGTGTAGTCCGTAGATCTAAGATCAAGTCTCAGCTCTGCTCCCTACCCTCTGTGTGACTTCACATGTGTCATTCTGTCTGACCAAAGCTCAATCACACAAAAATGGTACACAACAACAGCAATGCTGAGAAAGGCCATCTGGTTATAATAAAATAGTTATAATAGTCCTTACTTCTGTAAAATGGTTATAAGAGTCTTTATTTATTCAAGCAGCAGCGAGAAATTCATGAGTCATTGGAAATGAACACCCGTTGTGAAGGGCAAAGTTGTTGTTGTGTGCCTTCAAGCTGATTCTGATTCATAGCAAAACTATAGAACATAGTAGAAACTACCTCATAGGGTTATCTAGGTTGTAATCTTTACAAATATCAGCAGACTCACTCATGGTGGACAGGTTTCAGCGGAGCTGCCAGACTAAGACTAAGGAGAAGAACATAGCCACGTCCACTTCTGAAAAAAATTGGCCCTGAAAACCTTGTGAATAGCAAGGAAACATTGTCTGATGTAGTGCCAGAAGATGAGTCCCTCAGATTGGAAGGCACTCAAACTATGACTGGGAAAGGGCTGCCTCCTCAAATTAGAGTCAACCTTAATAACTTGGATGGAGTAAAGCTTTTGGGACCTTCATTTGCTGATGTGGAATGACTTAGAATGAGAAGAGACAGCTGCAAACATCCATTAGAAAAGAGAACGTGGAATGTACAGAGTGTGAATCTAGGAAAGCTGGAAATTGTGAAAAATAAAATGGAACACATAAAGATTGATATCCTAGGCATTGGTGAGCTGAAATGGACTGGTATTGGCCATTTTGAATAGAACAATCATGTGACTTACTGTGCTGGGAATGACAAAGAGAAATGGTGTCACATTCATTCTCAAAAAGAATATTTCAAGATTTAGCCTAATGTACAATGCTGTGTGATAGGATAATATCCATATGCCTACAAGGAAGACCAGTTAATATTTCTACTACTCAAATTTACACACCAACCACTAAAGCCAAGGATTAAGAAATTAAAGATTTTTTTTACCAACTTTTGCAGTCTGAAATAGACCAAACATGCATTCAAGAAGTATTGATAATTACTGGTGATTGGAATGTGAAAGTTGGAAACGAAGAAGAAGCATCAGTACTTGGAAAATATGGCCTTGGTAAAAGAAATGACACTGGAGGCTGCATGACAGAATTTTGCAAGACCAATGACATATTCATTGCAAATACTTTTTTTCAACAATACAAATGCTGACTATACACATAGACCTCACCAGATGGAATACATGAGAATCAAATTGACTACATCTATGGAAAGAGATGATGGAGAAGCTCAATATCATCAGTGAGAACAAGGGCAGGACCTGACTGTGGAACAGACCATCAATATGCAAGTTCAAGTTGAAGCTGAAGAAAATTAAAGTAAATCCATGAGAGCTAAAATATGACCTTGATTATGTCCCACTGAATTTGGAGACCATATGAAGAACAGATTTGACATACTGAACACCAATGACTGAAGACTGGATGAATTATGGAATGAAATAAAAAACCTCATACATGAAGAAAGCAAAAGGTCATTAAAACAACAGGAAAGGAAGAGAAGACCAAAGTGGATGTCAGAAGAGATTCTGAGACTTGCTCTTGAAAGGAGAGTAGTTAAAGCAAATGGAAGAAATGATGAAGTAAAAGAACTGAACAGAAGACTTCAAAGTGTAACTCCAGAAGACAAAGTGAACTATTATAATGAAACGTGCAAAGATCTGGAGTTGGAAAATCAAAAGGGAAGAACACACTCGGCATTTCTCAAGCTGAGAGAAGGAAAGAAAATATTAAGCCTCAAGTTGCAATACTGAAGGATTCTATGGGCAAAATAATGAATGATACAGGAAACATCAGAAGAAGATGAAAGGGAAACACAAAGTCACTGTATCAAAAAGAATTGACCAAAGTTCACCCATATCAGAAGGGAGCATATGATCAAGAACCAATGGTACTGAAGGAAGAAGTCCAAGCTACACTGATGGAATTGGTGAAAAACAAGGCTCCAGAAATTGGTGAATACACATTGAGATGCAATGTGAATACAAATGGATGCAGCACTGGAAGTACTCAATCATTTATGCCAAGAAATTTGGAAGACAGCTACCTGGCCAGCTGACTGGAAGAGATTGATATTTGTGCCCATTCCCAAGAAAGGCGATCCCACAGAATGTGGAAATTTTCAAACTATATAATTAATACCACACGCAAGTAAAATGTTGGTGAAGATAATTTAAAAATGGTTGCAGCATTTTTTGACAGGGAGCTGCCAGAAATTCAAACCAGATTCAGAAGAGGATGTCAAATAACAGATATCATTACTGATGTCAGATGAATCTTGGCTGAGAGATGCTTACCTGTGTTTTATTGACTATGCGAAATTGTGAGAATCATAACAAATTATGGATAACATTGCAAAAACTGAGAATTCCAGGACACTTAATTGTGCTCATGAGGATCCTGTACATAGACCAAGAGATAGTTGTTCAAACAGGACATAGAAATACTGTGTGGTTTAAAATCAGGAAAAGTGTGTGTCAGGGTGTATCCTTTCACTATATTTCTTCAGTTCATATGCTGAGAAAATAATCCTAAAAGCTGGACTGTATGAAGAAGATTGTGGCATAAGGATTGGAGGAAGACTAATTAACAACCTGCAATGCAGATGACACTAACTTGCTTGCTGAAAATGAGGAGACTTGAAGTACTTACCGATGAAGATCAAAGACTACAGTCTTCAATATGGATTACATCTCAACATAAAGACAACAAAAATCCTCACAACTGGCTCAAAAAGCAACGTCACAAGATGGACTAGGCAGACAAGCTACACAGACCCTCTTCAATAAAGAAAAGAGAAACCGATTGGCAGAGATACAGAAGATAATCCCAGAGCCCTGAACTTTGAAAGGACACATACAGAAGTGGATTAGCCACCAACAAATGGAAAATCTGAATGAAAAAAGGACCCAAGAACAAGCTCCATTTGCCAAGGGCGACAGGGACATACAGGAGGATGGCAATGGGAAAGGAGACAGGTGGCAAGGGTATAAGTGCTGCCAACTAGCAAATAGAAGAGCACAACACAGTACCCTACTTACATAGAAACATACAAAGAAAACAAAAATCATGGGCAAGTCATGCCAACATACAATCACCAATTATATAAACACAAAAATGCCACAATGCCTCAGAGACAACAGAGAATTACAGGCCACACAAAGAAGCAAGATAAAGCAGGAGAAACAAGGGACCAGGATTCAGACCCAAAACACATCTCTGAGAAAGACACAGCATTGGAAATTCCTGATAAGGAAGTCAAAAGAATTATGTGTAGGTGCCTTCAATGGATTGAGAGACAGATCAAGAAAAACACTGACAAAATTGAGGTAAACACAGAGAAAACCCTAGAAAAATTTTGAAAGATAATACAAGAAAGAAATGACAAAATAAATTAAAAAATTAGAAATGATACAAAATCTACAGACAGAAATCCAGAAGATTAATACTAAATTTTCAGAAATAGATAAGACATTGAACAGGCAAAGGAGTAGAATTGAATCAATGGAAGACAGAATTAGTGAAATCAAAGACAAATATCTCAATACTTCTTTGGAACAGAATCAATCAGAAAAAGATCAAAGCAAAATGAAGAAACCTGAGGTTCATGTGGGATACCATCAAGAGGAATAAGCTACATGTAATCAGAATTCCAGAACAGGAAGAGACAAAAGCACAGAGAAAATTGTTGAGGATTTGTTAGAAGAGAATTTTCCTGATATGATGAAAGATGAGAATATATCCATTCAAGAAGTCCAGCAAACCCCAAACAGGATAGACCCCAAAAGAAAATCACCAAGACTTATCACCATCAAATTCACCAAAACCAAAGACAAAGAAAGAATCCTGAAAGTAGCACAGGAAAAACGAAAAGTTACCTAAAAGGGGCAACCAATAAAACTAAGCTCGGATTTCTTGGCAGAAACCATGCAGGTGAGAAGACAATGGGATGGTATATATAAAACCCTGAAAGAGAAAAATTTCCAACCAAGAATTATGTACCCAGCAAAACTGTCCCTCAAATATGATGATGAAATTAGGACATTTGCTGACAAGCAGAAATTAAGGGAATTTGTTAAAACCAGACCAACCTTACAAGAGATGCTAAAGGGAGTCCTTTGGACAGAGAACTAACAACAGCTAACAACTGACCATTAACACACATGATGACATAACCCAGAAACCAACCCAGCTATGGAAGTATACAAAGTAAATAAGCCTACAAAATTGTAAACAGGAAACCAGAGACAACAATTGACAAATGAGGACTAGTACAAACCAAAAAGAGGGAAAAAATTGTGTAGTTACAGAACTTCTAAATGGCAGGGAAGTCAAGATGACTACAAGATAGAATGGCCTGTTCTAAACTTGAGGGAAAAAAATGATAAATCACAGGGTAACCACAAAGAAAAATTATAAACTTTCACATCAAAATAAAAAAGAGGACCAGCACAAATACTTAGCGAATACTGAAACAATAGCAACAAAGGAAGTGATAACACGATTCATAAACAAAACAAGCTCAGCAGAGAAAATTATTTGGAACAGAGAAATCAACACCACAAAAAAGCACATAACAAAATGACAGCAACAAATTCATACTTGTCAATAATTACATATCTGACAAGGGACTTACCTCTTAAAATTTATAGAAAACTCCAACACCTCAACAACAAGAAGAGTAATAATCTAATTTAAAAATGGCAAGAAGACATGAATAGACACTTCACCAAAGAGGATATTCAGGTGGCCAGCAAATGCATGAAGAAATGCTCACGATCATTAGCCAACAGAGAAATGCAAATCAAAACAATGAGATACCATCTCACCCCAGCACTGGTGGCAAGGTTCAACAAGACAGAAAATAACAAATGCTGGTGGGGATGTGGAGAGATTGGGACTCTCATACACTGCTTCTGGGACCATAAAATGATACAACACTGTTGAAAACAGTATGACAATTCCTTCAAAGCTGAAATTAGAAACACCATTTGACCCCAGCCTTCCCATTACTAGGTATATATCCTAAAGAAGTGAGAGCCAGGACAAGAACAGATATGCACAACCATGTTCATCACAGCACTATTTACAATAGTGAAAAGATGGAAATGACCTACATGCCTATCAGCAGAAGAATGGATAACCAAAGTATGGTACGTACACACAATTGAATACTATGCAACACTAACAAATAATGTACAATCTTCAAAACACCACATAACATGGATAAACTTGGAGGACATTGTTGTTGTTGTTGTT
>NW_006921690.1:1535887-1540785 GCF_000298275.1 Orycteropus afer afer | reverse complement strand
AAATATTGACGCTGTCAAGGATTTCACTGCACTTGGATCCACAATCAATGTCCATGGAAGCAGCAATCAAGAAATCAAATGATAGATTGCATTGGGCGAATCTGCTGCAAAAAAACCTCTTCAAAGTGTTTAAAACAAATATATCGCTTTGAATACTAAGGTGCACCTCACCCAAGCCGTGATATTTTCAGTAGCCTAGCCACTCCTCAGAAGGAAGGTTGGGCAATCCTACTTCTGTAGTGATACCGCCTCGGAAACCCAAGGAGGGATCGCTATGAGTCGGGGCCAACTCGATGGCACATAACAATAATAACAATATGCTGTGAGATCTAGACAAAAGATAAGGAAGACTGCAGAAGAATTGATGCATTTGAATTGTGGTGTTGATGAAGAGTATTGAATGTACCATGGACTGCTTTATTGTTGTTGTTGTTATGTGCCGTCGAGTCATACCTGACTCATAGCAACCCCTCCTTAGGTTTCCGAGGCAGTATCACTACGGAAGTAGATTGCCCCATCTTCCTTCCAAGGAGTGGCTGGTGGGTTTGAACCGCCAGCCTTCTGGTTAGCAGTCAAGTGCATTAGCCACTATGCTACCAGAGCTCCCATGGACTGCTAGAAGAACGAAAAAAATCTGTCTTGGAGCAAGTACAGTCAGAATGCTCCTTAGAAGCAGTAATGGCCAGACTTCTTCTCTCATACTTTGGTCATTTTGTCAGAAAGGACCAGTCCCTGGAAAAGGATTTCATACTAGGTAAAGTAGAGGATCAGTGAAAAAGAGGAAGACCCTCAACAAGATGGACTGACACAGTGACTGTGACGACGGGCTCAAGTATGGCATGATTGTGAGGAGGCCAGGACCGGGCAGTGTTTCCAAATCCAACAAAGCAAAACAAACCTGTTGCCATTGAGTAGATTCCCCAATTCCAGCAACCACCTGTTTTTTTCAAATAAAGTTTTATTGAGACACAGACATGCCCAATCACTTACACATTGTCTATAGCTGCTTTTGAGCTACAAACAGCAGAGTTGAGTAAGTTGTTTCAGAGACAGGATGGCCTACAAGGCCTATAACATTTATCATCTGGCCCTTTATAGAAAAGTTTGCAGACTTCCCTCAGATGAACTCTGGGAGACAGATGTTAGTATTTCACTCGCTGTCCACATTGGGAAACTGAGGGTCAGAGATCTAAAGAACTTGTTGTAAGACCCCTCTTTGCTAAATTCTCAATCCTGAATTTGAACTCAGGCACAGCTGAAGCCACTAAGCTTTATACTCACATCATTTTATGACATTCATGTCTCCTCCTGCTCCTTTCTGTCCCCTGTTCCCTCTGGGAAAATCACCGCACCACAGTTACCACCTCATTCCTTCAAGTGATGGCAGCGGACCTGGATTGAAATATCCACCTCTGAGCCACCAGACTCTTCGTCAGAACTCAATGCTTCTTCCTAGAGGTCATTTGCTGCCTTCTTGCTCTCAAAATCAATCAGTTCTCCAAAGTCATGGTGCTCTGGTTCTGCCAAATGGTAAGGACTCTGTATATGCTTTCAGGGTGAATTCAGGGAAACTCTACCCACTCAAGCACAAAGTTTCTTGGGTTTTGGCACGATATCCCTTCCAAGAGCCCTGGGCCCCAGAGGGTGTTTTGTCATTGTACTCTGCTTCTCATCTGATTCTAAAGCTTGCTTGGGATGGATTGGTGTCTGACAGTAAACAACCACAGACTGTTGATGGTGCTGCAACATATGCTGCTCTAGCGAGGGGCTTCCTGAACCCATCACCTACTCACTGCCTGCCAGGGTGCAACTGAAGCAGGAGGGAGCTGGAGGGCAGCTACTTCTGCAGATGAATAGTCTCCACTCTGCCGCCTTCACAGTTCAATTGTGTCTTCACATCTGTGGCTTCCAATGGACTTTGCCATCTTAATTCTGGTGTCTAAAGGTCTCAGAAAACGTTTCAGGGCTTTGTGGCAGGAGCCAATCTGGAAGTTCCTGGTAGATGGATCTTCCAGAAAGGAGTTGGCCCGTTGGTGTAAAGCCTGAGAGAATGGGTTGCTGCTTAGAAGGGTCTTTCAGGTAAATGAATGCCAATAGAATTACTGATTTTCAAAATGAGATTCCTTCAGCCTTTACTACTGCTCAGAATTAGCTCTTTCATCACCCTGGGATGAGCCAGAAAAGTACTGTCATGCATAATTCCTAAAGACAGACAAACTCAAGCGAGTTCAGGCCTTGGCATACCAGAGGACTGTTTCCAGGTACGAGACACTTCACTCTGCCTCAGTAACCCCATCTGTATAATGGGAGCAGAGTGGGCCACTGGCTCAAGGAGACTCCCCATTCCAGAGAGCCTTGGATCCAGGAGCCGGCATGGGGTATGAATCAGCAGCAGGAAAAAAGAAGGCGAGGGGTTCTGCAGACAGTCTTTCAACAGGCCTTATATCTTGAATAAATTGCCTGTTGGAATTTAATTTGGAATCCCTGCTGTTTCCTTGATGAATACAAACCACACTGCAATTAGAGTGATGAAGAAGGCTGCTGCTGCTGTTGATGGGGTGATCTGTCTGTGGGGGAGGAAGGAGAAAAGCAGGCAGCAGGTGGCTGGTGGACCCACACTGGGGATGTTCTCTGAGCCTCTCCCTGGGTGACCCCCTCAGGGGAAAAGGGTTGTACATGCTAACATCAGCTCAAATGGACAGGGAAGAGGAGAGGGGTTTTAGGGACTTCTTGGAATATACCCTTTGACTATGGCCCACTGCAGTTCCTAAGGGCCAGCTGATTGAACTCATGACTTGGATCCCAGAATATCACCTTTTCTACTATCCCACTATGGAAAAAACTGAACATTTATTGAGCATTTACTATGTGCCAGGCATAAGTATCTAAAGGCATAACCTAATTTAGTCCATTCAGCATCCTTGTGAGGTAGGAACAACCTGCCCCCGCCCCAGCACTTCCACTGACATTCCATTGGCCTGAGACAGTCAGTGGCCACTTCTTTTAGCAAGAGAGACTGGAAAGCAAATGTTGTCATTAACAACCTCTATAGTAATGATGGCCAAGGGAGGTTGGAAGTGGAATTGACTCTATCACCAGCACCTTTTTTGTGTTCCCTTGTTTCCTCCCATTAAATGTGCAGATTAAATATAGTTGGTCTGGCTGATCATGCTTAGCAGCAATTTTTATCTCAACTCTCCTCTTCTAAACTCCCATGCCAAAGTCAGCTCTGGAAAATCTCCTGACCTCTCAGCCCATCCTCTGTGGAACCAGAGGCCAGTCAGGCCAGTGCCAAGCTTGGAGAGCTCATTAGAGTCTCCTGAGTCACACCATTATTAAGGGCTTAAGTTTTCAATAACTTCCCAGAAAGAGGTAGAAAGTCTCTCAAGACTGCAAAAGCTAGCAGAGGAGTACTCCAAAATTAATTATCCAAATGATGCCATCAGTGTCCAAAATTTGTTGCATATATAACATAAGTGGATTTGGAAAGTGATTCTGGAGAGGTGACAGACATGCCACACACTTAGCCTTGTCCCATAGCTCATTAATCACCCTCAAGTCAAAAGCATTTATCATGATTAGATCCAGCCCAGCCCTTGTGCTAATGGATTTTTTAAAATAATGCAAACACATAACCACATCTTCTTTGTGGCGTCTATAGGTCAAGGTCTGGAGGTCAGGCCCATTCATGTATTTTTGAAATACTTTTTGAGTACCTACTGTGTGCTAAGCGCTATTCTGTTGTTATTATTGTTAGGTGCCATTGAGTTGGTTCAGACTCATAGCAAACCCATGTACAAAAAGAATGAAACACTACCTGGTCCTATGCCATCCTCACAGTCATTGCTATGTTTGAACCCATTGTTGCAGCCAATATGTCAATCTATCTGGTTGACAGTCTTCCTCTTTTTTGTTGACCTTCTACTTTACCCAGCATGATGTCCTTCCCCAAGGACTGGTCCCTACTGATAACATGTCTAAAGTATGTTAGAAGAAGTCTTGTCATCCTTGCCTCTAAGGAGCATTCTGGAAGTATTTCCTCCAAGACAGATTTGTTCATTGTACTGGCAATCCATGGTATAATCAATACTTTCCCAATATCACAATTCAAATGAGTAAATTTTTCTGTGATCTTCCTTATTCATTGTCCAGCTTTTGCAATCATATGATCAGGTGCACCTTCATCTTCAAAATGACATCTTTGCATTTTAACACTTTAAAGAGGTCTTTTCAACAGAGGCAAATACTAGTATATACACAATTCTGCATTGCCAGTAACACCAAACACCAGTCTGTAGATAAATGCATAGACAGGTGAGAAGATATGGTGGGGTAGGTGAACATACCCTAGACCAAGGATAGATTTGGCTGAAGATAATATTACATATGCACTTGTGCTACAAAATTAGTCACATACATTACAGAAGCAACAAAAGGAAGAGTTGGAGTAGCTTCTCAGAGACAACCCAACACCTTGAGAGAGAGAGAATCACCAGGCCTGTTGACTTGGGACCATCATCTCGGGGGACATCATGCTCAATTGGCTCAACATGGTGTATAAAAATTTTATTCTACAACCTACTTTGATGAGTAGCAACTGGGGTCTTAAAAGCTTTTGAGCAGCCATCTAAGATACAACTATTGGTATCCTCTCAGCTGAATCAAAGAAGAGTGAAGTAAATCAAAGGCATCTGGCAACAATTAGTCCAGGGATAAGATGGACTACAAGGACCTCAGCCTTCATGACCCCAAGACTAGAAGAAACAGATGGTGCCAGGCTACCCACGCCAACCACTTTGTTGTTGTTGTTGTTGTTATGTGCCGTTGAGTCAGCCCCAACTCATAGCGACCCCTCCTTGGGTTTCCGAGGCAGTATCACTACGGAAGTAGGATTGCCC
>NW_006921690.1:1530337-1535602 GCF_000298275.1 Orycteropus afer afer | reverse complement strand
CACCAGAGGGGCAGCATTCACATAGAGGGAAAGCTGGACAGACAGGAGTGCATAGTTAAGAAGGGCACAGGGAGGGGGTAGTCACAGGAATTAGAGGGGAGGAGAGTTTGTTATGGTTGGGGATGGTAATTGGGGCATGAAATCAAATGTGCACGGACTGTTGATTATAGAACAAATATGCTCTGTAAATTTGTACCCAAAGCACAATAAAATTTAAAAAAGAAAGAAAGAAAATATAACTTCTAAATATCATATGTGCATAGGAAAAATAACGTAAGATGATAAAATGGTGGCATAATAAATGTTTAACGATTGAAAAGAAAAAGAAAAGTCTTTTGTAGCAAATTTGCCCAATGAAATATATTATTTGATTTCTTGACTATCGCTTCCATAGACATTGATTGTAGATCCAAGTAAAATGAAATCCTTCACAATTTTTATATTTTCTCCATTTATCATGATGCTACTTATTAGTCCAGTTGTGAGGATTTTTGTTTTCTTTGTGTTGAAGTGTAATTTATTTTGAAGGCTATAGTCTTTGATCATCACCAAGGTGGTCCAATGAAATGAGGAAATTATTGAACAATATCATTAACATCACACACAAGTAAAATTTTGCTGAAGGTAATTCAAAAAAGGTCGCAGCAGTACATTGATGGGGAATTGCCTGAAATTCAAGCTGGATTCAGAAGAGGACATGGAACAAAGAATATCATTGCTGATGTCAGATGGATCTGGTATTCTTTGCTTTCAGTCAGCTCTAGGGGCTAAATGGAGGCCCCTTGACCTTGCACTTCAGCTCTGCCTCTTGTTGCAGGCCCACCGGAGCAAGCTGGAGGTTTCTCCTAACTCATCCAACTGCTGGCTGCTGAGGGTGACAAACCCAAGATCAACAGCTTAAAATGGCACAATCCCAAAATCAGCAGGCAACATGGCAGGTCACTGGTTCAAATCCAGGAACTGGAGATGAAGACTAGACCAAATGCAGCATCCAAAATAAGCCAAAAAGCTAGAGACCTTTCCCAAAATTTCTTCATACATGTTGGAAGCAGGCCACGCCCCTAAGACAACTCTCCTTCAACTGTTAATGTCTCACAGCAGATTCCACCATGGAGTTGATTACATGACATCCAATCTCATCATGGGGAATAACTACATTCAGTTGCCACACCACTCAAAATCATGGCCCAGCCAAGCTGACACACAACCTTAACTACCACACAACCCATTCTAAAACCAACAGAATCCAAAACAAACTCTTTCCAAGCACTGTGTATAAGACCAGGAGTTCACTCTGTGCAGAGAAATCTTGCCTGACAACCACGGGCCTCCTTTACTTAAGAAAACTTACAACTTTGAGTGGTTGTGTCATCCTTTGACAATTCTGATGTCCCAGTGAGATTGCTTGAAGTCTCTCAGCTGGCAGTATTATATAGGACTCTTGGCCAACAGGTGCACTCACCAAGTCATTTGTGCCCAAGTTCCACTTATTCCAGGGATTTCCCTGACTTGAAATGCCTTTGCTGAATTTTTAACAAAATAGTTATTTTCACAAGGTAATTACACCTAAGTTTTTGTATAATTAGAACTGTTCTAGAGGGTGCATATTTTTGGTGAATATTTTTGCCATTATTTTGCTTATTCTTTTCCTGCTTGCTTTGCTATTGTTTTTGTCTGACTGTGCAAAGTCTTGTCTTGTGAATTTTTGTTTCGTCCTGAATGATTTTGTGTCCCTTGAATGTGTTTCATAGGTGTTGGCATGAAAGCATAGGCTCCAATCCAGTCCCACAACCGATGGACCACAAACTACTGTCCATTAGACCAACAACCAATTCACGTAAAGTCTATGTCAAGGTCAACATTGTTGTGCCCTTGACTGTATGACCTCTTCCTGGCATCTGCTGAGATACCATTGATAAGCACCTGCTTTTGGTTGACTGTGTCTCTTTGTCATGGATCTGTCTAGCACTTTTCTACCCTCTTGGCACTGCTCTATCATCTTCACCCATGTAAATCTATTTTTTTCTGCTCCTTCTCCTGACCTTCTAAGTGAGCTTTCTTCCATTCAGAGTTTTTCTCAGGAAAAGAACAATTTCTTTACAAAATATCCCCTTAAAACTGCTAGACCAAAGTCAAAGAATCAACCTCTTCCTGGCAGAATTTCCACTTCTAATATGAACTTGCATTTAACTTGGTAAATGGAAAAATTATTATATTTTTTTTACTTTTTTTATTTGGGAAATTTTGACATGTCAAATTTAAAATTTAATGCATTTAAGAATGGTTCTAGATACCATGGAATACTATGCAACACTAAGGAATAATGCAGAATCTGCAAAACACCACATAATGTGGATGAACTGGGAGGACATTTTACTGAGTGAAATAAGTCAATCACAAAAAAAAAAATATGATATTAGTTCACTATTGTAAAAGTCAAGGAAAGGTTTATACATGGAAACCTTCTTTGTTGGTCTCCCATTCCTGGTAGAGTAGGAGAGGGAACATTGCTAGATAGGTAGAGACAAGTATTGATTTGGGTGAAGAGAAGGCAGTGTACCAAAAGTGAGTGATCAGCATGGTGGCACTGAGGAAGAGGAAGATATCGAGAGGTATGTGGGAGGTACAGACAATAAAGATGAACTCTTTTGTATATATAGTACTGTGTTGTCAGTGATGGTAAGCATTGATCTACGGGTGGGTAGGTAGGTAACAGGCTGAATGATCAGGTATGTCTAGGTAGGGGAAAGTGTGCCCATGACCTTGTATAGGGTTGGCATACAATGTTTCTACATATATATTTGTATGTGCTGTAGGAATATCCAGGTGTATAGTAGAGCTGACAAGAGGAGAGGTTGTGGCAGCTTCTTGGCCATAGCCAACTACCCTGAGGGAGCGAGAAGTTGGACCTGTGGGCTCAGGACCATGATCTCAGGGGTCATCAAGCTCAATCAGCATAACATGCTACATATCTTGCTTTGGTGAGTAGTGACTGAGGTCATAAAATCTTCCAAGCATCCATCTGAATGTGACAATGGGTCTTTGCTCATTCAGAGCAAAGAAGAATGAAAAAAAAGAGACGCATGGAAACAAGTCTAAGGGGACTAGTAGACCATGTGATCCTCAGTCTATATGACCATTAGACCAGAAGAACTAGATGGTGCCCAGCTACCACTGTCAACCACTCGAAGGGAGATTGATGCAGGAGATCCTGGATAGAGTGGGAGAACAATGTAGAACAAAACTCAAAATAATAATAATAAAAAGACCAGGTTTGCTGATCTGATAGACCCTGGTGAGACCCCTGAGACTATGGCTCTGTTCTGGTTACCTAGTGCCACTCTGACAAGAATATACCACAAACGGGATGGCCTTAATAAATGAGTTTATTCTCTTACAGTTTGGAGGCTTTAAGTCCAAGTTCAAAGTGCCAGGCTCTAGGGGCTGTGTGAAAGCCCCTCGACCTTAGGCTTCAGCTTTGCCTCTTGTTCCCGGCCCACTGAAGCTCGAGGCATCTTTCCACTCAGGCAGCTACTGGCTGCTGAAGCTAACAAGCCCAAGGTCGACAAATAAAATGGCACAGTCCCGATGTTACCAAACCACACAGCAGGCCATTAATTCAAGTCCATTGTAAGTCCCAAGGTCGACAGAGCATGGCAGGCTGCTGAACAATGACACGGCTACATGCAGGGTCCAAGCATGCCACAAACTAGAGACCATTCCCCAAGGCTTCTGCTTATACAAAGGAAACAGACCACATTACCTAAGGCAGCTACTCGGCTGCTCATAATAGATTCCACTATGGAGCTGATTACAAGTTTCATCATGGGGAATAATACATCGAGCTGCCCAGGCACTCAACCAGGGCCAGCTAAATTGACACACCAACTGAACTACCACAGGCCCTTAGTTACCCTTCAGGTCTGGAACTGAACTCACTCCTGTGGCTTCCAGCTAAACAATAGACAGGCATATGGGGTGAACATTTACATCAGGTAGATACACTCCTTAGAGTGATAAATTGTGGGAGAATAGAAGGGCAGTGTTTGCACAAGGAGATAGGTCAGTGAGCGGGAGTGCATGGGAGGGAAGGACACAGGGAAGAAGTAACTATGGGGAGGAAGTGGAAAGAGAGCTGTTACATTGTGGGGAATTGCACTCATTGTCATGAGATAAAATGGGCATGAACTGCTGTATGGAAAATGTGTTTGCTCTGTAAACTTTCACCTAAATCACAATAAAAATTTTTATTATTATTATAATTTATTTATTTAAAAAGAATGGTTCTACAAAAAGTATGAAAAAATAATATATATAATACATTGTTTGATTGGTATGCTAAGGACTCAAAACAAAACACTGACTCCAAACCATGTCTTAAAGACCATCTATTTCAATCCTCCTCAAACAGCCTGAATTCTACCCTCTTTGCACTGCTCTATTGTCCTCACCCACGTAAATCTCTCTATTTTTTCTGTTCTTTCTCCTGATCTTCTAAATGAGATATCTTTCGTTCAGAGTTCTTCTCAGGAAAAGAACAACCCCATTTCAAAATATCCCCTTAAAACCGCTAGACCAGAAATATGCTATGGAGGATTTGTTTATATTGATTGTTCTTAGCTATGAGAGCTATACTAACTAGTTCACTTAATTGTTAGTCACTTGGTTGAGATAAAATGTTAAAAGCAGCAGGGTAGGAGAAATAAGGAAAGAAATTAAATAATCCTATGATGCCACACTTTTTTAAATGGCCCTGAAAAAACAAGAAATGGAGGAAATGTACTAATAAGAGGCCTTTTCAGAAGCATTTCTCTTAAAGGCTATTTAAGAGACTGTCCTGTAATGTTTAACCACCAGTTCTTTGAGGGTCAAAGCAGCCATGAGCTGCATTAGCTGATTCCATGGTGTAAGGAGACTCTTGCTAATGTCTTTCTGTTGCATTCCAGGCACCTAACCTTGCTCTAGTGGCCCCTGTCCAAAGGGCCCTAGGAGTCACATCCCCTGAGTGTCTGAGACGTTTAGCTAGAACCAGGGCACAGAGCTACCCAGCAAGGGGAGGGGCGGTGCAGAGCATCTTCCCATTCTTCTCCAGACCAGCTATCTCTTTGGAAGCACGAAACACCCAGTGCAGGCCTAAAACAGAAGAAAAATAAAGCGTGCTTATTACTTGACTGGGAGCTCTGGTAGCATAGTGGCTAAGACACTTGCCTGCTAACCAGACGGCTGGCGGTTCAAACCCACCAGCCACTCCTCGGAAGGAAGGTT
>NW_006921690.1:1529172-1530212 GCF_000298275.1 Orycteropus afer afer | reverse complement strand
GGGCCGACTCGACGGCACATAACAACAACAACAACAACAACATTACTTGACTGCTAATCAGAAGGCTGGCGGTTCAAACCCACCAGCCACTCCTCAGAAGGAAGGTTAGGCAATCTACTTTCCATAGTGATATCGCCTTGGAAACCCAAGGAGGGGTCACTATGAGTAGGGTCTGACTCGACTGCACGTAACAACAACATTGAAAGAATGCCTCAACTGTTTCCATCCAATAAATTATGTTGCCTCTTTAGAGAGCTGCCAGGAAACCAAAGACAAGGAGACAAAGGGCCTGATATGGTTATTCTCCCACAAGCTGCTGGGTGGGTGGGTGATAGGGTGGGCTGTGAGCCACCTCAGCCCCCTCAGTGCAGCCCCCGGCTCTGGGGTAGTCTTCTCTTCCAAAGTCTATCTGGTTGAGGCCTTTCCCTCTCTTTAGGTCCCTGGGTAGTGCAAATGGTTTTCACTTGTCCACTAACTGAAAGGTTGGGGGTTTGAACCCACCCAGTGTCACTGTATAAGAAAGGCCTGACTATGTGCTTCCATAAAAATTATCACCAAGAAAATCCTATGGAGAAGTTCTACGCTATAACACATGGGGTCACAGGAATCAGAATCGACTCCATAAGGGCACGTTTGGTTTGGTTCTCTCGTTCCTCGCTGTTAAGGTCAAGGTGGTTGCCTGGGTGAGTGGATCCAATGCCAGGGTTTTAGCCATCTCTGGAGGGCAGCCTTTGCCTCAGGGTGTCCAATTTGAACCACAGACCTCCTACGGGATACACACCTGAGTGACTCTGAGGAAATACTCTGGGGGCAGCTTTGTGTGGTGGAATGAACAGAAGTGCTGTGTCCAGGTAAGCCTGAGATGGAATCCAATCTGAGGCACCACACTGGGACCTTGGGTAAATTGCCTACCCCTCTGAACCTCAGTGTCCCCATCTGTAAATGTGCTGCATCAGGACCTACCTGGCAGAGATCCACAGGGTGGGGACTAGGGTAAGGGAGTGAGACACTTGCCTTGGCCACAATTTTTTTTTTTTTTT
>NW_006921690.1:1506451-1528038 GCF_000298275.1 Orycteropus afer afer | reverse complement strand
CATTTGGTACATTGCCCTTCTCTTCACCCAAATCAATATTTAACACTATCTATCTAACTTGGCCACAAAATTTAAAGGGAGTGCCAAGATAAATAATATTTGAATGTGAGGGTTTTTTTTTTTTTTTTTTTTTGCTAACTCAAAATTAAGGCTAAAATTTTATGATGAACAAAACATCAAGATTTTAAATAAAGTCAGGATTCACTTAAGAAATGGTTGGGGGATACTTACAACCTTCATGACGTGTGCAAATGGTCAATGAGTTCGACTGCTTATTCAAAGTTTGGTGGTTCAAGTCCAGCCAGATGAGCCTCCTGATGATCTTCTTCCCAAAAATCAGCCACTGAAAACTCCATGGGGCACAGTTATGCTGACACATGGGGTTACCTTGAGTCAGAACAGACTCAGTAGCAACTGGTTAACTGGTCTGAGGCTGGGAAGGTATGTTGTCTGTATGAAGAGCCCTGTTGGCCAGTTCAGCTGAGGTTCAATATGCCATGCTGGTTTGCACTGCCCAGTGCAGTGGTTAGACAGGCAGGCATGGGAGTCAGACAGATCCAGGTCAGGGTCTTTACTGCTTACCACCTTTGTGACCTTGATAAATTACTTCACCACTCTAAGCCTTGGTTTCCTCATGTGTAAAACAGGTATAATAACACTGTCTCCACAATGGGAAGAGTGGAGCTCAGTGATAGAATTCTCACCTTCATATGGTAGACCTAGGTTTGATCGCTGGCCAGCCTACATCATGCAAGTGTAAAAATGGCCTGGCAGAGGATCTGAGTTCCTCTAACTTTCCAAGGGGAGAGGAGAATCAAGATCAACAGCCCCAGGCTGATTCCTATGAGGCAGAGGTCAGGTATGCCTCCACCCTTCATTCTTTTTACCAATTCTGACACCAGTGGTCCATCCCATGGCACTCTGCATTTCTCTGCTAGGTTCGCCAATCCATTGCAATGGCCATACAGAGCTCACAGACAATACTCAGGATTATAGGGTTCATTAGGGAAGCAACAGGTTACAATTCAGGATCAAAAACAACTCAGGATGTGACTCTTCAGTCAGGACAACCTCTTCTCAGCAGTGCTCGTAGGCACACGTCTCTGGCACTCAGCCTCTTGGCCTTGTGGCCTCTTGGCCTCTGCCCTGCTCTGGCAAATGCGACAACGTTCTTTTAGCTCTGCTGATAAGTGCCCAGAGGAATCCCACTCACCAGGAAGCCTCAGCCCACCGCATTTAGCTCTAGCTCTGTGGGCTTGACAAACCTAACTCTATCAAGTGCCTGGAGGCACCCTACTCAGCCTGCAAGCCTCCTGCTCAAAGGTGCCCAGCTCTCTCTCTCTGCAGGTCTAGAAGCCTACTGCAGAGTCTCATGCTATCTCATGGGTCTGCTGTCTCTGCTGCTGCCATTTCTCCATTGCTACTTCTTGTCGTTTCTCACTGTTTCTGGTGTTACATCTGGAAGAGGTTTCCAGTGCAGGTACCCTGAATCCAAAGGACATGCTCCATTCTGGTGTCTTCTCCTTGGTAGTAGTCGGGTCTCCCTTTCCACTTCTGAGATGGCTCATTTTAAGCCCAGAGGGTTGACAAAACTAGCCAATCCTCACACATTAGAGTTCCATACACCTTATTTGCATGGTCCCATCCCAACAAGGATGCCATGCACCTTATTTACATTATTAGGAAACTATCCAATCCCCTTGGAGAGCCACAAGCACCTCATGTTTGTATAGTCCCACCCAGTCATTTGGTGGGTGTTACAAAGACCATGACTAGAAGGGTCATGTGGAGTAATTCACCACACTGTACACAACCACCAACCACCTGTCAATGAAGGCTGTGTGTTGCTATGATACTGCACAGCTTCCAGCAGAACTTCCAGACTAAGACAGGCTAGGAAGAAAGGCCTGGTGATCCTCTTCTGAAATTCAGCCAATGAAAACCATACTGATCACAATGGCTCTATCTGCAAATGATCATGCCGTTGGTGCAGACCGGACAGTATTTCATTCCATTGTACACAGGGTAGCTATGAGTCAGGGGCAGCTAACAATATCTCCATCACAGGGTTATTGTGGTGCCGATGCCTGGTAAACAGCACTTGATCACGGTGGCTGTCAACACAGCATCATTTAACAAACACCAGAATCAACGTGAAACATTCCCTTAGCTGGGCTGAGGATGGAACATGCTGACATTTTGTGGCCGCTTGCTCACTGCCTTTGTGAGCCCTCCAGATAAGACGCATCTGCTGGCTTTCTTGTTAATCAAATACACAGCTGGTCTGGGAGCTGCCTGCCTGGAGCTGCCTTTACTGCTGTGTCTGCTGCCATCTGGATATCAGAGGGGGCATAGAGAAGGGACTGGTGTTGAGGCAGGAACAGCTGGGGCGGGGGGCCAGGAGAGACCTGAGCCTCAATCTGCTTGCTGCACACTCTTTTTGAGATACATGGTTTGGGCAGGGAACAAAATACTTTTTGTTATTTGCATTCCCGGGACACAGGCAGCCATGATCTTGTAGCCTGCTTGGCATTCAGGAGCATGGCGTGCAGGACTGGTTCTGACTGGTGAGCTGTTCCGATGGCCAGGTGGTCCAGTTTGAGGAGAGCTGGGGGTGCAGGTGACCTTGACAGGACAAAGGAGAGCATTTTGCAGAGCGTTTTGGGTGGACTTGTTCCTTCTGATGCTTCTGACATCAGAGGCAGGAAGAAGGGCTTTGAGCAGCAGTTATGAGTAGTGACAGCCAATGTTAATTTGTTCATTTAGTAAGATAGAGGCATTACAGTAGGCACCAGGAGGGATAACTGAAGGGGTGGGGGAGCAATACAATAGCTTAGCTGCAGGGCTCTCAAGCTTTGTAACCGTTGCCACTGAATTGACTCCACTCATGGCGACCCTAAGAGGGTCAGAGTAGAACTGTGCTCCACAGGGTTTTCAATGGCTGATGTTTTGGAAGTAGATCACTAGGCCTTTCTTTCAAGGTATCTCTGGGTGAACTTGAACCTCCAACCTTATAGTTAACACCCAAGTATTTTAACTGTTTGTACCACCCAAGGACTAATCTGCATTAGCTTTTTTCATTACTAATAGAATGGTCAGTAAGCTCTAACTGGAAGCTCCAACTCCTCTACCACCTTCTGCTTCACTCATTCCTCTGCGGTCTTCCCAGTGGCATTCAACTGTATATAAACATCTGTATGGCCACTTACCAGGCCTTGAGCTGGGCACCTAGCTCCCAGAAAGTAAGTCTTCCCCCTGGGTACCTCTGTACCCTTGAGGTAGAAGTACTGCATAGAGACCAAGAGGTGCTGGGAGCCAGGGAAGAACGAGTTTATTCATAATTTTATCTTACAAGTGATGGCACATTTTAATAAGGCCTGTTCCTGTTGATTATCTTGCTTGAGAGACAGACGGTGGGGTGGTTAAGAGCACATACTCTGGAAACAGACTGTCTGGGAGCAAATTCCAGTTCTCCTTCTTACTGGCTGTATAATCTCGAGCCAATTACTAGCTGTGTGACCTTGGACCAGTGCTCTCCTCTGTAAAGGTGGGGAAAATAATAGCTCTTACTTCACAGGGCTGTTGTGTGGATTAAATACACGAAGCATTTAAAGTGCTCAGAATAGTGTCTGGCTTAGAATAAATGCTCAAAATACTTGTTATTATCATCTCACAAATGACCAAGTTTTTGTTTGTCGCTGTCGAGCAGGTGCCCAACTTATGGTGACCCCATGCACAATGCAATGGAATGAAATGCTGCCTGTTCTTGTGCCATCCCCAACACTGGTCCTGGACTAGACCACTGTGAGCTATATGCTTCCTGTTGCCTGATATTTGAAAGCAGATTGCTAGGCCTTTCTTTCCAGCATCCCAGCAACATGCAAGCCTTCGATGACAGTCAGGTGGTGGGTGCATGTGAGGTGTGTTGTCCAGGACTCAAACCTGGGTGTCCCATATGAAATGGGAGAACTCTACCCATGAACCACGAATACCCCCAAGGGCTGGGGTGAAAGGAAGAGATGTCCGCTCAACAATTCCAAGGCAAAGCTGATGTTGAAACGTAACTTTGCGTCTCTCTGTATGGGATCAAATCGACAACAGCAATTCAAAAGATTAGGTAGGAAATTTAGGGGGCAGGAGTTTAAGTTAATGGAGGAAGAACAACTCAGAAAAGGTGGGTGAGGATGGCTGCACAACTTGAACAATGTCCTCAGTGTCATCACTGTCACTCAATGGGACATGCAGATATTGCTGCGTGGGTGTGTGTTCTGCTGCGTACACCCCCAACAAGAACAAAAATGAAGCAAATTATAAACAAAAACAAAGTAAACCAAAAAATGTAACTTTCCAGGACTCTTTCTCAGTTCCTCTGGCTGGTCACACAGGGGAAAGCTTGACCTAGAGTGTGCCCTTGACCCTGTGAGCCACAAGGTCTGGGCTCGAAGCCCTCAGAACCACCTGACACACCTCTCTGCTGACTTCCGTGATCAGGGCCTCTGGTCTCCCTGTTCCCCCTCCCTCCATGTTCTTTCTCTTCATCTTCCACTCCTTAGCTCCTTTTGTTTGTCTCAGAAAAACTCAGAGGCTCCTGGGCAGATCTTCCTTTCTTTGATGAATGAGTGGCAAGGGAGGCAGGGCTGGAGCCAAGGGGCCTGTCTGCGGAGGCAGATGGAGCGAGGCGGGGCAGCAGGCAGGTAGCGGGCATCAGAGAGCCTCCACATCAAAGGAGAGGAGTCACTGGCTGGAGGATTCTCCGTCCTCTGAGATGGGGTCTGTGCTCTAATTTGTGAATGTTAGTTAACTTAGTTAAGTTTCAGAAACCAAAAGTGAGGTGCTTCTGGATCGCCTGCCTGATGAAAGTGTTTGTTGAAGGGACTCAGTACTAAAAACCAAAACAAGCCTACCATCACTGAATCAATTCTGACTCATAGTGACCCTTTAGGACTGACTAGTACTGCCCCATGGGGTTTCCAAGGCTGTACATCTTTACAGAAGCAGACTGCCTCACCTTTCTCCCTTGGAGCAGCTGCTGTGTTAGAAACACTGGCCTTTCGGTTAAAACTGGAATGCTTTAAACACAGTACCACCAGAGCTCTTTTGAATGGACTCAGGAAGATGACAAAGATACAGCTTCTGTGGAACTGTAACAAGAAGGGAATTCAAGTTCTAGAAGGTAGGGATACTTCAGTGAAACTGTCACACAAGGTCCATGCTCTCCTGGAGCTTGCCTTCCAGTGGAGGAGACAGACAACAGCATACAAGACCATTTCAGCAAGTGTGGTGTATTACAAAGACAGCACTGTGGGAGGTTCCCAGGAGGGTTACTTTGGGTGGTCAGAGAAGCCTGAAAAGGTGGTATATTTGGGCAGAAACCTGGGCAGCCATCCATGGATCCCCATCCATCCTGGAGAAAGGAGGGAGGCAGAGGACACAAAACCAAACTCACTCCCATCGAGTTGATTCTGACTCATAGTGACCCTACAGGGACAGAGTAGAACTGCCGTAGGATTTCCAAGACTGTAAATCTTTACGGAAGCAGACTGCCACATCTTTCTTCTGTGGAATGGCTGATGGGTTCAAACCTCCAACCTTGTGGTTAACAGCTGAGCACTTAACCACTGCTCCACTAGGGCTCTTTGGGAGAAGGGAGAGCTGGTACAAAGGGCCTTATGCAGAAAAGAGTACAATGTGTTTAGGAGTCAGCAAGGAGGCCAGCATGGCGGGAGCAACATGAGTTGAGGAGACGGTGCCACAGGTCAAGGCGAGACAGATGGGCAGGACTTTGGAGGCTGTGACAGGCAGTGGGAATGTTACAGTGACCAATTTCCACGTTTTAAGTGCAGGAGTGATGACACTCAATGGTTTAAAATGAATACTGTGGTTGCACAACATGACTCATGTAATTAGTGTCACGGAACTGTACCTGTGAAAAGCGTTGAACTGGCAAATGTTATACAGAGAGTTCCTGGTGGTGCAAATGGTTTGCGTTCAACTATGAACCCAAACACTAATGGCTCAAACCCACCCAGCGGTGCTGCAGAAGATGGTCCTGGCAAAGGAGTTCCATAAAGATTACAGCCAGGAAAACCTTATGGAACAACTGTAGTCTATAACATGGGGTTGCCATGAGTCAGAAGCGACATGCCAGCAAAAAGTTATGTATGTTTATCCAAATTAAAAAAAAAGAATTTTTAAAAATAAAATGATTGCTTGGCTACCAGATAAGGAATGGATCTAAAGGGGCCACAGAAGTGGAAAGCCAGTGAGAGGGCTTTAGGAATGCAGAAGAGGGGTGCTATTAGCTTGAACCAGGGCAAATTGTGGAGTGGGCAGGTTGGAGCCACACTGTGACCTGAGCCACACTGCGACCTGAGCCACACTGCGACCTTGGCACCAATAGGGTTGTTGTCGGACTGCAACTCTCTTAAAGGAGGCATCAGTTAGGTTTTGAGGGGTTTGGGTTTGAGTCCAGTGGACTATCCATCTGCATAGGGTCTGCCTCTAGGTCCTCACACCACCCTGTAAACCAAGCAAACAGGAGGCGCCCCCAATACCAGGGAAGAGAACCTCTCCTGAGGATCCTGAGTGGCTGCAGAGCATCCTCATTTGATAATGTCTCCGGGTGGGGCTCTGAGCAGGGAGGTGGCTCACAGCCAGTGCTGCACAGGGCAGAAAGGAAGAGTCCTGGTTACAGCTCTGTGCTCAGCATGAGCCAGTCTCTTTCATGCCAGGACTCAGACAATGGGAGGATCGGGCCTTTTACCCTCAGATTAGGCAGCTGATGGCTTGCCTTCCTTCTGCAGAAGCCTCCTTCTCCTCACCCTGCCCCCTACCTTGGGAAGGAAGAGGCTTTAGGAGATTTGGTAAAGGAAAGAGGGTTGGATCAGGTCAGGACATGTGTGCCGTGTGGTCCAGAGTTCTGTGTGGTGGTAGCCTGCTGGGCCCTCATCTGAGGAAGGCTGTCCCCGCACTTCAGCTCCTGGTCTGGACAGAACACAGAGACTCTTATTAAAAAAAAAAAAAAAAAAATATCAAACTCACTGCTATTGAGAAGATTCTGACTCATACTGACCCCCTTTGGGAAATATATTGCCCAGTCTTCCTACCACAGAGGGGCTACTGAGTTTGAACCACCAACCTTCTGGTTAACAGTCAAATGCGTTAGGCACTGTGCCACCAGACTCTCATAGGGTGGGTGTATTCACCAGCAGCAGAGTTCAGAGGGGACAGGAACCCAGGGGAAGCCTGAGGAACAATAAGTCACATGGGATCTCTGTGTGGCCTCACCACTGTGGCCTCCAGGCAAAGGCTTCTCCTTAGAACAGAATTTGCCTCCTCATCACCTCCAGTAGGCAGGAGCAATAGGGGGACCCCTGGCCTAATGACCACATGGAAGTGCTGAAGGGGCACCCCTGAGAACCACTGTGCTGGTAGAGAGGGTGAGAGAGGAAAGGAGAAGGGGCTCCAGGACACAAGGAGAGCATCTAAGACTGGCTTCTCTCTGCAGCCACTGTCCCTAGAGCAATAGCCTCCCTTCCAGATACAAATCTACTCAGTCAGTCAGTCACTCGCATCAAATAAAAACAAACCCAGACTGAGATAAGAAGAAAAATCCATTGCAACAGGGTGCATGCGCCCATCGATTTCTGAAATCTGCAAGCACCTCACAATTAAACAGAAAAGGGCTTTTCTTTTATAGGTTAGGAGGGGTTATCAGGGAAATTGAGCAGATGAGGGGGGTGAAAGCAAGCTGCGTAACCAGGTGGTTTGGCAGGAAGTGTCTCCTGGTCAGTCGATCCTCAGATTAGCTGATGAAAGGGGCAGGCTCTGCACCTTAGTGCTTGCTCAGGCTTGGGGCAAACAGAGTTCAGCTGCCTGTGGGTTTGGCAGGAAGTGTCTCCTGGTCAGTTGAT
This sequence comes from Orycteropus afer afer, assembly GCF_000298275.1. Lineage (NCBI taxonomy): Eukaryota > Metazoa > Chordata > Mammalia > Tubulidentata > Orycteropodidae > Orycteropus > Orycteropus afer. Next base: position 1,520,125 of record NW_006921690.1, on the reverse strand, counting down.
CCTCAGGTTAGCTAGCTGATGAACGGGGCAGGTTCTGTAACTTAGTGCTTGTTCAGACTTGGGGCAAACAGAGTTCAGCTGCCTGTGGGGAGAAGAAAAGCCCAACGGAAGTTTGGTCAAAGCAAAAGCAGAGGGTATGAAATGGGCTATTGTGAACACCTTCGTCACTCACTCACACATTCAAAAATATTTAATATGCCAACGATATAGCTGAGAGCAAGAATGAAAAAGAAAAGACATCTGGAAAGGAGGGAGGAAGGAAGGAAGAAAGAAGAAAGGACAACCTCATGAAGGTTACGTCCATGAGGGGCGGGAGTGGCGGCAGCTGTGAGTTACAGAATCACAGACTGAATTCGTTTGAGTTCCTGCAACAGGCTGTGGTTTGTTTCCTCTGAGCCTTTGCACATGCTGTTCTATTTGCCTGCCCATGTTCTTCCCCACGTCCTTCCCCTGGCTACCTCCTAGTCATGCTTTTGGTCTCAGCCTTGATATTCTGTCCCCTAGGGTCGCTTTTCCTGGCCCCACAGCCAGGACACAGCCCCATACCTCCCTGTCACTGCCCTGAGCCAGACTCTGTGTGTCAACACAGACAGGAAATGCAGCGCCTCCTGGTCTCCTCTCTGATCTTTGGGAGGCCGGCTGCATTTCCTGATGCTTCTCATCTTCCTCCAACTGTGCCCTCAGCTGCTGGGCATAGATGAATCCTGCTTCCATGAGGTAGCCCTTTGAACATGATGGCCCCCAAGCTCTCTCTGCTTCTCATCCTCTTCCTAACCACTCCTAACCTCACAAAGTTTCCAGACCCCTCCTCAGACCGCTGGTCCATCTCAGGCAGCTTCCTTCTGGGAGCTCCCAGCTTCGGATCACTGGTGCATACCCTCTCCTTGGCGGGGGGTGGGGGGCAGGGCATGGCATCTTCTTTTGATTATGACTTTTAATCAAGGGGTGATTGATCCCTTTTCACACTATAACTTTCTGGGCTTTAATTTTTCCAGGAATGGAAACCACTAGACTTGAGGCCAGAAGACACAACTGGGTTGCTTGCCACCAGCAAGTTACTTCATAGTGTGAGTCTCTGCTTCTGATTGGAGGAAATGGGTATAATAAAAGCCCACTGCTGAAGATGCAGTGCTGGTTAGAAGACCTCGTGTGCATGCCCGCCAGGTGCTAAGTGATGACTCCTAGTGCTGGTGTCAGAAGATGCCGGCTCAGTCCGTGGATGTGTAATGCAAGGAGTTTTCTGAGTTTGCTGTGGAGCAGCTCAGGCTTTCTGGAGGGACTATGGTCAGTGGAAAGTCACCTAGATAATGTCAGCTCCTTCCCCCACCTTCCCCAGAGCAGAAGACTGGGCTTACATCTATGTTCAAGGCTGCGCCACAGCCTAGCATCCAGGAAGTGATTCCTGAGGAGGTCCACCTGGAGACTTAGCAACGCCTTTGTTAATCCAGCAGCTGCCTGGTGGGAGTTTGGGAGGAGTGGAACAAAACATTTGGGCCAACAGCCATTTTGCAAGGAGCCAGCAAAGATAAGTTTAATCTGCCAGATAAACTTCTCAGGGTGGGGAGCAGAACAGAGGCTGGGGCCAGCGGGACATTTTTGCCCAGGGCATGTGAGGTCTCTTCTGGGAATGAGAGGAGAGAGGCGCAGATAGCAACCTCCCCTGTCACCCAGAGAGGCTTCTTGTTCAGAGGGACCACCATCCCTGGGGACTTTCTTGTGGTCTTGCTGCATCTCAATTGTGACATGAAACCAGATGGGATTTCTGGTCCCCATGGCATGTACTTTTCCTCAACCTCTTTTCCCCGTGGGCCTACAATGTTCCAAGTACATAGCAGCATTGCACCAGGGACAGAGTGCAAAGACCCGTGGGCCCTTGCTCTCAGACTTTGCTGATTTCCATGATTTGTCCTCTTGAGGAATCTGCCTGGCCTGAGTCAGCACCAGGGAGCCCCGACCTCCGCGTGTGCCTTCCAGCCATCCAAGGCAGGGAGACTAGTTCCTTCCTTCCTGTTTCTCTCATGGCTCCCTTGGGCCAGAGTTTAATCCCCTCTGTGGTTAAAAAGGGGCTTTGGTACTATAGTGCCTAAGGCATCTGACTGCTAACCAGGTTGGTGGTTCAAACCCTCCAGCCACTCTACAGAAGGAAGGCTGGGCAAGCTACGTCCATAAAGATTTACTGCCTTGGAAACCCAGTGGAGGATGCTATGAGTCGGAATCCACTTGATGGCATTGGGTTTTTGTCATTTTTTTTGGGGGGGGGGGTTCTTGCCTTTTTTTTTTTTTTCTTTTTTTTTGGTTGTTTGCACCCTGGGTGATGCAAACAGCGAACCAAAATTTACCCAGAGGCACTTTGGAGGAAAGGTGTGGTGATCTACTTGTGATTAAACAGCCGCTGCCAATCCTCGAGCACAGTTCTGTTCTGAAGCGTTGGAATCTACTGGAGGCAACTAGGTTTATGGTTAAAACAAAGTGTGGAAATCGCAGACTAAAAGCACTGCCTGGGATCATAAAGATCATTGTGCCATGTCCCTTTTTCTCACCTCCCATCAGTGCTATTCTCTGCAGCAGGGCAGCCATTCTGATTTAACCCTTTCCATCTGGATTGATTCTTACAGGCACAGTGAAGAGGCTGGAGAAGTAAGCACAGGTCCAAGTGTGAAGAAACTCTAATGAGGCCCTATGGAGTTTGGAGTGTTTACTGAGGATGATAGAGAGCCATTGACAGATTTAAAGCAGGCAGTGACACGATGGATCACTCACTCATTCAACACATGTTTATTGTGCGTGGGCTCTGGGCCAGACCTGTGCTGGGCTCTGGGGATTTACTATCAGACAGATATTTTTCTCATTCTTATCATTCATTCCAGTGGGGACACAGACAATGAACTAGTTCAATAAATAACCAAAACCAAGCCTACTGCCATGGAATCAATTCCAACTCACAGTGACCCTGTACAGCAGAGTAGAACTGTTCCATAGAGTTTTTAAGGAGGTAAATCTTTACAGAAGCAGACTGCCTCATCTTTCTCCCAAGGAGCAGCTCGTGAGTTCAAACCACTTACCTTTTCATTATTAGCCAAGCGCTTAATTACTATGTCACTAGGGCCCCTAAATAGGTAAAGATAAACATAGATTCATAAAATAATAATATTTTATATTGAGGGAAGAAGTTATCAGGGTGCTGTGATATAGAATAAAAGGAAAAATGAGGGAAAAAGAAAAAAAATAAAATCTGGTTGAGCCTGGAGATGTGACAAAGAGCCAGCCTTGTGCAGAGCAGGGGAGTGAGCAGGTGTTCTAGGCAAGGGACAGTGAATGCAAAGACCCTGTGGCAGGCAAGAGAGTGGAGAATTCCTGGAACTGATGGCAAGTTGGTGTGAATGGAATGATGGGGAAAGTGATGTGGGATCAGGATGCAGAGGCTGGCAGATGCCAAGTCATGCTGACTTAGAGATAGCTATGGATGAAAAAGGATGGTGCTATGGCCTAAATTGGCGCTGAGATGAAGCGAAATGGACAGATGCGAATGTATTTCAGAGACAGAACCAACAGAACTTGCTAGTGGATTGAATGGGCTGGTGGTAGGGGCAAAATCAGGGATTGGGAGGTGTCAACAATGTCTCCAATGCATCAATTTCAAGACAGTGAAGCCTAGGAAAGGGGAACCAGGGTCAGAGGGTAGGACAAGATCAGATTTACTCCCCAGAAAGCACTGTGAAGGCTGGATAGGTGGAAGACAAGCCCAGGTCAGGGAGACCAGTTAGGGGTGATCCACTATTGCAGGTCAGAAGTTATGATGAGGATGACCCAGCAGGATGGTTGATGGCCCTGCAAAACACACAGACAGAAAAGAATCCTCTCCACATGGCATGGATTTCCATTTGTGAGATGGCTGAGCAGGCCAACAGGAGGGAGGAGAGTGAAAGAGAATGATGTGGAAAATGGGGTCAGGAGGGAGACCAGGACGAAGCCGCAGCAAAGTGGCATCTTCTGCAGGGGGCTGCTTGGCATGGGAAAGGGGATAGGCCTGGATGTGCACCAGTTGTGCTTGGGAGGAAGCCATATTGGGAAACAGATGGGCCAGTGCAAAAACGACAAGGAGGCCACATGTTCTGACCTCCTCTAATCCAACAAGAGGAAGACAGGATTACCAGCAGTAAACCAAGGCCTATTACTGCAAGGCCAGACATGCTGCCTCTCTCCAGCCCTTTCTCCAACCGTTCCTCCCAAAGCACCCACCACCTCTCTCCTGTGTTCGATAATTCACTGTAGTGGCCACACAGAACTCACAGATTATGGGGTTTATTAGGGAAGCACCAGGCTACAACTCAAGTTCAGGAAGAACGCTCAGTCTCTCTCCCAGCCCACCATCCCTCAGCCAAAATTCTCTCACAGTCTCTTTCCCAGCAGTGCTGGTCCCTCGGTGTCTCACTCAGCGATGCGTGTCTCTTGTGTCTCTTTCAGGGGTGCGTGTCTCTTTCGGCAGCACGTCTTCCTCAACCAGCAGTCAGAGAGAGTTCTGCTTCCAGGAGGCCTCCTTTTGAGCCCAGCAGGGTGGTCAAACTAGCCAATCATAGCATCAGAACTCTAAGCACCTGAGAGAAAGTGGGCACCTCCCAGAACATTGTATTGTGCCACGCCCAACAGAAACACTCCACGTGGATAACATTTACAATCAGCTCCTCAGTTGCTCATTCCACCACTGAGTGTACAATGACTTATGGGTAGAAAAGCCATACTAAGTAATTTACTACACTGCAGCCAGCAACCATGTCCATGCCCAGGCCTCCAGCTTACATGGGGCATGCTTCACTGGGGCTTCACACAGCAACATCAGAGGGCCCTGCTTGCCACAGCCAGGGTGACCTCCTTGGAAGGTTGAGATGAAGCATGGCAGAGAGGCTGTGGGCACAGCAGGCTGTGGGATTTCTGTCCTTGGTGCTGTCGCTGCTGGGTCCCAGGCCATGCAGCTGAGATCACCTCTCTTCTCCTTGGCCTTGCTGTCCTCCAGCAGTGTCCCCGCCAGGATGCAAGGTTTGCCAGGGCAGCCAGGGTGGGGAGCTAGCCTGGATCAGTGGGGAGGGAAGGCATATTCCCTCATAGGCAAAGGCAGTGGCCAGTGGGAAGTAGTCTTACAGCCCCCCCTGTCAGGATATGCCTGCATGCATTCAACTAACACTGGCTGGGCATCTATGTTTGCAGGCATTGTGTGCCAGGTGCTGGGAACAAAATGGTGAGAGAGATTGCATTGGGTCCCTCAAAGATACATGTCATAAATCCTAACCCTTATACCTCTAGTACCCTATACTTTGGTCATGTTGTCAGAAGGGACCAGTCCCTGGAGAAGATAACATGCTTGGTAAAGCAAAGGTAAGTGAAAAGGGGGAAGACCCTCAACAAGATGGATTGACCCAGTGGCTGCGATGATGCATTCAAATACAGCAAAGATTGTGAGGCCGGCGCAGGACCAGGCAGTATTTTGTAGGGTCAGTATGGGTCAGATTCAATGGCACCTGACAACCACATACCTGTAGTTGTAATCCCATTTGGGAATGGGTTTTCTTTGGTATGTTAATGAGGCACTATGGCATAGGGTAATCTGTTGAGATATGAAAGAGCAGATGAAGCAGGCACTTGTTGGGGTAATAGACGCCATGACACATGAAGATCACCATGAGCGCCAAGGAACAGATGCTGAAAAGAGAGAAACCTTCCTCCAGAGCCAACAGGGAGAGCCTTTTCCTGGAGCTGGTGTCCTGATCACCTAGCCCAAACAGTAAGACAACTACTTCTGTTTGCTAAAGCCACCCACTTGTGGTGTTTCTGTTACAGCACTAGATAACTAGAACAGTAAGACCCAGTCCCTGCCCTCAGTAAAAGGCAGAGTAAGAGCTTGACAGCACTGGCCACCGCACCCTCTTAACTGCCCCTTTCCTTACCCTGTCCCCACTTCTGTTCTTGGGGCCAGAGCTGCCAGTATCATCTCCCACTGCCCACTCCCTTCAGGTTCCAGAACTCCCACTGCCTGTTCTGACTTCAGCCTGTTTCTTCTATCTTGTTTTATGAACCAAAGTGTAGGCAGAAATCAAGTTGCAAAGAACAATGAATGACATTTTTCCAAGTTTGGCCTTTATTCCCAGGGCATCGAGAACCACTTAAGCATTTTAAGCTAGGGGTTGATGTGATTAGTTTTCTGTTTGGTGGACACCTGTGGTAACGAGGAGAAAGGAAGAGAGGCGGGAGGCTGTCACGTTGTTGTTATGTGCTGTCGAGTTGATTCCTGCTCATTGTGACCCTGTAAGACAGAGTAGAACAGCTTGTGTGTGTAGGGGAAACCACAGGATTTCCCAGGCTATAATCTTCATGGGAGCAGATTACCAGGTCCTTTTTCCTGCAGAGTGGCTGGTGGGTTCGAACCACTGACCTGTTTGTTAGCATCAGAGTGCTTAACCATTGTGCCACCAGGGATTTTTGGGATGAGTTTGGAGGCAGGAAATCACTTAGGAATCTCCTGGAATAATGCAGATGAGAGATGATGAAGGTTCCTCAGCCCTCTGTCTCCCTCACACCTAACTGCTCTGAGAAAAGATCCAATGAGTCTTTGGCCTGTGGAAGGAAATGCCCAGCAGAGGCACCTGCACATGTTGGATGCTTTAATGACATGGACTGGTTATCTTCCATTGCTCAGATACCCTCACATAGAATGAATGCCATGCAAGCTGTGTTGCTGGGAATACTAAACTTAATCTCTCCTTTTAGAGATGAAGAAACTGAGGCTTGGCACCAAGCAGCCCTGGGTCTGAATCCTGGCTCCCCACCACCTGTCTGAGGTGTGTAGCTAGAAAGAGACCCAGAACAGGTGCTGGGCTCCTAGCACAGGGCCGGTGTGGCTGCCACTAACAAAACCTTACCTGGAAGAGTCACATACTAAGGAGCACTAATATGGGGATTTCTGGTCCCACTAGTCTGTGTAGAACTAATGAGGAAACAGTTGGTGCTTCAGAAACTGGGCGGGGCCTGGAAGCAGTCTAGAATAGGCTCTGGGATGGGGGGTGGGGCGGCCTTACCTCCATTTCCCTCCTTTGCTCCCCTTTGGTGTCCTGAACCTTGGGGGGCAGAGTTCTGTAAGTGAAGAGGCCCGGAGTTTCCCTGCAGGAAGCTTCTTCTCTTGCTCGGGCCCTAGCAGAGGCCTGCCCCTCCTCGCTCCTCCCTCTGTTCCCAGTCTTGGTTTGTGACAGTAAAGCCAAGGTGGGACATAAAGAGAACAACTGCGCCATCTGCTGGGAAGACGGGACAAGCTGTGCCTTGATGAGGGGTAGGCGAAATTTCCTTCTGGTTTGGAATTTGGGGATGGGGGAATATTGGGTTACGAAAGGGGCTTGTGATCTTTTCTATTGACTAACTCTGAAGACAGACCAGTAGTGCAGCTGGTGGCCAGGAACTCGGTAACAACAAGGGTTATTATTATCTATGTGCACCAATGTTGGGGATATGATTGTGAGCTGTGTGGAGGAAAGGCAAGTATATGGACTAGTAAACTACACTATGGAAAGTGTAAAGATGGGGAGAAATACAGGCAGGGCAGACTTCCCTGTGGAAGTGCCAATCAAGCTGACTTCTTAGGCACCTGTTAGGTGCTGCTCTTGAATCCAGAAGAATGAGTGGCAGTTAAGCCAGGACCAAGGAAAGGTATTCCAGAGGACACAATAGAGCAAAGGTCTGGAAGTCTGTCGTACCGTCCCTGCGTAGGTCCAGGGCTAGCCATTCCTGGGTGGTACAGGTGGTGTGCAACTAGTTGCTAACCTAAAGGTTGCTGGTTCAAACCTACCCAACAGCTCTGCGGGCAAACTGCTACACAAAGATTACAGCCAAGGAAACCCTATGACACAGTTCTACTCTGGAACACATTGGGGCCCCATGGGTTGGAATCTACTTGATGGCAGTGGATTCTAGCTGTTGAAGAGAACTCAGTACCTTCACTCTACTACCCATGGGGATATGCTGACCCCTGAACTCTGTAGTAGTGGCAGGAGCTCAGGGTGCTAGTGCCTGCCCCTTGCCTATCACCCTGCCAGCGGATTCCCTCCTGGCCTCACCCAGGGCTCCTAACCTTCCTCCTACTACCCAAGTGAAATGCGAGTGGTTGAGAGACTGTGCTATGAACTGGTTATGCCCATACCTGCAGACCCAAAGTCAGTCGAGTCCAAGAAGCAGGTTGGCAAGATTGGAGAATAGTTCTAGTTGGTTAGTTAGGGCTGGCTACCATAGTTCCCCATGCAGATGGGTGAATGAACTTAATTGGGGTAGGAAGAGGAAGTCAAGTCAATATTCATTCTGTCAGTCTAGCATTCTGATCAATTCAATGCAATTCAACTATCATTTATTAAGTACTCAAATTTTGTCTGTGGCCGCAGACAAGACATCATGAAGGTATATTGAGCAGTCTGCTGTGTGCCAGGCACAGTGCTAGCTGGATTCCAAGGTAATGAGGCACAGTTTCCATCCTCAGGAAGCACAGACCTCCCTCTACCCACCATGCACAGCAGTGGTTTTCTGTTCTCTGGTCTTTCCCATGAAACTTGCTCCCAGGAAAGCAATGGACAAATTAAGCCACACTGAGCTTTAGTCAAAGGAGTAGGTGTTTATGAGCATGCCTGTCAATTGTGTCTCCCTAACCCATTCTCTTCAGAAGGAAGGTTGGGCAATCCTACTTCCGTAGTGATACTGCCTTGGAAACCCAAGGAGGGGTCGCTATGAGTCGGGGTTGACTCGACGGCACATAACAACAACAACAACAACCCATTCTCTCTTTTATTTTAGTAATGAATACCATCCACTCTAACAGCCCTCCCCCTACCCACCCAGTTTTCGTTAGACACATGATCACCCAGTTAAAGCCTCTCTTTTCCAGGATACCTTGCAGCTAAGTATGGGCCACGTGATTAATTGTGGCCAATAGGATATGAATGGAAATAACATGTGCACCTTCTAGAGCACACCCTCCTCTTCCTCTTCCGCTCTTCTCATGGGCTGGAATGCAGACTTGGGACACAATGACGAGCAAGCTTTGACCACAGGGATGAAGCAACCCATGAGTAGTTGATGAAGCAATAAGATGGAAGTAACCTGGGTCTGTGGACCATCTTAAGGAGCAGAACTATCCTATGTCCTGAAACCTTCTACAGCTCGGACTTTCAGTGTACGAGAAACTTTTAAATCATTTAATCCATAGAAAGTGGATTGTGCTGAAGCAGCCAAATCAAAGACTTAACTAATACAATGACTCCCACTCTCTGAAGTTTAATAAACTTAAACCAAAGGAATGCTCTGAGGAGGAGTTTTATCAGCGTTCCTGACATCCTAACAGGTAGCTGTCCCCTGAGCCTAGGGTCCACCACATTTGTAACAATGACCCCAGAACTCTCTGATATCCCAAGGCATTTCCTAATTCATTAATCTTTCAACCTTTTGGAACATATCATATCTCACTGTGATACGAGTCTAAGGTCATATAGCTAGTGCAGTATTGATACCCCAACCAAGGAAGTCCCATTCTTCAGCTAGAAGGTCTACATACCAATGACTTTTGAGGCAGGTGATCTCATGTCTGTCAGAGTAGAACTTAATGGGTTTTCAATGGCTGATTTGTTTTGGAAGTAGATCACCAGACTTTTCTTTCAAGGCACCTCTGGGTAGACTAGAACGTCCAACCTTCCAGTTAGCCGCCTAGCTTATTAACCATTTGTATCACCCAGGGACTCCTAGAGGGTCTACATAAACCAAAACCTCCACTGCCATTGAGTCAGTTCTGAAATTCTGACTCATAACAACCCTACATGACAGGGTAGAACTGCCCCATAGGGTGCATAAGGTTGTACATTTGTACCAAAGCAGACTGCCTCACCATTGTTCTGTGGAGTGGCCCGTGGGTTTGAACTGCTGATCTTTTGGTTAGCAGCCCAATGCTTTAACCACAGTGCCACCAGAGCTTCAGAGGGTCTACCCAGTTCACTGTAAATGTATGAGATGTATTATCTAAGTAGCTGTCTTATCTCCACTTCCAGGTGAGGAGATAAAAGCTCCTTAGAGCCTTTCCCAAGAGCCCAGGGCTAATAGAAATCCAGCTTCTCAGATTTCTCTTTAAGAGCTTTTGACATTTCCTCAAATAAGAGTGGTTTTCTCTCCTGAGGATCAGGGTCCTCTGGCACCAACCAGGGGATACTATTAGGAAATACTTTTTCTTCCTGGGGTAGGGGGGTGGGACCAAGCTCACTGCCATCAAGTTTATTCCAAGTCATGGTGACCTCCATTGGGCTTCCCAGGTGGTAAATCTTTACCTAAGTAGATTGCCCAGTCTGCCTTCTGTGAAGTGGCTGATGGGGTTGAATTGCCGACCTTTTGGTTAGCAGTCAAATGCCTTAGGCCCCGCACCGCTAGAGCTCTTTTTCCTTTCTGAAAGTAGTTATAAAAAGGACAATTAAACCACAGAAATGTGGACACTAAAGAAAGAAGGAAATTGTGCAAAGGTCAACATCATGCAGGTAGGAGAATGGGGATTAGCAGTGTTTAGAGGTCAGAGGTTACAGGTTTGGAACAGTTCCTGTAAATGTTCAACCATGAGGAATTTCAACCAGGTGGTCAGTAACATCTCCATTAAAACACTAAAACTAATAATAAAAACAAAGCCCTCTCACTTTTGATAACATCTCAGTTTACTGAACAAAATAACAGAGGGCCTCTCCCACCACACTGGACTCACATCTTACACATTTGTAAATACCAGACCACAGAGCTTGACTAACGACTATTGGACACAGTGCCCAGAGTGTGGTTAGAAAAGTTGCTCATGTGGGAAGGACCCAAATTTCTGATTCTTGCTCCAATTCGTCTCTGGACCTGAAAATCCCCAGAGAAGCAAGACAAAGGAGAAAACTGATCCAGGAAGAAGTGAGAAGGCTAAACTGACGAGGGATTGAGTGGAAAGTCACCAAAATAAGGGAGAACTTAGGCTACCTATGAAGAATTTGTTTTCCCACAGTGGAGGCAGGAATGGAGAAACCACTGACCCAGATTCCAGTTCCATTTCAGCCCAAGATCTCTCTGAGCTAACTTCTTCTAGATAAAACGCCCAGGTACCTGATGGATGCTCCACTGAGCTCAGGGGCTGTGGTGAAGGGGAAGTAAGATACTTGCAAAATTGTTTTAAAGGCTTTCAAGTGCCACACAGGTGATGAGGCTTAGCATGAGAAAAGATGCTGAGAGGGCACTTTATTGTGATTCTTTTGTTTGTAAGTGCAAGCTAGTTTAGGCCTGGGTGGTGCAAGCACTTTTGCTCAGCTGCTAATCAAATGGTTGGTGGTTCAAACCCACCTTGACCCTCTGTGGAAGAAAAGCCTGGTAACCTGCTTTCATGAAGATGACAGCTCAGAAAACCCTATGGAGACGATCTACTCTGTAACAGATGGCGTGCCATCAGTCCGGGGCCAACTCGAGGGCAGCTAACAAGAAGCTTAAACAAAAATGGATTCTTTGTTGTTGTTCAGGTAACCAGGTACAGTGATCATCAGAGCTACAGGTATCCCATTTCTCTCTCTTCCTGGCATGTGGTAGGATTGAAATTCTTTGCCTTCTTTAAAGTTAAGTGTGACCATGTTGTGACTTGTGTGTCATTTCTAGGCAGAAGCTTTAAGAGCAAGCATGTAATCTGCCATATTCCCTCATCCTGTTTTGGTGATTGTCAAAGTTATGTGTTGAGATGAAGTTTCTGTCATCTGGGCTCCTAAGTGACTACAGTGTGGAGTAGGCCCCCAATCTTCACTAGATATGCAGCGTAGGTAAAGAGATAAGCTGCTGTGGGAATTGTCAGACCTTGGGATTGTTTGTTACTGCCGCATAACCTAGTCCATCCTGACGTACATACTAGGAGGAGCAGGAGTGGGACTGTATCACACACAGATTTTTCTCATCTTCTTGCCAACTTCTGGGCTTCGCTTTTCTCTGGGTTGGCCTTTCTCTACGTTTGCACAGGGCAATCCTGTGCAGCAGGAAGATGGACACTAGCATGCCCAGCTTCACTATCAGAGCCCAGAGGCAGCAGGTGGTCTTCTCTGCTGATTCCAGCAGGGATAGCCCTAGGGAAAGACCTAGACTAGCCCATTTGGAGTCATGCCCTCCTCCCTTGGAGTCCTTGGTTGGTGCAAAAGGTTAACATGCTCAGCTGCTGAGAGGCTGACGGTTTGAGTCCACCCAGAAGAGTCATGGAAGAAAAGTCCTGGTAATCTACTTCTGAAAATCAGCTATTGAAAACACGATGGAGCACAGTTCCACTCTGACACATGTGGGGTTGCCATGAGTCAGAGCTGACTCATGGCAGCTGGCTTGACCCATCCCTCGACAAGTCTCCATTGACACATGCGCTGATCAGGATCAATATGCTCAGCCTTATGGCTGGGCTGGTGGGAGTGTGTTGAACATAATCACCACAGAGGGCCTATCATCGCTGAACCCTAAGTGAGGGAGAGCCTGCATATAGCTGCTTTGCTACACCAAAATACCATTAGGAAATGAGATAAGAACTTCCTTTGTGATCAGTGGGTTAAAGCTACAGTCCATCCCCATTAAAAATGGAATGAAACTCCTTACATGAACAAATGAGGCGAAGGGCAGCAAACTCTCAATTGAATTTTCCAGTTGTTGATTACATGTCCTTTGTAAGTCATGCACTCAGGTGGCTCTGTTCAGGTACAGCTGGCTAAAGAAAAGTTTGACTGTCTGGCATCTATGCTGGGCTCCCCGCTCCAGGTCAATTTCTCATGGATGCCATGGAAGGCTAAGAGAATGGGTATTTGGAGACCTGTGGGCCAGAGAGAGTAAAACCAGGGGCTCTCAACCTACAAGTAATGGGTGGGCTTCTGGGGTACTCGGACCCTTGTCAGTGCATGCAAAAACTGAATGTTCATTTCCTACAGCGAGGACTGCAGTTTTTTATCAGATTCTCAATGGGTGTGACCCCCAAAGCATTAACAGCCACAATTTTTAAAGGCAGCAGCTCAGTTTCTAGGAGAAAGGAGACAAAGAGGAGCTTGGGATTTTATTTTCTCATTCCTACTGGTGGGCAGAGGTAAGATTTCTCACCTTTCCCTCAGCATTTTCCAAGTGGCATTAATGTCACTGCACGTCCCTTACAGGCTCCTGTGTGGTGGAGGGAAAGCTAGAGGAAATCTGCGCCCAAGTCCTAATGAGGCCATTTACCAGCAGGCGACTTAACCTCAATGAGCTGGTTTCCTCACCCATAAAGGGAGGAGAACAACATTCACTCTCATCCCACCCCTGTGCAGTGGACAGAGTAATTACTGCAGAGCTCTCACTGCTATTCATAATCAAAGCTAACATTATTCAGCCCTTTTTAGAATTTTGCCATAAGGATGCTAAATGCTTTTAGGTACAGCCCATCATTTAATCTTCACAAAAACCCTATAAAATAGTTACTATTCTTAGCCCTATTCAATTTCTCAAAAGGGCAACACTGAGGCTTAGAGGTCCAACCTCTTGCTACTGAGAAGTAGAACTGGCATCCAGCCCCATCTGCCTGCCTTGAGTCTGTACTCTTACCCTGTTTTAAGCCCTCCACCCACAAACCCACCTCACATCAACACACATTGGAGAAACTGCCAA
>NW_006921690.1:1494037-1506351 GCF_000298275.1 Orycteropus afer afer | reverse complement strand
GATCAGGATAATGAAGGGAAAATCTTTGCACACTACATCCCAATGTGTCAGGCATGTGACAAAGGTGATCTCATTTAGTTAAACTGTAAGAAGTGTGTTATGGATTGAATTGTGTCCTCCAGAAATATGTGCTGTAAATCCTAAACTGTATGCCTATGGTCATAATCCCATTTGGGAATGAGTTGTCTTTGTTATGATAATGAGGCAGGATTAGTATAGGGTGTTTCTTTCATCAATCTCTTACAAATAAATATAAAAGGATCAGATTAAGCAAGGTGAGAGAGGGAAAGATAGATGCCAAGCCACATGGAGAGCTCCAAGGAACCAGGAAATAGATGCTGGAGAGATAAGGATATAGGGCAAAAGCCAACACAGAGAAAAAAGCCTTGCCTTAGAGCTCACACCCTGAATTCAGACTTCCAGCCTGAACTGTAAGAAAATGAATCTGTTAAAGCCACCCACTTGTGATACCTGTTACAGCAGCACTAGAGAACTGAGACAGAAGTGCCTTCCTCAGAGCTCTGCTAACAAGCCTACACTGACCATCAATCAACCTTGCTTTCTTCTTGCTCTACATGAGACAGAAGCATGGATGCTCGTGAGGATCACAGGCTTGGTTTCATTTCACACCAAGGGCCTGGCTGGGAATTGGGAGGCTGGGATCATCTTTAAGAATGAGAGGCAGCACCGGCTTAAGGCAGCAACTCAAGCTAAGGATAGAAACTATAAGACACGTGACCAGAATCATGAACATTTTAGAAATGTCATTTATTTCCAATTACTCCCACTCCTTTACCTGGAATAGCTGTCTTTTCTCAAGGAAGGAGCCTTGGCTTCATGGTGAAGGGAATTAGCAACCATTTCAGACTTCCAATACAGGGCTGGGGGTGGCTCGGGGAAGGTTGTGGCCACTCTGCAATGGCACTGCTTTGTGGGACCTGTCTGGCTCCTCTCACAGAGAAGCAGGACCTGCTAGGTCACCCACCTGCTTCACTCCACATGTCCCAGGGCTGGAAATGACCTAATTAGAGCTAATGTTGGAAATGAACGTACTAGACGAGCTCCATGGTTTGGGCCTGAATTTCCCAAATAGCCACGCAGGGGCAGCTGATGAGACAAATGTTTCCTTGCGCTGCCACAGAGGAAATTAGGCCATACTGAAGAGTCCTTCAAAGACAGAGGCTTCTGTTCACCAGCTTCAGAGAAAGAAAAAGGGAAGAGGAACAAGAATGGTGAGGAGCTTGGCGCTCCCTCCCACTCCGACTGTGCCTTCCGGACGGTGGCCACCCCCTCGGCCCCTAACACCCTGCTTGCTGTTGGCTGCAGCTGCTGCTCTGCGGGCCTCCCACGTGTCCGAGGTGCACCACTGCTGGTGGGCTGCTGAAGCACGGAGCAGAAGCCAGCAGCTGGCCAGGGTCACTTGTTGGCTACGGCAGAGAGCTGGTCTCGGATGCGGCCCAGCCCATCTAACATAGTATCCAGCATTTCTTTGCTCAGCTCCATGGTGACAGCTGAGACGGAGGGTTTGTCCGTGCACAGACTGGGATCATCCTGGATCTGGAAAGAAAACATGAGAGAAGGTCAAAGCTGCCTCTCTACCTATCACCCCACGACTGAGCCCTGGACCAATGAGCCTGGCCTCCTTTCTGCCGGAACTCTGGTGAGAGGCTCTTTGCCAAGAGCTGCAGAGAATCCTAGCCCTTGAGTCATTTGGCTTCTGGGAGAGACAGTGAAGGAGATGCCTCAGAGACTTGGATCAGTCTGTGTTTGCAACAGGTGCTTGGGGGGGGTATCAAGGATGCCAAGCCAAGACCTCCCTCATCTCTCTGACACTCTAACTCTTGGCATTCGTGAGAGGAAAACATTACATGTGCTAATATCCATGCTTTAAATAGTGGGCTCCAGAGGGTACGTAATGCAATATATTCAGATGCAGGAAAAATATCACAACTTCTAGTTATACTCATTTGTGTCTGAAACAAAGTATACTTTACTAACCCAGAGGTGCTTTGGAAGACAGGTCTGGTGATGTGCTTCTGAAAGGTCATAGTCTTAAAAGCCCTGTGTGGCAGCCCTGCTCTGAAATGTGAGGTCACTACAAGCTGGAGTCAACTTGATGGCAACTAACAATAACAATGACAATACCTAAAAACTTAGTTGTTAGAGGTACCCTTACTTCTCCATTTTCTTACTAGGTTTAGAGATACAATATGCCATAGCCCAGTTTTAACTAAACAAACCCTACAAAATGGATAGGTGGCTCAAAAAGATTCCTGAAAAGAACTATCAAGTGAAGATGACATTAATGATGCAAAGATCAGTGAATGGCAAGAAAAGGAAGCCTTGAAACTTCTCCAACTGCTAGCAGGTGCTTTTGTTCGGATATGTAACAAATACACCCACTCCTCACTTACCAACATGGCTTGGTTCCAAAGACCAGGTAATTACTTGAAAATGGAGGATGGCCATCAGATCACAAAATAGAGGGTGATTACATCATTACATAACTGCCAAACCACTGGGATCAGGGCCCAGCCAAGCTGATACATAACCTGAACCATCAGAGCCAGCATTATTTCACCTTGCACCTCAGTATTCATGACTGCCAGGTGTATATCATTAATGTGTAAAATAGTTGCATAGATTTATTTTAACTATTATTGTAAATGCAAAAGGTCAGATAATTAGTTAATAAGTGAGGAATAGGTGTAGTGGCAATCTAATTGTAACTGACAAGAAATTGGCTAAAATGTACTGAAATTATCAAGAAGGTTATTTGAAATCAGAACACACACAGCTACCTCCCTCTAAGTGGATACGGTATTTCTAAGTATTTAGGAAATCATTTAAAAACTATTACTTGTTTAGTGTTTATTCCATCCTTGTAAAATTTCTACTTTCTGTACATGTCTATAATATGTTAATACTGTAGTACATATATACTTTGTAAACAAACACAGGTAGTCCCCAACTTATGATGTATCCCAGTTACAATGAACTGCACTTATAACTTTTTGTTTTTGGTACATCTTACTGTAATACGTATTATGTTTTGATGCTGCAGTGTATAATTTGCTGATGTTATCATTCTCAGATGTTCACTTGTAGATGTTCAAAGATCGTATTTATAAGGATAATGAGAATAAAAGGCAATAACAATAATGAAAACTAAAAAAAATAAAGAGGTACTCAACTTCCTCAGAACCAACTTACGATGGAATTTGGAATGGAACCTCATCATAAATCGAGGACTAACTGTGTACACATTTGAGGAAGTGCTGAATGGTTTCTCATTTAAGGGATTAAAGATCATTAAAGACTGGAGATTGGTATTGTAGGTGGCCTGCGAGGGTGCCAAGTCCTGGCCTCTTCTTTCTTCCTAATGAGAATAGTTGCAGTACCTTCATCTGGAGCAGGCAGGTGGGCACTGCCATCCGACTGATGCTGTCTGAGGAGGTTTTGATGTCCACTCTCCAGTCCAGGTCGACAAGGCGTGGCAGGGAGACTGTGGAGGGGACAGCTCAGCTCAGGGAATGTACTGTCTGCATTCACCAAGCCATTTCTCTCTGGCAACTCATTTCATCCACAAAGCAATGTCCCAGACCCAACAGCAAGGCATGTGCCCTATCACTGCTCTAGGCCACATGCACTCAATACTCATTCAGCCTAAACACCTATCCCTTCTGTCTCTGTCAGGAGAGAATAAGAAATGACACAAAGAGAAGATGCGGTCATGGCCTGTGTCCTAGGAAATGTGTAGCTTATTTAAGAGTCACATGGACATAGCTTGAACTGAGGTTCTACCACTTATCTAACCTCTGAACCTGAGTTTCCTTATCTATAAAATGGGACTGATTTTATGCCCTCCACAGGGTTGCTGGGAAGAGTGAAGGAGTTAAGGCAGGTAAGGTATCCCAGCACTGTGACTTACTGCTGCTGTTATGTGCCGTCAAGTCGGCCCCGACTCATAGCGACCCCTCCTTGGGTTTCCGAGGCAGTATCACTATGGAAGTAGATGGCCCCATCTTCCTTCGAGGAGTGGCTGGCTGATGGGTTTGAACCACCAGCATTCCAGTTAGCAGTCAAGTGCCTTAGGCACTATGCTACCAGAGCTTCTAGCACTGTGACTGGCTCCAGGTAAATGCGCTGAACGCATACTTTTCTTCACTCTTTGGAACTGATTTCAATGAGTGTTCATTTTTCTCCAACTGAAATGTAAGTTTAAGTATTGCTTTCTGCTTTGTCTATTTCTGTATTTTTTAAAATTTTTTAGAAATATGTGTATGTTAAATTTGTAACCAGAAAAAATTAAAAACAGAAGTCACAACACACACTGTGTGGTTTGGGGTTAGAATAGGTCACTGTGGTTTTTGGTTAAAGACCAGCCATCAGGCAGATTCTGAACAGGGGCTAGGGGGAGGGGTCAGGAGGGGCAGGGCAACATCTCTGTACTCACTCTGACTTTCCTGGGCTTCTGTTCTCCATGTAGATCTGCTCAGGAGGAAAGGGTGAGGGGAAACAATGGGAAAAAGATGAGAATTGAGCTTGTGATGAGAGAGGCCCCTGAACTGGGGTCTCTGCTCTTCCTGTGATCTTCTGACCTGTACTCACCCCCTGACACAGAAAATCAAATCCAACCCACCACCATCCAGCTGATTCTGACTCACAGTGACCCTACTGGACAGAGTAGAATTGTCCCCTAGGTTTCCAAGACTGTAAATCTTTACTGAAGCAGACTATCTCATCCCTGTCCCTCAGAGCAGTTGGGGGGTTTGAACTGCTGACCTTTTGGTTAGCAGCTGAATGCTGTAACCACTGCACCATCAGTGTGCCTCCTGGCAGGAAAGGACTACAGAAATCCCTTCTCCAAGAAGCAGTGTTTTATGTGTTTTACAAGCACAGAGATGTTAAGGCCTTAAGTGCTGTTAGTTGGGAGTTCTCACAGCTTAAGGGGGAAAACAAACAGCACCATAATCTTATTGTGCTATTGTTCTCAGAGACAAAACAGAGAAAAGGTCAACTTATCCTCTTTTTACTGAGCACCTACTATCCAAAGTATTGCAGCCTTATGCCCAAACACACCTAAACAGACCTAACACTACAACAAATCACAACCTAAGGCAATACCAACAGAGTCAGAATAAATGTGGTCATGTATGAGAAAGTTCTTCATAAACAACAAAACCTTTTGTAAATAGGCATTATCGGTTATTAGAGAGGTCTGCTGAAATCTGCTAACCAATAGTGAGTTCTGTTTTATGTGTATTTAAAAGAATCTTCTCAGACAAGGAAATATACAGATAATTCACAAAAGAAATAAAAATGACCCATAAACATATGAAAAACATATTTTTTATCATTAGTACCAAAGATATGTAAGTTGAAATGAGGCACCATTTGCCATGTGTGAAACCAGAAAGGAGTGTAAGGAAAGAAAATCCCTCAGTGTTGGTAAAGATGTGGGGAGAGATATACACTTGTTTCCTGCTGCTGGAAAAACAGTTGGTGCAATCTCTCTGAGAAAACTGGTAATATAAAGCCAACCCTCAATATGCCCATCAACTTTAACCCAGTACTACCCGAAGCAGTACTACCCAAACTTTAAAACTGATGGATATGAATTGTTTCCATCTCTTTGCTATTGTGAATAGTGTTGTGATGAACATGAGTGTGCACATATCTATTCATGTTCTAGCTCTCACTTCTTTAGGATTTATACCTAGTAGGAGCTCTGGTGGCATAGTGCCTAAGGCATTTGACTACTAACCAGAAGGTTCACTGTTCAAACCCACCAGCTACTCTGTGGAAGGAAGAGTGGGCAATCTACTTCCATAAAGATTTACTGCCTTGGAAACCCACAGGGCATTGCTACAAGTCAGAATCAATTCAATGGCAGTGAGTTTGGTTTTTTTTAGTGGGATTGCTGGATCAAATGTTATTTCTATTTCCAACCTTTTAAGGTAGTGTTATACCATCTTCCAGTCCCACCAGCAGTGTATGAGAGTTCCAATCTCTCCACACTCTCACCAGTATTTGTTGTTTTCCATCTCATTGAACTTTCCTATTATTGCTGGAGTGAGATGATATCTCACTGTTGTTTTTATTTGCATCTCTCTAATGACTGCCAACTAGAAGGGTGGCAGTTCACACCCACCAGCTATTCCTCAGAAGGAAGGTTGGGCAATCTACTTCTGTAGTGATAACTGCCTCAGAAACCCAACTGACAACAACAATGGCTAATGATCACAAATATTTCCTCATGTGCATGTCAGATGCCTGAATATCTTCTTTGATGAAGTATCTGTTCGTGTCCTCTGCCCATTTTTTAATGGATTGTTTATCTTTTTAATGTTGAAGTGTTGAAGTTTTCTATAATTTCAGAGATAAGTCCTTTGTTGGATATGTAGTTGCCAAATATTTTCCTCCAATCTGTAGGTTCTCTTGGAAAAGTTTTTTGATGTTCATAAGAATTTACTTTTTAGAAGGTCCCAGTTATCTAGTTTATCTTCTGCTGTTTGTTTGTTTCTTTGGTTAAGTCTGATAGGTTATTTATGCCATAAATTAGGTGCCTAGGTTTGCCATTATTTTTTCTTTGATGAACTTTATAGTTTTAGGTGGTTTTACATTTAGGCCTTTGATACATCTTGAGCTAGTTTTTGTGTACAGTGTGACATATGGGTCATGTTTCATTTTTCTGCAAATGGATATCCAATTTTACCAGCACCATTTGTTAAAGAGACTATCTCTTCCTCATTTAATAGGTTTTGGCCCTTTGTCAAAGATCAGCTGTTCCTAAGTGGATGGATCTGTTTTTGGTGTATCAATTCCATTCCACTGGGCTGTGTCTCTGTCACTGTACTAATACCAGGCTGCTTTGACTACCATGGCTATACAGTAAATTTTGAGGCTGGGGAGTGTGAGACCTCCTATTCTGCTTTTTTCAGTAGCGCTTTGCTTATCTAAGGTCTCTTTCCTTTCCATATAAAACCAGTGATTGGTTTTTCTACATTCTTAAAGAATGTTGATGGAATCTGGATTGGGATTGCATTGAATCTACAGATTGCTTTGGGTAGTACTGACATTTTCACAATGTTTAGTCTTCCTATCCATGAGCATGATATGCTCTTCATAGGTCTCTTATAGTTTCTTGTAGTACTGTTTTGTAGTTTTCTTTGTATAAGTCTTTTGTATCCCTGGTATTTATTTCTAAGTATTGTTGGTAGCTGCGGTGTAGTAAATTACTTAGTGTGGCTTTTCTACCCATAAGTCTTTGTAAACTCCAAGGTGGGAATTGCTATTAGCAACTGAGGAGATCCTGATTTTAAAGTCGCCCACCTGGAGTATTTCTGTTGGGCGTGGCACAATACAATGTTCTGGGAGGTTCTCACTCTCTCTCACGTGCTTAGAGTTCTGATGCTGTGATTGGCTAGTTTGACCACCCTTCCGGGAGCAAAAGGAAGCCTCCTGGAGGCAGAACGCTCTCTCTGATTGCTGGTGGAGGAAGACGTGCTGCTGAAAGAGACATGCGCCCCTGAAAGAGACACGCACTGCTGGGAAAGAGACGCAAGAGACATGCATCGCTGAGTGAGACACCGAGGGACCAGCACTGCTGGGAAAGAGACTGTGAGAGACTGGTGGCTGAGGGACGGTGGGCTGGGAGAGAGACTGAGTGTTCTTCCTGAACTTGAGTTGTAGCCTGGTGCTTCCCTAATAAACCCCGTAATCCGTGAGTTCTGTGTGGCCACTGCAGTGAATTATCGAACCCAGGAGAGAGGTGGTGGGTGCTCTGGGAGGAACGGTTGGAGAAAGGACTGGAGGGAGGCAACATGTCTGGCCTGGCAGTAATAGGCCTTGGGTTACTGCTGGTAACCCTGTCTTCCCTTTGTGGAATTAGAGGAGGTCAGAACATGTGGCCTCCTTGTCATTTTTGCAGTAGCCATTCTAAGTATAAATTGTAAATGGTGCTATTTGCCTTATTTCTTTCTCAGGGATCTCTTTGTTCTTTGTTGAGGTACCAAGGATGTTCTTTTTTTTTTTTTTTTTTTTTTTAATGTCAGTAACATTTTTTCACTAAAGAAAAACCATTAGTTCATAGAACCTAAAGGCATGCAAAGAAAAGTGATACATATGAAAACAGAGAGCAAATATATCCATACTCTGTACTGAGAATTCTTACCAGTTAAATAAACCCAAAGTTACCAACATAAAGAAACTTCAAAAGCAGTATTTAAACAAAATCCAGTGACTTCAAAGTCTATGACCTTGGAAAAGCTTGTCTGCTTCTGCCCACTTTGGCATTTCAAGTCCCAGTGAGTGTTTTAGTTCCTTGAATCTGTGACAAATGTATCTTAAGGTTTAACACGTTCTATTTTGGCTGCATACAGATTGGTGAGGAGAATTAGGTTTCATATATTCCAATGGAGGTTCTTACAAGTCTTTTAACTGATGTCTTCTCCAAGACTTTTTTTTGGAGGGTGATGAAATTAGGCAGGCCTGGAAATCAAAAACTCTCTAACTATGAAAAACACCATGACAATCTAAAGGTAACTTCCCAGGTAACTTAAGGCATGTGACCTCCAGAATGACCAAAAGCAAAAGAAAAATATTCAGTGAAGCATTGTCAAAGATATATAATTAGCAAGGTAATATAGGTGTTGGGGGTCTACAGTTAATCTATTTAGAATACCTTCCCCAGGGGAAAGCTGCCCTTCCTTGTTCAGTGAACTGTCATGGGTCACCAAGGAAGTTCTAAATTATACATAATTTCTTCATAAAATGGGATACAGTTAGCCATTAAAAGTGATATTAGAGGTAAACATTTATTGATCTAAAATGCCATTAATGCTAACACTGTTAACTGATAATAAGCAAGTTGTAAAATGGCATGCAACCATTTTGTCAAAAATAAAAACAAAACACCAATTTCTATCTGTGTAAATGGAAAAAATCAACAAACAGGTCCTAAAAGGCTTTCTGCTAAGGAATATTGCTAACCTTTGGGTGGTGGGATGATGAATGTCCTATTTTCTTCTCTTTGCTTATCTGTGCTTTTTTCCTTTTCAACAATGAACATATTATTACTTCTAGAATAAAAACCCAAACGAAATCCATTGCCATTGAGTCAATTCCGACCACAGTGACTCTACAGGACAGAGTGGAACCGCTTGACAGGGTTTCCAAGGCTGTAATCTTTACAGAAGCAGACTGCTTCATCTTTTTCCCGCAGAGCAGCTGGTGGGTTCGAATCGCAGACCTTTAAGTTAGCAGTCAAGTGCTTAACCACTGTACTACTAGGGCTTTTTCTAGAACAGGAATACAAATAAATAATGAATAAATAAAAGTTAAATGGAACCAATGCTCAAGAAATAACCACTTACATGTGTTCTAGGATGATTTTTGTCAGCAGGTTTTTGAGGTTTTGGTGGAAATTTTCAGGAAAGAGAGCCAGAATTGCCTCGGCAGAGGACAGGTCCCGGAACACTGCCAGCCTTGTGAGGTGGTGCAGAGCATGGAGTAGCTGCAGGAGAAATAGGGCAGCCCTGGTGGTGAGAAGAAGCCTGGCAGGCGGCAGGGGCCAAAGTCAGGGCTCTATCACCCCCATTGCTGGTAGAAGGCCTGCCATATATTCCCACAGTCATTCAAGTAAGTCAACTGAGCCTTGAGACCTCAGTGACTGATGCTGCTGATGCCCCACATATTTGGTTCACCTCTATGTTCACTTGTCACTACAGAAAACATAGGAAGCTGCCAGTTTACTCTCTGCTTGTGGGTAAAGGGTCAACAAATGCCTTTTCCTTCTGAATGAGAATGAGACCTTCAGCTAACTTTCTAGTACCATTCCCCTGGTAACCTGACAGAAGTATACTGTCAGCTGGTAGTTACTAGGCAACTGCTCCAGGGTAGACTTTTGTCAGTCTGGACTGGGAGGACTGTGCAAACACCTGGTGGGATCCATAGCCCTGGGCTTCTTTCAGTGTGGACATGGGCTCCTTGAGAGAACCTGAAGCTGTACTGACATGACCATTACAAGAGCTACCAGCTCCTGTGGGATATGGGCCTCATGTCCCTGTACTTAAGCTATCATCTGGGAGGACACAGAGAACAGGTCCTGGTTGACTGCGTGGACTACTGCCTTGAGGCCTTCCTGTGTGAGAACAGTCCCCACTCCATAGCCTTCTAAGTGAATCTGGAGCCAACGTTAACTCTATGGTAATCTTGTGAATATCAATGCCCAGTGGAACCTAAGAAGACTCTCCAGATGCTGCTCTGCTTTAGGGCCTGACAAAATGATACCAAGGGAACTTGCTTGGTTGCACGCAGGCACCACCCAGAAATGCAGGGAAGTTAACCCTTGACCAATGAGGTGTGGGAGTTAGTAATAAATACTCCTGCCTCCTGCCCTCCAGTAGGACATGCTGAGGTGAGTTCCACATGGTATCTTGTTGTGAGATGCTGTCCAGTCAATTATGACTCATAGCAACTCCATGTGACAGGCTATTGCTGCCCCATAGGGTTTTCTTGGCTGTAATCATTACAGAAGCAGATCACCAGGTCTTCTGTGGAGCCGCTGGGTGGGTTCAAACCACGAAGCTTTCAGTTAGCAACTGAGCACTTAATGAGGCACTACCAGGGCCCTTTTCACAAACTATCTTCCAAAAAACTCAAACTCACTGCTGTCAAGTCGGATCCGACTCACAGCAACCCCTCCTTGGGTTTCCGAGGTGGAATCACTACAGAACTAGATTGCCCCATCTTCCTTCTGAGGAATGGCTGGTGGGTTTGAGTGCCAGCCTTCCGGTTAGCAGTCAAGTGCCTTAGGCACTACTCCCCAGAGTACCTTTCAGGATCCCAGAGATGACAGAATCCCAGTTGTCCTCGCAGTCACCACTCATTAGCATACCCTTTCATTGGCCTTCCCTCCAATTTAATTTTGCCCACTTTCCTTTGTGTGCCCAGAGTCACCTCCTAAATAACTGCCTGCAGCCAAGTTCTTGCCTCAAGGCCTACTTTTAGGAGAACACAAAGTAAGCCTCCAGCACACTTCTGGAATCTTGCTTCTGCCTTTTACTTTTCTACAGCTGGCTTGAATGATTAACGCTCCAACGAGATTTTAAAAATTTGACATAGGCCCGGCCCATTTTGATGAATCAACTCTTGTTTCAGAAATATATTTTCCCTGGAATGATAAGGCTGTCAGTGCCACATAACAGGAATCACCTTCCTCTCGCTCTTGGCCACCAGCTGAGATCAGGAGAACTGAGAAGATGGGAGTTTCATGGCGGGCACAGGCGTGAGGAAGGGGGGACTCTGGTCAAAACAAGGCACCAGGGAGGGAGCCTGAGTGGGACCCAGCAGACTGCTCTCCCTAATGTCTTTCTTAGGCCTCAAAGTAGAAGCTGCCCAAAGATCCCCAACAAGTCTGCCCTCAGATATTCAGCTGATACTTTATCAGTCTCAGCATGTTACAGAATTGGAAAAAAATCACAAAAATGCTGTCTCTTTATAAACACTGTCTAGGTAACTAGTCTGGGAAGGGAATTGGTCAGGGACTCTGATTCTGGGTATAGTACTTCCATCCATGTCCCCTTTACCATGGGGAAGGGTTCAAAACCAGTAGCTTTTAAATTGACTAAGATTGAAAAAAAAAAAATCAGTCTACTTGAAG
The DNA here is from genome assembly GCF_000298275.1 of Orycteropus afer afer. NCBI lineage: Eukaryota > Metazoa > Chordata > Mammalia > Tubulidentata > Orycteropodidae > Orycteropus > Orycteropus afer. The sequence goes on along the minus strand of NW_006921690.1, from coordinate 1,494,686 downwards.
TTTGCTGTAACATTAACAGACATTTCAGGGGGAAAGTGTCCTCGGACATGGCAATGGCTGGGACGTGAGGAAAGAGATGAACAAGTTAAGAGGGCTCAGGGGTCACAGGGCATTTCTGACCATACTTACTTGATCTGCCTCCTCCTGGGTCACAGACAACTTGGAACACGTGATATCCAAGAGTTTTTTTGAGTCAAGGGATGAACTGGAAAAGCTCTCTTGACACAGTTGCCTAACAACATCTTTCGAGGAGGCCTATGAATTAATTTGCAAAAGGGAAAAGAACAAACTCAGACTTGGAAAATACATGTTCCAGGACATCAGTGTCTGTCATGGAGTGACACCCAGTGAAAATATCCTTCAGTAATGAAGAGGAAGTCAAAACAAGCAGGAAAACTAAGGAAATTTGTTCGAAGACTTGTCTTAGAAGAATGGCTAAAGGAAATTCTCTAAACATAAAAGAAATGGCAAAATAAACATTGGGAACATCAGGAAGGAAGAAAGAACACAGTAAGCAAAAATATGGGAAAATGTAATATGCTTTTCTTCTCCTCCTGAGTGTTCTAAACTATGTTTGAAGGTTGCAGCAAAAATTATGACACTGATGTGGTTATACATACATGTATACAATTACAGATGAAGGAAGGTA
>NW_006921690.1:1488336-1493769 GCF_000298275.1 Orycteropus afer afer | reverse complement strand
TGATTTATAAAACTATATATATATGTAAATATGTAAGTATATCTATCTGGTAGTGACTAGAGCAACTATCAGAAAAGGCTATACTATAAAATATAAACTAAATACACAATGATGAACCAAACTAAAATTGAAAATATATTTCAGGAGTAACCCCAAAAAAAAAAAAAAAAAAAAAAAAAAAAAAAAAGGACAGGGAAAAAAAGGAAGACTTAAGCCCTGACATGTCAGTAATTACATTAATGTAAATGCTCTAAATACATCAATTAAAAGACAGAAATTGGCAGAGTGTATTAAAAAACATGCCCCAACTAAATGCTGTCTACAACAAACTCACTTCTAATGTAATAACTACAGGGCCGTTGAAAGTAAAAGGAGGTAAAGAGATACATCAGGCAAGGTTACTAAAAGGTAAGCAGGAGTGGCTACATTACTATCAGATGAAACAGACTTCACAGCAAAGAAAATTACCAGAGAAAGAAAGGACCACTATATAATGACAAAGGGGTCAATCCACCAAAAAGACACCACTATATATTATGCACCAAACAAGACAGCTGCAAAACACTTAAAGTAAAACCGACAGAACTTGATAAAGAGGCTCTACGGAAAACTTACTAATATTACACTTAATGGTAAAAGACTGAATGCTTTGCCCCTAAAAACAGAAATGAGGCGAGGATAAGGATGCCAGATCCCACTAATCGTATCCAACACAGTGCTAGAATTTCCAGCCACTGAAATAAGGCTAAATAAATAAGTAAAATAAAAGGCACGTAAGATCAGAAGAGAAGAAATAAAAACTGCCCCTATTTGCAGATGACGTGGTTATCTGTGCAGAAAATCCCAAGGAATATATACATGTATCTCCTCCTAGAACGAATAAATGAGTTCAGCATGGTGACAAGATACAAAAATAAAAACAAAACCAACTGTATTTCTATATACTAGCAATGAACACCTGGATACTAGAATTAAAAATACTTTTTTGCAATCACTCAAAAAGAACTTGAAATACATAGGTATAAATCTAACAAACATGTCTAGGATTTGTCTGAACACTATACAGCATAGATGAAAGAAATGAAAGAAGATATAAATAAATGGAGAATAAATAAATGGATTGGAAAATTCAATACACTAAAGACATCAATTCTCCCCTAACTGATCTATAGATGATCTATAGGTTTAACACATTCTTACCAAAACATCAGCAAGATTTTTGTAGTTATAGACAAGATCTGGGAGCTCTGGTACTGCAATGCCTAAGGCATCTGACTGCTAACCAGAAGGCTGGAGGTTCAAATTCACAGCCACTCCATGGAAGGAAGGTTGGGCAATCAACTTCCATAGTGATACCGCCTTGGAAACCCAAGGAGGGGTCGCTATGAGTCAAAGTCGACTTCATGGCAGTGAGTGTGGTGTTTTGGTACACTAATCAGTTTGTGTGATATTGGCAGAGGGATAGATACAAAGATCAAGGAAACAGAATAGGGAATCTATAAATTGGACAGCCCCCCCATATATGCCCAACTAAAAGTACTTCAATGGAGGGAAAATAGCCTTTTCAACAAACAGATAATGGGAGACATACATACATACATACATAAAAACCAAGCCTACTGCCATTGAGTCTATTCTGAATTCATTGCGACACTAGGGGACAGAGAACTACCCCACAGGGTTTCGGAGGCTGTAAATTTTTATGGCAGACTGCCTTGTTCTCCCCGGAGCCACTGACGGGTTCCAACTGCGGACCTTTTGTTTGGCAGCCGACTGCTTTAACCACTGCACCACCAGACTTTCCAGGGAGACAGACTAACAACAAGCAAATAGACGTATAATGTCAGCTAATGGCAAGTTCTATGAAGGAAAATAAACTATTTCCTCTGACAGAAAGGAAGTTAGACGTGCATAGTTTCAATCCATCATTTACTTTGGTCCTTGGAAAATGCTATGAAGTAAGTCCCTTTTAACCTCATCATCTTTCAGATGATTATCAGGAGGCTGCTTTGGCCCTTACACAGGTGAAAGTCAGCACACGGACCTCACGAGAACACAGACTGCACACCGTAATCAGAGGGAGAGAATGTCTCAACAATGGAATGCAGAAGGGCTGCGGGCTGAAATGGGGAACCCGCAGGGTGGATGCAGCAATTATCACCACAACGCGCCAAGGCCGAAAGCCAGCCCCAGAGACTAATAGTTGGGGACATTTGTGCAGCTCATTTACGTCCGTTACCTCATCTGTTCTCCACCATTCTGTCAGGACGACATTATCTTTGTTTCTGTTTTCAGAAATTCACAAAGACGCAACGACTTGCCCTGGGTCACACTGAGAGGTAGTGGCAGAGTTGTGGCTCCACATCAGAGCCTCTTTATTCTCAACTCCCGCTCTGTCTAAAGTCCTGGAGACTAAAGCCCGCTGCAGGCAGTCCCCATCCCTCCGATTTACCTTGAGCAGGGTCTGGAGTGCCGCAAACTGCTCTGTTGTCAAGGCAGCCATTTTTCTCAAGTCGCGTGACCACGCACTCGCAGATGGGCGGTCATGTGGCTCTGGCTGCTGCCGTGGGGCATGCTGGGAACTGTAGTCATTTAGGAGGAGGGAGGCCCTTGAGTCGTTGCGCTGAGGACGGGGGAGAAAGAGGAAGCGCGCGCTACTGGAGGTGCGAGGATCTTGGGACTCGAGGGAACTAGTGTGGAGGATGGTTATCAGTTGTGGAAATTAGCTTGGCTTGTCCTTACCAGGTCAGCGTTTGTTGTTGTTGTTATGTGCTGTCGAGTCGGACCCGACTCATAGTGACCTGTCCTTGGATTTCCCAGGCAGTATTACTACAGAAGTAGATTGCCTCATCTTCCTTCCGAGGTAAGGAAGGGGAACTCTGGTTTTGCCCTGACTCAACAAAGTAATTATAATGACTATAATGCCTCTGGTAGCATAGTGCCTAAGGCACTTGACTGCTAACCAGGAGGCTGGCGGTTCAAACCCACCAGCCACTCCTCGGAAGGAAGGTTGGGCAATCTACTTCCGTAGTGATACTGCCTCGGAAACCCAAGGAGGGGTCGCTATGAGTCGGGGCCGACTCAACGGCAAACAACAACAACAACATAATGCCTGTTTTTGAATGGGCAGCAGCGGGCATCACTGGGCTCAGATTTGCTCTCATCCTCCGCCACTTAGCCATTCAGCCTCGCATTTCCCTTAGCTGCTCTTCTTTGTTTCCTCAACCCCGTTTCCTTACCAATAGCTGGCTCCATAACTGGTTCTCATAAATGCAGGCTAAGGAGAGAATAAGTTCTAAGTGTGAGATTCCAGACACTGGTAAGCCGCTAAGGAAGTTTGTGCCTCTGCCTCCGCATCTTCCCACCGTTTTCTGTGGGGGCTTTTCACCAGGCCCAGGAAAACAAACCCAAGTTGCCTGAAGATGAACCCCTACCTAGGCTATAGAAGAATCTGAACCACATTGTCGTGGAGACCCGATTCCAGCCTCTCCAGTTATCTTCTCCAACAGCCCACATGGCCTGATTCTTGCTTTCTACCATAACTCGCTGTCAATTCTAGATTTAAGTCCTGTCTATGTTCACAGGGCCCAGCCCAGTGCCTTAAGTGAATTGAATTAATGTTTGTTAAGTAGATGAAACAACAACGGGGGAAAAAAAAAAGACTAAGCCTCATTCCTGATATATTTTCTGCAAAGTTATCGCCTCATTATTCTTTTCTTTTATTCTGTTTTACTTTAGAAGGAAGAGTATGATAACCAGTCTCTATCATGGCGCCCCAAGAACCCTACCAACTGGTATTCACACCCTTGTGTAATCCCCTGTCACACTGATGATCTGTGTAACCAATAGCAGACCACGGAAGTGATGGTATGTCACTTCCGAGATGAGGTTATAAATGGCTGCAACTCCTGTCGTGGGCACTCTCGTCTGCCGTCTGCCTGCTCTTTCTCTTGAATCTCTTGCTCTGGGGAAAGCAAGTGGTCCAGTTATGAACACCCCTACGGAGAGGCTTGTGTGGCCAGGAACTGAAATCTCCATCCAACTCTCAGCAAGAAACCAAGGCTTGCCAGTAAGCTCATAACTGATTAGAAATAGATTCTCCGGCCCCAGTACAGCCTTGAGATGATGGCAGCCCTGCAACAGCTCAAGTGCAATTTCATGAGAGACACTGAGCCAGAACCACCCTGCTAAGCCATTCCCAGATGTCTGGCCTTCAATAAATGATAAATGTTTATTGTTTTAAGCTACTAAGTTTTGAGGTAATTTGTTACACAGCAATAATAACTAATACAACTTTCTGGGACCTGTGTGTTCCTGGCAAGTTACTTCACTTCTGGGAATCAGTTTTCTCATCTGTAAAATGTATGCAAAAACAGTAATAATAATACCTTTTGACCTTTAGGGGGAGCTCAAGGACGACTTATACCCAAAAGGGGGAAGCATTGTGGATCAAGAGAGTTATTTCTAAGCATTGACAATACTAAAGGGCAAATCTTTCTGGTGCTGTAGGAAAGGGTGTGCATAAAGGTAACAACCATTCCAGTTTTTCCAGGAATGAGGGCTTTGCTGGGACATGAAACTCCCCCCACCCCCACCCCACCCCCCAAAAAACCAAACCAAACTCATTGCTGTCTAGTGGGATCCAACTCATAGCGACCACTCCTTGGGTTTCCAAGGCAGTATCACTACAGAAGTAGATTGCCTAGTCTTCCTTCTGAGAAGTGACTGGTGGGTTTGAACCTCCAGTCTTCTGGTTAGCAGTCAAATGCCTTAGCTACTATGCCACCAGAGCTCCCAACACTGGCATAGTCCTAGGCAAAGTAGGCCATTTGGTCCCCCTACTTTGAGCCCTGAGCCTTAGAAGCAAGACCATCCATTCTCCTCTAGTGGTGCTAAGAAGGGGGCGTGGGCACAAAATTTTTAACAGAGGGTGATTAAGGACAGTGGTCTTTTTTTTTTCTTTTTTTTTTTTGGTAAATCACCATTATTGAGATATAATGCACCTACCATACAATTCAATAGGTTTTAGTATATTCACAGAGTTGTGCTACCATAATCACAATGAGTTTTAAAACATTTTCATCACCTTCCAAAAGAAACCCTATCTGCTTTAACTATCACCTTTCAACCTCTGCTCCATCGCCCCCAGCTCTAGGCAGTCACTAATCTACTTTCTGTCTCTATAGATTTGCCTATTCTCATGTTTCATACAAATGGAATCATACAATATGTGTGTGAGTGTTTTCTCACTATTTTCCTTAGTATAATGTTATAAAGGTGTAGTATTTATCAGTACTCCATTTCTTTTTGTTGTTGAATATTATTCTATTGTATGTATCTACCACATTTTGTGTATCGATCAGTGTACTGACATTTGGGTTATTCTTTTTTTTTTTTAATTTTATTTTGATTTGGGTGAAGATTTACAGAGTA
>NW_006921690.1:1464804-1480401 GCF_000298275.1 Orycteropus afer afer | reverse complement strand
CCCACCTTTGTCTTCACCTTCTCCGTTTGTTCCCCAGCCACTGTGCACAGTCCGTGTAGTCCCTGGTTAGCAGGGTGATTTTTAGGTTAATTCTTAAGTCTTACCACCACAGGAATCTGCGAGAGCGCTGTCTCTTTAAATATCCAAAATAGTCAAGCCGCTTTTTAAATCTACAAAATGGTGGCGCCCTCCGGACTGGCAAAAGTCCACAACTTAGCCCACCTTTCTCTTCACCTTCTCTGTTTGTTCCCCAGCCACCTTGCACAATCCGTGCAATCCCTGGCTAGCAGGGTGATTTTTGGGTTAATTCTTAGGTCCTACCACCAGTCAGGAATCTCTGAGCTGCCTGTACTGTCAGGGTCACTCAGCTCGCTGTCAGACCGCAGCTCCGTATGTCTCCTTTTTTTGGTATTTTCACGCTAATTCTCCTGCTAGTTGGGGTTTAGTCCAATTCTGTATCCTTCCCTTAAGGCTCAGGGGTCCAAGATTATCTTCTGTGTCTGTGTTAATTGGTTTCCCTTTTCTTTGTTGAAGAGCGTCTGTGCAATCCATCTGCCTAGTCTGCCATCTTGCCAGAACTCCCCCTGGGTTATTCTTTTTGCCTACTGTGAATAATGAGTATAAATGTGTGGGCCAGTTTTTGTGTGGACATGTTTTCAATTCCCTAGAGTATATATTTAGGAGTGAAATTGCTGGATCAAATGTTAATTTTATGTTTAACCCTTTGAGGAACTTCTAGATTATTTTCCAAAGTGTTTTCACCATTTTACATTCCCACTACCTGTGAGGGTGTCAGTTTCTTCTCATCCTCACCAACACTTGTTATTTTCAGTCTTTTTTTTTTTTTTTACTACGGACTTTCTAGTCAGGGAGCTCTGGTGGCATAGTGCCTAAGGCATTTCACTGCTAACCAGAAGGCTGCACCCCTCAGAGGGAAGGTTGGACTAACTACTTCTGTAGAGATACTGCCTCAGAAACCCAAGGAGGGGTCAATGAGTCGGTCCAACTCGACCACAATGCGTCTGGGTTTGGTTTGGTTAGTGAGTGTGAAGTAGTATCTCAATGGGAGCAACTTTGCTCTGCAAAAGCATTTGAATATCAAGCACATTTTGTTACTTAGACTATTTATGTTCATTGGAGGTGATTGATGGAGACAATGGGGGCTTAAACTCCCAATCTCCCCTTTGGTCCCACTATGAGGTACTGGGCTTTCTGCATTATCCAAGAAATGCCTGAAGTCCTTTGGGAGAACTCACCCCTCCTCCCTCATTTCCCTGATTTCTATTTTCCTAACTCAAATCTTTTGGACTGAGATGAAGTTGGGTGTATAGGGGATGGGTTACTCAGTCTGGCCTTATGCTTCCTGCTCTAGGCCGAAGAGTGGACTCAAAGTGGCTTGATCAGCTCACCAGGAGACTAGGCAAGTTAGGGTCAAAAGCCTGCATGTTGATGGGTAGTGGTGGGACTGGCTTGGAAATGCCCTTTGGGTCTAGGTCGGACATCACCAATTGCTGGCTCTGCATTCACAATGTTGTGTTTAATCCACACAATGTTTTAACTTGGCGTAAAATTCCAGATTCCTGGCTTTTCTTTAAAAGAAAAGGCTTACTCACCCAGTTCCCCCCTCGCACACTGCAGGAGTTGGCTGGAGTGGAGCAGTGGCTGCCCCCTGACAATTATTGTGGACTCACCAAATCCCCACATGCCCCCCCTTCCTCCTGTGTCACAGTTGGCGCTCTCACATGGCTTGTGATCTGCCTTGTCTCTGGGAGTATTTCTGTTAGTACTCAGTTTTCCTCAGATACCTAATGGGGTTAGCTTGGACTATAATAGAAGGCAAGGGTGAGTTTAGGTGTTTGGTATCCTGAGTTTCTAGCCATCTCCATTACATCTCCTTATAATGCCAAGTGTGTTGTGGACATAATCGGAGCATGTAAGCTGTCTTTCATGTTTCTTGAGCACTTTTTTTCCCCTCAGTTCTTTTTTTTTTCTAAATTTTATTTATCTTGTTGTTGTTGAAAATGTACACTTCAAAACACACACCAATTCAGTAGTTCTACATGCACAATTTAGTGACTGTGATTACATTCTTTGAGTTATACAATTCTTACCTTCATTTTCTGAGTTGTTTCTCTCTCATTGACATAAACTCACTGCTCTTAAAGTTCCTTTCTAATACTTCGAGTTGCTGTTGCCTCTTTGATCCTATCAACTCAACTCAATGCACTGCCATCGAGTTGGATCTGACTCATAGCGATCCCTCCTTGGGTTTCTGAGATGGTATCACTACGGAAGTAGATTGCCCCACCTTCCTTCCGAGGAGTGGCTGGTGGGTTTGAACCACCAGCCTTCTGATTAGCAGCCAGATGCCTTAGGCACTATGCCACCAGAGCTCCTTTTGATCCCATAGATCTTAAAAGAGCATTATGCTCAAAGCAGACTTTTTAATTTTAACTAGTTAAGCCAAATTATTATTTGGTTTTAAGATGACTTCAGGGGATATTTTTGGTTTAAGTTTTAAAGATTATCTCAGGCCAGAAGTTTCAGGGGTTTATCCAGCCTCCATAGCTCCACAAAGTTTAGAGTCCATGAGAATTTTGAAATTCTGTTCTGTATTTCTCCCCTTTTGATAAAGATTCTTCGATGGGATATTTGATCAAAATGGTAGCCAGGCAGTACCCAGTTCTTCTAGTCTCATAACAAAGGAGGCAATTAGCCAGACATTCTATATCCTCTTCCTATTCCTGACTCTCCTTCTTCCTCTGTTTTTCAGATGAATAGAGACCAATTGTTGTGTCCTGGTGACCACTTGCAAGCTTTTAAGGCCTCCAGGCACTATGCAACAGACTAGAAGGTAAACAGGAGCACTAAACATGTTATTAGGCCAACGATTTGGGATGTCTCATGAAACCATGACAGTAAACTTGCAAATCAAGGAATCAAATCCCATGAAGTGTTTGGCTGTACATAAGTAGCCTCAGTAGCTACACCTTTTTGTATGTTGTTGGTGTAAATGTATCTATCACACAACTTTTCCCAATTCAGCTTTTTATAGATGTACCATTTATTGACAGAAATTACAATAATCAGCTGTGCAAACCTACCTTTAATCAATGAGATTTTTTCCATCACTGTTTCCTGCCTCTTTCCTGCTCCTGGTAACCACTAATAAACTTTGGTCTCTATGCATTTGCCTTTTCTTGTCTTGTTATATAATTGAGGTCATACAATATTTGTCCTTTTGTGATTGACTTATTTTGCTCAGCTTAATGTCTTCAAGCTCCATCCATATGGCAGCATGTATCAAGACTTCATTTGTCCTATTGGCTGAGTAGTAGTCTATTGTATGTATGTACAACATTTTGTTTATCCGTTTATCTGTTGATGGGGATTTAGGGTGTTACCACTTCTTGAGAACTTTTTATGGGCCATGCATTGTTCTAAGACCTTTGACTATAGTAACTCATTTATTTTTCACAGCAACCCAAGAATAACTCCAGTTTACAGATGGGAAAACTAAGGCTCAGAGAAGAAAAAAAAAAAAAAAAACCAACTCACTGGCACAAATAGTAGCAGAGCAGAATTTGAATGCGGGAGCAAAGGATGTCATGTAGTGAGCTCGCTTATAGTGTAGGATCTGGTCCACTGGAGGGTTCAATAGATGTTAGCAACATAATGATTCGTTTAGACTCTCCAACTGCTGTTAACATGCTTCATGGCTGGGGATTGGTCCCAGCTAGGTGCTCCGTTATAAAAGCCAGGACATAGAGTAGATGACATACATGTCTGGAGAGGTGTTATCTATGATGCTTTTCATCTTTAACTTGAGGTGAATCTCTGAAAGCTGGAAAGAGGAGAGCAGAGGGAGAAGCAGGGGAGGATTTGGGGATTTGGCGTGTATACAAGGCTATCCTGCAGGCAGCTGGTGTCTCCTGCATTGCTTCCCAATACAGAATACACGGCTAGGAGTCTAGCACTCACGCCCAGCTCTGACTGGCTTGGTAGCTCTGATCAGTGAAGTCCAAGCACATCAGGGCAGGGAAGGCACTGTGGCCTCGTTTCTCATCCTCCCATCCCCAGGAGTCACACAGAAGTGCCTCGGAACATTACAGCATTGTCCTCACACACACTGGCCCCCTTTGTTTCCCTGATACACAGAGCAGTGCTGTAACAATGGCCTTGAATGGCACTGTACCCTCCTTTCTTCAATGTTACGCTTGTTTTTCTTAGTTTTGGAATCAGCTAAACAATTATTTCCTACAGGAGGTATCAGCTTTTCATATCCCCCCCCCGCCCCCCATTCTCTTCCAGGCTCACAGGTCAGTGGGAATGAATTGACTGAGCAGAGAGCTAGGCCCACAGAGATCTGGGCTGTCAAAATGCCACCTTCTCAGGAGGCTAGAAGGCTGTGGTACCTCTACCCTGCAAGGTGGTCATGCCCTGGAGGAAGGAACCAGACCAGGTAACAGAGGAGAGAGACTGAGAGCTGACAGGGAGGGGCTGTAGGAGATGGCTGTAGGAGACGGCTGAGGGTCCAGCCCAGGGAGGAGGGGGTTCTGGGTTCAAGATGCCCTGTTTGTTTGAGAGCAACTGTCTACTAGTAAACAAATAAACAAAAGCAATGCAGATCTAGTTCCTGGCTTGACTGGCAGCCTCCCAATTAGGGAGACACTCTGCCCCATTCAATACTTCTGATGTCTTTGGGTGGCCAGAAGTTTCATGGTCCATGTAGGTTTACTGAGGTGACCATTCTATTAATAAGCCACTACCATCGAGTTGGTTCTGACGTGCAGCGACTTTATAGGACAGAGTAGCTAGAACAGAGTAGATCTGCCCCATAGGGTTTCCAAGGCTGTAAATCTATGGAAGCAGATTGCTTCCTCTTTCTCCTGTGGAGCAACTGGTGGGTTCAAACCATCAGCCTTTTGATAGCAGCCAAATACCTTAACTACTGTGCCACCAGAGCTCCTCTCCCTTAATAACGGCTGCTATTTATTAAACACTTACTGTATGTCTTGGGAGAAGCTCCGGTGGCATAGTGCCTAAGGCATTTGACTGCTAACCAGAAGGTTGGTGGTTCAAACACACTAGCCACTCCTTGGAAGGAAGGGTGGACCATCTATTTCCATAAAGATACTGCCTTGGAAATCCAAGGAGGGGTTGCTATGAGTTGGGACGACTCGATGACACTGAGTTTGGTTTGGTTTGGTATATGTATTGCAATATATTAATTGCAAATATTAATATAATGTACATCTCATTCTTGCTTGATTTGAACCCAGGTAGTCAGGTTCTAGAGCCTGTGCTTTTAATCACCATGTCTCTTGTATAGTGTACTATACAACATGGTTCTAATAAACAAGGACATGACAAGTTTCCTTTGGAAAGGCAGTATTAATGTCTCAGGAGCTCTGGTAGCATAGTGCCTAAGGCACTTGACTGCTAACCAGGAAGCTGGTGGTTCAAACCCACCAGCCACTCCTCGGATGAGTTGGGTCCAACTCGATGGCACGTAATAACAACAACAACAATTAATGTCCTTGGCTCCTAAGTGAACTTTGGGAGGTTCGAGTCTACCCGGAAGTTTGTTGGAAGACAGGCCTGGTGATCTGCTTCTGAAAAATCAGCCATTAAAAATGCTGCAGAGTTCAGTTTGACCCTGACTCACATGGAGTTGCCATAAGTTGGTGTTGATAGCAATTGGTTTATAGTGTAACAGTAACTATATTTATTGAGTGCTTGCTTTGTGCCAGGTATTGTTCTAAGGGTTTTGCATATATTTCCTTATTTATTTCACATAATAACCCTGTCAAATGGGTATTTTTATTATCTCTGTTTCATAGTTGAGGAAATCGGAGTACAGAGAATTTCAGTAACTCACCCAGGGTCACACAGCTGTTAAATGGCAGAGCTGGGATTTGAACTCAGTTTTCTCTGCAATGTTATGTGAAACTAAGGGTTGCCAAGCCTTGTGGTGGTTTGGAATTAGTCTCCTTCTCTGAGTCATCAGGAATAGAAGGTGGCATTCCGTTTGTGGCTTTGTAGAACATCTGCACTTAAGTTGTCAGCTCAAGAAATACAGGAGCTTTTGAATGGTTTGTCTGTTGTCCTTAGATTTTATCTTGTTTGAAGAAGATGGGGTTACTCTATGATGACAGTTAAGCAATTTGGCATGACAATGATTGCTCAACGAATGGCCTCTCTTACTTGACCAGACATTATGCTAGGTTGCCACATATGCATGCAGAAGTAGACAAACAGCACTCGTGGGATGTACTCAAAAAGCCAACTATTTTTGCCTATCACTGCCCCTTTAATTTTTTGCTACGGAACCCCACACTTGCCCTGCCCCAAGATGATAGGGCAAGTCTGTGACTCTTCTGACTGCTGTTTGGAAATAAAAATTTGTCTGTCACTTCTAGTTACACCACCATTGTAATTTATGTTTCTAGTCCAGTGGAATAACCCAAACCTTGAAACTTTGTTCCAAACTGTGGCTTTCCTCCCTCCTCCAACTGGGCCTCCAACTAGGAAAGGGAGGTGTGGTCAGCTTCTGGCTTCCTACCTGGTCCTTCCACCCTTCCCCCCCTCATCAGCCCACTGAGGACTCTGCCCCTGGTGGTGGTGGTGCTGGTGCTGGTATGTGTGTAGGAGGAAAGGAGAGGGACAGGAAGTTCTTACTTGACAAATTCTGTGATAAGCTGGTATCTCACTCACAGGGCCTGGTGGGTGTTGAAACCTGATGCTTTGTTTCTGGGTACCATTTTGTGGATGCTTCAGAGAGTACTCTCCTTCCTCATCTTTGGGCATCTTTGAATTGCCGGACTCTTGAGACTGGTCAGCTAAGGCTCCTTCCCAGCCACTGAGTATCTATGTGGTGCTACCAGTTCCATTCTACAGAAGAGATTCCACTTCTCTTGTTGTAGTTGTTGTTAGGTGTCATTGAGTCATCTCCAGCTCATAGCAACCCTATGTACAACAGAATGAAACCCTGACCGGTCCTGTGCCAGCCTCACTATTCTTGCTATACCTGAGCCCATCATTGCAGCTACTTGTCTATCCATCTTGTTGAGGGCCTTTCCCTTTTTCATTGACCCTCTACTTTACCAAGCATGATATCCTTCTCCAGGGAAAGGTCCTTTCTGATAACATGGCCAACTGACTGGAAAAGATCCATATTTGTACCTATTCCAAAGAAAGGAGATTCCACCGAATGTGAAAATTATCAAATTATATCATTAATATCATATGCAAGTAAAATCTTGCTGATGATAATTCAAAAACAGTTGAAGCAGTATATTGACAGAGAACTTCCAGAAATGCAAACTGGATTCAGAAGAGGATGTGGAATGAGGGATATCATTGCTGATGTTAGATGCATCTTGGCTGAAAGCAAAGAAAACCAGAAAGTTGTTTACTTGTGTTTTATTGACTATGCAAAAGCCTTCAACTGTGTGGATCATACCAAATTATGGATAACATTGAGAAGAATGGGAATTCCACTTCTCTAGGTGACCCCTTAAAAAGCCTCTACAGAACCCCACAGGGCTGCCCCTGTGTACCTCTTGTTTATGGAAAGTACTCAGCCCTCCTGTATTCTGACAAATCCAAAGCCACCACTCCAGCTAACTGCCCCATCTCTCTTGTGCTCTGAATTTCTCAAGCATAATTCAGATAACACCCCAAGTACCAGGAGTCACTTGTAGATGGAACTTAGAATGGACCTATAGCTCATACCAAAATCTTTTGCTTCCCAACTGTTTTCCTCAACATCTCCAATCTCTTTTGTGGGCTGGAGACAGTCAGGTGGGAGAGAAATCTGGCTCTATGCTACTTCTTGTGCAAGTCCAACCTGATGGACATAGCTCACTTGGAATGTGTCATTTGCTGTCCTATGGCTTCAGCTCAAATGGATATCAAAATAGTTTTTAAATCCTGCTACACATGGAGTCTCATTGAATTTTCATGCACCTTGGGAGGAAGGTATTGTTATCTGCATATGGCTGAGGGAGAAGAATATGGAGCTCAAAAAGGTTAAGAAACTGTTCCAAGGTAGATCAGTCAGCTAGTAGGTAGAGGAAGGGAGGTCCCAGTTTGGGGCTTGTGTGGTCTGGGGCCCACCCACTTCATTGTACCCTTCTCTGAGCCTTCACCAACTAGGGTTCTTAGAGCTTTTGCCTGTAGGCTGGATTTTAGTCTGTGCAGTAAAATTTCTTCTTAGCAAATTATTCTCAAGATGAAGAGCTCGTCCATGCCTGTGCCCCCAGTTGCACAAGCAGGGCCAGAAGGCAGAGGCTTTGCATGAGGTACTTTGACCAGGAATCAAACCCAGGTGTCTTTCTTGGAAGGCAAGATTTCTACCACTGCACCACCATTACTAGCACACTCTTCTAGGTAAAAGACCCATATGTCTCTTAGGCAGTACCAAAAAAACCAAACTCACTGTCATCAAGTTGGATCTGACTCATAGTGACCCTTGTTTGGGTTTCCGAGGCAGTATCTCTACGGAAGTAGATTGCCCAGTCTTCCTTCCGAGGAGTGGTTAGCAATCAAATGCCTTAGGCACTATACCACCAGAGCTCCCCCTAGGCAGTAGTTTACCTAAAAACTTTAAAATTTAAAGATAATTATTTTTTTAAAAAATAATTTATTTTTATTGTTGTTGTTGAGAATATTCACAGTAAAACATACACCAGTTCAACAGTGTCTGCGTGTCTGGTTCAGTGACCTTGATTATATTCTTTGAGTTGTGCCATCAGTCTCACCCTCCTTTTCTGAGTTGTTCCTCCCTCATTAACATAAACTCACTGCCCTCTAAGATTCCTAGCTAATAAAGAATTTATTTTTATGAAACCTTTTTATTTTGATTTTTGTTTTCTTCAAAAATAAAAATGTTCCAGAACTGTCTTTGCTTACCCTTACACAATTTCCAAGGAAAGGGAAGGTTACAATTAAGCTGGTAATGGTTTGGAAGCTGGGTGCCAAGGCCATGTCCTAGGTTCGTCTAGCAGCAGAGCAGGCTGAGGTGGGGTGGGGCCCCAGAGAACAGGGCTGGCATGAGCTGGGCCTGGGGCTGAATTGGACAGGGAGGAAGGAGAGGATATTTTCATTCACCTACTCAGCAATTGTTTAATGAATGCCTATTATGCCCAAAAGGAGCCCTGCAGGTGCAATGGTTAAACACTTGGGTGCTAAAGGAGAGGTTGGTGGTTTGAACCCACCAGTTGCACTGCAGGAGAAAAGGCCTGGTAATTTGCTTCGGTAAAGATTAAAGCCTGGGCAACCATATGGGACAGTTCTACTCTGTCGTATTAAGGTTACTATTAGCCAGAATCAACCTGACAGCACTCAACATTATGTCCAAGGCCTTTATGGGCACTCTGAGGGAGGGGCAGGTTGTTGATCGGTCCCTGGAAAAAGATGGAGCTTCTCTCCTAGAACTCAGGTGAAGGAAGTTGCTGGAGGAGGACATTTCAGGTGCAGGAATGGAGACCTGGAAAAGCATGATGTTCTTGAAGACCCATGATGCCTTTGAATGTCTTAGGCACAGGCCAGAGATCAAGGGAGGGCAGGGGTCAGGGAGGGAAGGAAGAAAGAGGGGAGATTGGCAATTGAGGCTGTGAAGGTCAGCTGGGCCCAGGTGGGGACACAGAAGGGGTTTAAGCAGAGAAGTGAGCCCAGTGAACTTGCCTTTGAGAGACTGAACTCTGAGGCAGGGCAGGGATGTCACCAAGACTCAGAGATATGGGCAAGGGATGATGAAGGGCCAACCCAAAGCCCTGGCTGAAATACCAGAAGGGGAAAGGGTTAGGCTGGAGAGAGTATGAAAGCCACATGGGTTCAGCCAAGGGAGGGGTCTAGAATGCCCTTCCCATTTCTAGCTTGGACAACAGAAGGGATGCTATGCCATCAACCCAAGAGTGTGTGTGTGAATGTGTGCAAGTACAGGTGTCTGTGTAAGTGTGCACACACGTGTGTGAGTATGCATGTATGAGTCTGTGTAAGTACATATGTGTGAGTGTAAATGTGTGTGGATGTGTGTGCACACGTGTTACATGCATGTGCATGGTTGTGTGCATGCATGCATGTGTATATGTGTGAGTGTATGAGTTTAAATGCATGTGTGTATGTGCATTTGCACATAAGTGTGTGATTGTGTGCATGCACATGTGTATGTGTGTATAAGTGCATGTGAGTGTAAGTGTGTGTGAATGTATGTGAATGTAAGTATGTGTATGTGTGTGCATGCATGTGTGAGTATGTGCAAGGGTGTATATGATTGTAAATGTATATGTGCACATGTGAGTGTGTGAGAGAGTGTGTGTGTACTTGCATGCATGCATGCACGTGTGTGTGTGTGTGTGTGTGTATAGGGGGCTGCTATGCTGACTTTGAGAGGGGGCTGGACACTCTTCCTACCCAGAGGAAGGGGGGGTATAGATGCTTTCCTTCTTTCAACAAATATGTACTGAAGGTCTGCCATAAGCTGGGTCCCAGGGATAGGAAAGCAAAAGCAACCATTCCATGCCTTGTAGAGTCTATAGATCAAAGGAGGAAAATAGCCAAGCCAAGGCCATTAAAATGTAGCAGACAGACTCTAAAAGGAAATTTGGGAATGGGAAATGTTTTAATCTACCCTGGATGCTTAATGATGTTAGCAAGGTGTGATAGTTGTATTGTGTTTTAGGTGGGAGAATTTCTCTCAACTTTTTTTTCTTTTGTGGAGATGCAAATTGAACTACTTAGGGGTGAAATGTCATGAATTCTATAATTTACTTGGAGACAAAATAAATAATGCAGAGAAAGAGTGTGTGAGTGAGGGTGCACACAAATATGGCAAAATGTTCTCAATTAAGTGTGGGGTTCATTGTACTACTTGTGGGCTTTTCTGTGTGAAATTTTCATCATAAAATCTTACAAATAAAAAGTAACAGTGCATAGCTCGTAAAGGAACAGTGCCTGGGAACACAGAAGAGGACACCTAACTGGGATTGGATGGGTGAGAGACGGTCCCCAAAGAAAATGTGACCTAAGACCTGGATCCACACCCAGGCAGCCTGGCTCCAGAGCTCTTGGCCCTGACCATCTCACCACACTGCCCCTCCAGTCCAGTTTGTTCTCCATGTGGAGAAAGAATTGCAGGAAAGCAAGACTTGAGGCAGGAAGACCATTTAGGAAGCAATTGCATAGTTCCAGACAAGGGGTGATGAGGACTTGAACTGAAATAGTACCAATGGAGCTGGAGATAAATGGACAGGATCGAAGGTGCTTGGGAGCAAAATGGATGGAACTTGACTGAGTAGTTGGGGGAGGCACAGTGAGAGATGATGCCCTTCTCATACTCCACAGAAAACTGTTATTTATTTATGACATCATATATGGAGCAGAGTAAGAATGTAGAGGTATCCTGGAGAGGGAGTTGGAAGGTTGGTCCATACCATCTGCATCAGGGGTCCCTGGGTAGTACAAATGGTTAAGCCTTCTGCTAATAACCAACAAGTTGGTGGTTGAGTCCACCCAAAGGTGCCTTAGAAGAAAGGCCTGGTGATCTGCTTCTGAGAGATCTGCTGTTGGGAATCCTTTGGAGCACAGTTCTACTCTTGATAGCCATGGGGTCATAATGAGTCAGACTCAACTCAATGGCCCTGGTTTGGTGTTTGGTTTAAAATCACCATCATCTGTGACAGCAGCCTGCTGAACGTCCAACTTCCATTTCTCTTGCCTTTGTTTCTGCCAATCATCATTTTTGGTGCAATTTGCTATTTTCACTTTGAATTCTGTAATCTGCAACTATTGTTATCTGTAGGTCTTTCCTGTACCCTGACCTTATTGGGAAAGCATGGTGTAACCACAGTCCCTGGTTCCTTTCCTAGTTGTCTCCTGAACCACCCCGTCCTGCCACTGGTCTTGAGTGATGTGAACACCTTGGCTGTGTTTCAACCGAATCCCTTATCCTTGGGCCTCTTTAGAGGGCTTAACTGGTGCAACAAATTAAACAAATATTGAAAAACAATAGAAAGAAAATACTTGGCCGTGTCCTTCTAATGCTTATTGATTTTTAAGATTTTCTTGGCCATGAAAACAAGATTCACTGCTGGCTTCTTGGCATTGGATTCCTGTTAAAGAGGAGAGTGGTGTATTGATCAGAGTGGGAGTGCCCAGTGAGGTAATCAACCAAAGAGCAAGAGCTTGGCTGTAGAGGAGCTGAAGGGAGGAGTGTGGTGAGTCAGGAGGGTCCTGGAGATGTCTGGGAAACCACCGAGGTCACCTCTCAGTTCTGTACTGACACTGTGGGGCCTCGTTTCTTTCTTGATAAATGCCCCAAGAAGTCCAGGCTGTGTATCAACTATAATAAAACTACTACATGTATTCACACATGGAGGACATAAGTCCATAGAGTAAAATAGTTCTGTATGTACTTCTGTCTTCCAGTTCTTTCTCCAAAGGAATCTTTGCTTTAACAATGACTCTTTATTGAACAACTCCTACGTGCCACACAGTGCTCTAGGTGATGGTAACATAACTGTACCCAAAAGGATAAAAATTTCTGCTCTCCTAGGAAGCTTACTTTCTAGGGGAAACTGTTAGAAGTTTGATAAATAGCCTTCCAATCCCCTCTCCAACACACACACACACACACACACACAAATGATATATTTTAATATAAACAGGTTTGTAACTGTCTTAGTTATCTAGTGCTGCTGTACAGAAATATGACGAGTGAGTGGCTTTAAAGAACAGACCTTTATTTTCTTAGAGTTCAGGAGACCGGAAGTTTGAATTCAGGGCATGGCTGGGGGGACGTCCCTCTTTGTCTGTTTCAGCTTCCCGTAGCCGGCGGTGCTTGGGGTTCTGGGCTCCTAGAGGCATCTGCCTCTGTGGTCATCAGATGGCACCTGCCTTCCCCCTGTGTCTGTGACTACTCTGCTCTTTCCATGCCTCAAAAGTGATTAGGTTTAGGACACACTATATACTGATATGACCTCATTAACCTAACAAAGAAAACGCTATTTCCAAATAGGATTACATGCGTAGGTATAGGGGTTAGATTCCCAGCACATGTCTTTGGAGGTCGCAGTTTAATTTGTAACAATACTGTATATATGAGTTGGTGGCTGACTTTTTTTCTCTAATAATGTGTCTTGGAGTTCATTCCATGTCAGTATAAGTGAATCTATCTCATTCTTTAACAGTCCTGGTGATAGATATGAAGGCTATTCTAGTTATATATGTTGTTGTTGTTGTTATGTGCCGTCGAGTCGGCCCCGACTCATAGCGACCCCTCCTTGGGTTTCCGAGGCAGTATCACTACGGAAGTAGGATTGCCCAGCCTTCCTTCCGAGGAGTGGCTGGTGGGTTTGAACCGCCAGCCTTCTGGTTAGCAGTCAAGTGTCTTAGGCACTATGCTACCAGAGCTCCCAGTTATATATATATATATATATATATTTCCCCAAAGTGCTGAAGGCTATTCTAGTTTTATATATATATATTTTTTTTCCCCAAAGTGCTGCAGCAAACTTCCTTCTACTTATATTGCTGTGCACACATGTCTGCATACACGTCAGTGGTAAGTCAAGTAAACTATGTATGCCTCAGTTTCCTCATCTATAAAATGAAGGCAATAATACAACCTCCCTCTAGCTACCCAAAAGGAGCTCTGGTGACACAGTGGTTGAGGCATTTGGCTGCTAACCAAAAAGTCTGTGGTTTGAACCCACCAGCTGCTCCATGGAAGAAAGATGAGGCAGTCTGCTTCCATAAAGATTTCTAGTCTTGGTGACCCTATGGGAGTTGCTATGAGTTGGAATGGCTCCATGGCAGTGGGTTTGGTTGGTTTTTTTGGTTTAGCTACCAGGGTAATACAAATCAAAATCATACTGATATTGCACACCACAACCACGGGGATGGATATAATAATAATATCATAGATGATAACAACAAGTGTTGATGAAGCTGTGGAGAAATCTGAGCCCTTATGCACTGCTCATGAGAATGTAAAATGGTACCTCCATCAGGGGACATAGTGTGGTAGCTCCTCAAAAGTTTAAACATAGAGTTGCTGTATGACTCAGCAGTTCCCCTCCTGGGTACATATTCAAGAGACATGAAAACACATGTCCACATAAGAACTTGCATACAAGTATTTACAGTAGCATTGTACATAACAAAGGAGCTTTGGTGGTGCAGTGGTTAAGGCATTAGGCTGCTAACCAAAAGGTCAGCAGTTCAAACTCTCTAGCCAGCTGCTCCTCAGTAGAAAGACAAAGCAGCCTGTTGCCGTAAAGATTTATGGCCTTGGAAACCCTATGGGCAGTTCGACTCTGTCCTAGAGGGTCGCTATGAGTCAGAGTTGACTCAATGGCGGTGGGTGGGGATACATAATAGCCCTAAAGTAGAAACAATCCAAATGTCCATCAACTGACAGGTAGATAAATAAAATGTGGTCTATACATACAGAGGAATATAATTAATCAATAAAAGGAGTAAAGTATTGATTAATGCTGAAAACATGCTAAATGGAAAAAGCTACTTAACATAAAAGATCACATATTGTGTGATTCCACTGAATGAAAGTTTCCAAACAGACAAATCAATAGACAGATTAGTAGTTGGCCAGAGGCTAGTGAGCCCAGATGCTTAGGGGCAAGGAGGATAAGAGCATAATAAGTAAAAGGGTAGGGTTTTTTTTGTTTTGTTTTGTTTTTTTTGGGGGTGGGGAAGAGGGGTTTGGTGATGAAAGTTTTCTAAAATAGATTGTGATAATGGTTGCACAACTCTACTAATGTACTAAAAATTAGTGAATTGTACCCTTTAAATGGGGGAATTGAGTGGCATGTGAATTGTTTCTCAATAAACCTGTCATGAAAAAAGATAGTGTACTTCCCTCCTAGAGTTAATGTGAGCATTGACTGAGGTGGCATACAGTGCATGGAACAGTTCCCGGCACATTTAAGTTTTATGTATGGATCCATTACCCTCACTGTTGTTTCTGGGAGATGGGTTTCTAGAAACAGAGTTGCTGAGCTGAAGGATGTTGTTGTTGTTACGTGCCATGGAGTCAACCCTGACTCATAGCAACCCCTCCTTGGGTTTCCAAGGTGTATCACTATGGAAGTAGATTGCCCAACTTTCCTTCCAAGGAGTGGCTGGTGGGTTTGAACTGCCAGCCTTCTGGTTAGCAATCAAGTGCCTTAGGCACTATGCTGAAGGATAGGTGTGTGAAAACAAAATTTCCTTTGAAGATCCTGCAAGATTGCCTTGCAAAAAAGTCTTCACCAACTCACCATCCCAGAAGCAGTGCACCAGGGGGTCTGTTCCTCTCTTTTCTTTTTCTTTTCAAAACAGCTACCCCAACAAAGCCTGTTGTTGTTGTTGTTGTTATGTGCCGTCCAGTCAAACCCGACTCATAGCGACCCCTCCTTGGGTTTCCGAGGCAGTATCACTACGGCCGGAATAGCAGGCCGGAAGAGCAGGAGAAAGGGGTAAAACCCAGTCACTAGTGCTCAGACGGCTCCCTTGTTACCCTCCCGAGAGGGACCGGGTCTCCGGGAGCAAGGTAAGCACGGGCGTAGCACAGAGTAGCAGGCCGGAAGAGCA
>NW_006921690.1:1457195-1461382 GCF_000298275.1 Orycteropus afer afer | reverse complement strand
TTTGAACCACCAGCCGTCTGGTTAGCAGGCAAGTGTCTTAGCCACTATGCTACCAGAGCTCCCCAACAAAGTCTGGAAGAGCACATATCAGATCACTGTCGGCAGTAGTTTTCTTTGGGGGATCAGACATGATTTTTCTTCTTCACATACGAGTGGAAAAATGGAAGGCATCTTAACTAATATGTATGTGAGCCACGCACTGGTATTAGACTCAGTAAGAGTGCATCTTTGGGTAAGTCATTTAACTCCTCTCCCTCTATTTTTACACCATGACATAGGTACTGGCCCAGAATTAGTCACATGAAACAGACCCAAATCCAAACAGAAGCCCTAGATAACCTGCAGATCTGTCAACAAGAAGAAATGCTTTTTTTAAAATACTATTTTATTGTGCTCTTGGTGAAAGTTTACACAGCAAATTAGGTTCTTATTTAACAATTTCTATGCGTTTGATTACATTATCACAATGTGTCCACATTCTCATTATTTCCATTCTGGTTCTCTACTTCTAGTACCCTAACCTTCCTGTCCCCCATTACCGTCTCACCTTTGCTTAACAGTAATTGTTGACCGTTTGGTCTCATATCGTTGTTTCTTTTTTTTTCTTTTTTTTTTTTTTTTTAAGAGCACAGTACTCCTGGGTGATGTTATTTTCTGAGCTGATCTGTTATATAACTGAAAGTTGACTTTCAGGAGTGGTTTAGTTCCAGTAAGTCTGAGCAGTTTTAAGATTTTGAGTTTTGTTCTACATTTTTCTCCCATTTTATCCAGGACCATCCATTGTGTCCCTGGTCAGAACAGTTGGTAGTGGTAGCACTGTCTACTATCTAGTTCTTGTGGTCTCAGGATAATTGAGGCCATGGCTCATGTAGGCTGTTAATCCTGTGGAGTAGTTTCTTCTTTGAGTCTTTGATTTCCTTCTTTCTGCTTTGCTCCAGCTGAGGAGAGACCAATAGTTATATCTTAGATGGCTGTTTGCAAGCTTTTAAGACTCTGGACACTACTCACCAGACTAGGATGTAGAATGTAAACTTTATGAACTATGTTATGCCAGTTGGCCAAGTTGTCCCATGAGACTATGGTCCTAAGCTTTAAACCCAGTAAACCAGTCCTATGAGGTATTTGGTCATGTCTAGAAAGTATCCATAACTGTATTATCTTTGTGCTTTATTATATATATGAATATATGTTAAGTACACACAATCATGTATATAGCTATGCCTGCCGATACACCTATACATGTACAAGTATACCCTCTTATACACATATATGCATACTTATCTACCTATGTAACCACATGTGTATTATTTGGTTGTTATTTCTGTTGCTGCTAAATTGTATATGTCATTTGTTGTTGTTGTTATGTGCCGTCGTGTCAGACCCAACTCATAGTGACCCCTCCTTGGGTTTCTGAGGTGGTATCACTACAGAAGTAGATTGCCCAACCTTTCTTCTGAGGAGTGGCTGGTGAGTTTGAACCGCCAGCCTTCTGGTTAGCAGTTAAGTGCCTTAGTCACTAGGCTACCAGAGCTCCCTGTGTATGTCATAGAATTTACCAAAAAATGTTCCTTATTCATGTGTACTTCTTAGTGTCATTATTTACCTTGGTCAAGTTGTGCAGACTTGACTCGCATTTAATATTGCCTTTGCCATCACCAAAAATAACAATTACCTTCTAGATAGAAATTAATTCTCCTTGCCTCCCTCTCCTATTCCTGGTAACCACCGAAGAACAATGTTTTCTTTATGTATATCAATTATTTTCTTTTTATAAAAGTGAGATCATACAGTATTTGTCTTTTTGTGATTGATTTATTTTGCTCAGTGTAGTATCCTCCAGATTCATCCATGTTATAATATGTTTCAAAAATTCATCATTATTTTTCATAGCTGAGTAGTATTCCATTGTATATCGGTACCACAATTTGTTTATCCATTCTTCTGTTGATGGGCACTTAGGTTGTTTCCATCTTTTTGCTATTGTGAATAATGCCTCAATGAACATAACTGTACATATTAAATGCTTGCTTGCATAAGTCACTGAGTTTTTATTTTGTAGCAGGGTTGCAGCAATAACTGACTGATAACAAGTGATATTTTTGGTGTTCCCCAAAGGGTATGGATGGATGGTGTAGCAGATTTATAGGTCAAGCTGTCAGAACATGCCCCATCAAAGTTGCCCCTGGCACAGGAAGTGTTGAAGATAGCTCAGGGAGAGAATGAATTAGAGACATTTGGGGGGAGTTTCTTGGAACAGCTTATGTTCTAAGAACTTTCTACAAACTGTTCTCTGACCCATTCTTACCAAAACAAGCTACATTGCCAAGGAATTGCTAAACTACATGTTTCACCATCAATACTCAAATGTAGTATAATGTAGAGGAAAGAGCACTGGACATGGTGTGGTTTTGTGCCACTGTTTTGTACCTCAGTTCAGCTCATGTGTAGTCTGTGACTTTGGGCAAGTCATTTAATCTCTCTAAACCTCACTTTCCCCAGGTACAAATTGGGAATCATTATGAGAATAAAATGCTTATATATACCTCTGGTTTCCAAATTCTAATTTTAGTGTATGGGATTATTTTCAAACAAAATCAATATATAACACAGATAAGTAGATAGCCCAGACAGTTTAAATATTCATTATTTGGCACAAAGTCTTTTATTGTTGGTAGAACCTTCCAGGTACCTTCTGAGAGCCCTTAGGGTTCCTTATAGCCAAGTTTGAAAACAATTGTTGTTGTTGTTGTTGTGTTGTTATGTGCCGTCGAGTCAGCCCCGACTCATAGCAACCCCTCCTTGGGTTTCTGAGGCAGTATCACTACGGAAGTAGGATTGCCCAACCTTCCTTCCGAGGAGTGGCTGGTGGGTTTGAACCACCAGCCTTTTGGTTAGCAGTCAAGTGCTTTAGCCACTATGCTACCAGATATCACAGTGAAATATCTCTACAAATGTTGGGTATGGTGGTAGTTGTAATGGTGGTGGTGGTGTATGATTTCAAAGGCTCCCAAAAGGTTCCCTTGCTTCTCTTCCTCCCAAATCTCTCCCACTGACTGTAATCTGAAAACCACAATTAATTTTTTTTTGTGATTCAGCACACTGTTAAGCTTGAAGCTATGGAGAAACTCAACAACATGCAATAAGTCTGCCTTAATTATAGACCCCTAGAGCCAGGAAAGGGAGGGACCAGGAGTGGCCTTGAGGACCTCAGGAGCATCAGGATATCCAAGTAAAAAGGGGAAGGAGGCAAGGCTAGGCCCCAAGACCCCTAGAGGCGGGAAAAGGAGGGACGAGGAGTGGCCAGGGACCACAGAGTGGCAGGTTCCAGGTAGGAATTAGGTAAGAGGAGGGCGCAGAGGTTTCCAACAGCTAAGGGAGACAAACTTGTCTGTCAGTCTGTCATCCTGTGAGGCTTGTACGTTGCTATGAGGCTTGAGGCTGTGCCACTGGTGTTTCAGATGCCAGCAGAGTTGCACATGGTACACAGGTTTCAATGTAGCTTATAGACTAAGACAAGACTAGGCAGAAGGAGGAGGCCATCCACTTCTCAAAAATTGGCCAGGGAAAACCTTATGAATAGCAGAGAAACACTATCTTGATACATTACTGGACAACTTTATGAATAGCTTAGAAACATTGTCCAACACAGTGCAGGAATACTAGCCCCTTGGGTTGGAAGGCACTCAAAATAGGACTGGGAAAGAGCTGCCTCATTAGTGAAGAACCAACCTTAATGATATGGATAAAGTAAGTCTTTCAGGACCTCCATGTGCTGACATGGCACAACTCAAATTGAGGAGAAACAGCTGCAAACATCCATTAATAATCAGAACATGGAATGTATGAGGTATGAATCTAGGAAAATTGGGAGTTCTCAAAAATGAAATGGAATGCATGAAGATTGATATCCTGGGCATTAGTGAGCTGAAATGGCCTGGTTTTGGCCATTTTGAATCAGAAAACCATATGATCTACTATGCCAGGAATGACAAATTGAAGAGGAATGGTGTGGCATTCATCATCACAAAAGATGTTTCAAGATCTTTCCCGAAGTACAGTGCTGTCAGTGATAGGATAATGTCCATACACCTATAAGGAAGACTGGGAGCTCTGGTAGCATAGTGGCTAAGACACTTGCCTGCTAACCAGACGGCTGGCGGTTCAAACCCACCAGCCACTGCTCGGAA
>NW_006921690.1:1451978-1455467 GCF_000298275.1 Orycteropus afer afer | reverse complement strand
CATCAAAAGAAGATGGAAGGAATACACAGAGTCACTGTACCAAAAAGAACTGGTTGATGTTCATCCATTTCAGGAGGTGGAATATGTTCAAAAACCAAGGTATTGAGGGAAGAGGTTGAAGCTGTGCTGAGGGCATTGGCGAGGAACAAGGCTCCAGGAATTGACGGAATACCCATTGAGATGTTTCAACATACGGATGCCCTGCTGGAGACACTCATTCGATTATACCAAGAGATTTGGAAGACAGCTACCTGGACATTTGACTGGAGGAGATCCATATTTGTACCCATTCCAAAGAAAGGTGATCCCACAGAGTGTGGAAATTATCAAACAATATCATTAATATTGCATGCAAGTAAAATCTTACTGAAGATAATTCAAAAAACGGTTGCAGCAATATATTGACAGAGAACTTCCAGAAATGCAAACTGGTTTCAGAAGAGGACTGTAACAAGGGCTAGCATTGCTGTCAGATGGATCTTGGCTCAAAGTAAAGAATACCAGAAAAATGTTTATTTGTGTTTTATTGACTATGCAAAAGCCATTATTGTGTGGATCATAACAAATTGTGGATAGCATTGAGAAAAATGGGAATTCCAGAACACTTGATTGTACTCATGAGGAACCTGTACATAGACTAGGAGGCTGTCGTTAGAACAGAACAAGGGAACACTGCATGGTTTAAAATCAAGAGGGAGTGCATCAGGGTTGTATCTTTTCACCATACTTATTCAATCTATAAGCTGAGCAAATAATCTGAGAAGCTGGACTATATGAAGAGGAATGTTGCATCAGGATTGGTGGAGAATCATTAACAGCCTGTGATACGCTGACGACACAACTTTGCTTGCTGAAATTGAGGATGACTTGAAGTACTTACTGATGAAGATTGAAGAATGCAGTCTGCAGTATGGATTACATCTCGATATAAAGAAAACAAAAATCCTCACAACTGGACCTATACACTATGATAAATGGAGAAAAGAGTGAAATTGTCAAAGACTTTACATTGCTTGGTTCTACAATGAACACCAATGGAAGCAGCAGTCAGGACATCAGACAACGTGCAGCACTGGGTAAATCGGCTGCAAAAGACCTCTTTTAAGTGCTGATAACTAAAGATGTCTCCTTGAGGACTAAGGTGGGCCTGACACAAATCATGGTATTTCAATCGCTTCATATGCATGTGAGAGAAGACCAAAGAAGAGTTGATGCTTTTGAGATGTGGTGTTGGCGAAGAATGTTGAAAGTATCGTGGATTGCTGAGAGAACTAACAGGTCTGTCCTGAAGGAAGTGCAGCCAGAATGCTCCTTGGAGGTGAGAATGGCCAGGCTTTGTCTTATGTACTTTGATCATGTTGTCAGAAGGGACCATTCCCTGGAGAGGGATGTCATGCTTGGTAAGGTGGAGGGTTGACGAAAGAGGGGAAGGCCCTCAACGTGGTGGATTGACATGGTGGTGGAGGCGATGGGCTCAAGTGTAGTAAGAATCATGGAGCTGGCTCAGGACTGGGGGTGGGGGGGTTGTTTCATTCTGCTGTGCATAGAATCACTATGAGTCAGAAATGACTTGATGGCACTTAACAGCAACAACAATTATAGCACAGTCACTTTGATAGCCCTGCAATGTTTCAAAGTGTCTGTGCAGTCATCCATGGTTATCTGTCTAGTCACATGGTTCTTCATCAGCTCCATGTCACTATTTAAGTGGAACAATTTACTGTCCTGACCTGGAAGTCTGTTGCACCCTCTCAAAGAAACACATCATCACTCTGTGAGTTGACCTAATATTGGGTTTCATTACTCTTATATGGTGCAAATTGTACCCTATTTACTCTGTCTCCCAGGTCTCAGTTAATATCTCAGTTCACGTGTCTCTCTGACAGTACAACAGTAAGTCCAATCAGTTGTTAGAAAAATAGATTTTACTCTTAGGTCATAATTTGACAACACACCTATTAAAGGCTCTGATGTGCCCAGCCTACTGCTTCAAAACTACTGCCTTAATGACATTTCTTCTTTTAAACATGCCCCTCTGGGCCCTGTCAGTCACTTACACTTTAATGAGAATGAATTCCTCAGAGTCTAGACAGAGTGGGCTAGGTGGGATTAGAGGAAACTATTTTAGTTTGGGTTCCCCCAGGCATATCTTGAGACAAGGATTCAAATGCCAAGAGTTTATTGGAATGTGAAGGAAATAGTTATCAGAGTAAGGAAGTTAACAGGCAAGGTAAAGTAGCCAATAAAGGGTGTGCTATCAAGCAAATTACCATGGTGGGTGACTGAAGGCAAGTTCTAGAGAAGTTGGGAGCCAGAGTGGGATATGTACCTCAGAGTTACCCCACCTGTGGGGAAAGGAAGCTGGGGCATATATACGCCAACTTCCATGTTGCTGCTGTTGTGTGCCATCAAGTTGATTCCAATTCACAGCAACCCTCTAAAATAGAGTAGAACTGTGCCATTGGGTTTCCCAAGCAGTGATCTCTACAGGAGCAGATTGTCTAGTCATTTCTCCTGTGGAGACTGGTGGATTCAGATATCAGAGTGCTTAACCATTGTGCTACCATGGTTCCCCAACTTCCATAGTCATTAATTAGAGCTTCTCTCAGAGGCATCAGTTCCCTGACACTTCTGACCTTCCATATGTATGGGCAGAGTGAACGCTTTTGGCTAGAGAAAGCCTGTAGGCAAAGGAAAGCACTGAGATGATGAGTTCTGAGGGAAAATGGGCAAAGCATGGGGTGCCTGCTGCAGTCCACCCCTTGCACCATTCAGACCCACTCATGTTCTCTTTGAAGCTCACTGTGTTGTAACATTGGTTCTTCAATGTGGTGACCAATAACATTTTTTTTGGGGGGGGGGGAATATCAAATGACTAAATGAATTCATGGGACAAATTCCCATGCTAGAGGGAACTGAGGGTCCTCACTGTTACAGTTGGTTCTGAGGTCATGACTGATAATCGTCATCTCCCCCCTTCTATGACTATTTAAATTCCCCTCACCCTTAGTAAGGAGCTCTGGTGGTGCCATGGTTAAGTGCTTGCCTGTTAGCTGAAAGGTTGACAGTTTGCACTCTCCCAGCCACTCTGTAAGAGAAGAGACCTGGAGATCTGCTCTCAGGTAGTTAACCACCTAGGAAACCCTATGGGGCAGTTCTACTCTGTCATATAGGGTCACTATGCATCAGAACTGACTTGACTACACAGAACAACAATAACAACATCCTTAATAAGTACTTATCCAAATCTAGGCTACTTGGAAGTGAGGCAATCCAGGCCTCCACCCCTGAGGGATCTGAGCCTATGTTTACTGTGCCCTTGGAAGCCATGTGCTGTAGTTGCCCATTCATACTGTTACTGGATATGGAAACCCGGTAAGGTGACCCCAGTGTATTCTTTTTTTTTTTTTATTAGGATTTGGGTGAAGATTTACAGAGTAAATTCACTTTTCATACAGCAGTTCACATATACTTTGTCTCATGTCATTG
>NW_006921690.1:1438619-1446318 GCF_000298275.1 Orycteropus afer afer | reverse complement strand
ATTATCTTCTGTGTCTGTGTTAATTGGTTTCCCTTTTCTTTGTTGAAGAGGGTCTGTGCAATCCTTCTGCCTAGTCCGCCATCTTGCCCCGCCTCCCCCCAGTGTATTCTTTGATTTGCAGACATTTTCCTCCCTGCCCTATTAAGTTTCCTTATGATAATTAGGACCAATTATCTTTGTATAATTTATAACCAGTGAGGTACCCAAAATGACCAGGTATCAACCACATTTCTATGGTAAGAGTTTTAGTACCAATAGTTAGGTTGACAAATGAAGCGCCAGCAGAATGGGGAGGTGAGACGGCCAGGGGAAAGCAGCAGATGTTACCCCACGAAGCAAGTTACCACATAGCTCTTAGTCCTGCTGGGGATCTCTGGAACACAATGCCGAATGCTATCCTTAGAGGTATCCCACTTGATTGGCAAGGAATATGGGCTACTTATTTATAACAAGTTTGACCAGTCATTCCTTGGAGGCTGCTGGGATGGTAGCAGAGGTGGTAGTAATTCTTCCAGCACGCCTTATGCTTGGGCAGAATGGACACTGGTAACCAGAGAAATTCCTTAGGCAAAGCGATGCAGATGCTGACCATTCAAAGGCAGGCCAGTGTGCCCTGAAATGGTGCCTCTCAACAGTATATGTTTGGAGCACCAACAACATTCACTATAGGGAAGGAGGGAGGAGAGAGCTTGGAAATGCAGTGGCTTAGTTTAAAAAAAGTCAAGGATGTTAGGACAAGTCCAAAGCATCCAAAATGTCCTAACTTTCCTTTTTGTTTAGTGCTAGTCCTGTTCCAAGGTATGGCTGCTTAGAATAAATGTTTTTAATAAAAACATTAAAGGGGTAGTAAGAGAAAGACTTGCCACCTGTTGGTGATGAATCTAGCACCAATGTGACATTTTCACAAGTGTATGCCTGTGTCTCTGGTTTGGATGGGGGAGGGCTGGTGAAGCAAATGTCTTAGTGAAGAGAACTGTTGCCTGGATCCTAAGTCCAGGCCAAAGAGGCAAAAGCATCCCTGCTTGGCCTCTTCTGTTGAGTTGGTAGGTTATGCTTGGTTGGATTTTATCTTATCTTAATGAATCTCTTGAAAATAGAGTAAATATTTGGAGAGAGTTTTATTACTTTTATGAAGACTCTAAGACACTAAGCCCTAATGGTTGGATTATATGTATAGATGACCTTAGTTCAAGATGTCACTGTTTTCCTAGGCAGAGAAGACGTGGAATCTCAAAAAGGGTGGGTGTTGCATTCCTTTCTGGCACAGAGTGAGATCTTCCATTAAAGCTTTGTGGGGTTTTTGGTGTGTGTGTATGTGTGTGCCTGTGTATGTGTGTGATTTGGGTGAAAATTTACAGAGCAAATTCACTTTTCATACAGCAGTTCATGTACACTTGGTCTCATGACATTGACCACAATTTACCACAATGCAACAGCTCCCCTCCCACTTCCTCCCCATAGTTACCTCTTCCCAGTGTCCATCCCTCCGTGCACTCCTGTCCCCTGAGCTGTCTCCCTGTGCATAAGCAGCCCTTCTCTCTCCCATGATTGTTCTCTCCAAGGAGTGTATCTACCTCAGGTAAATGTTCAACTCATATGCCTGTCTTTTGTTTGGCTGAAAGCCACAGGTGTGGGTTCAATTGCACACGTGAAGGGCAGCTAGGGGCCATAGTCTCAGTGGTTCCACCAGGCTCTGTCAGACCAGCAAACTTGGTATCCCCCTTTTTTTTTTCTCCAAATGATTTTGAGTTTTTGCTCCACATTGTTCTCCCTCTCTATCCAGGATCTCCTACATAGATCCCCTTCCAAGTGGTTGACAGTGGTAGCCAGGCACCATCTGGTTCTTCTGGTCTCATAGTTGTGTAGGCTACAGATTGGATGGTGTACCAGTCGCCAGGACTAATTGTTTCCATGATTTTTGGTTTTCTTCATTCTTCTTTGCTCTGGACAAGGAGAGACCCATGGTTGCATCTAGATGGCAGCTTGCAAACTTTTAAGATCCCAGTTGCTACTCGCTAAAGTAGGAGGTGGAACAATGTTTTGTGTAGTATGTTATGCCAGTTGAGCTTGATGTCCCCTGTGACTATGGTCCCAAGCCCACGGTTCAACTACTTGGTCCCTCTGGGTAGCTGGCTGTGACCAAAAGCTTTGTGTGAGTGTGTTTTGCTTATTTTTTTCTGATAGTTTTTAAATGGTGGATAGACAAATGTAGAACAAAATTCAAAATCCTAAAAAAGACCAGGGGATGCTTATTCACTCACTTCCTTTTCTCTGCATTCTAACTCATTGAGATATAGACACAAAGAGTCAAGATAGCAACTTACTCATGACTTTCTGATAAGAGCTAGAATAGAAGTTTTGGTTTAAGCTTCCTCCACATCCTTCTCTGAACTGAAGATTGCTGTCCTCAGGACCAACTCAACTTTCAACCAATCACAGGTGGAGAGACTTGAGCAGAGAGGGCTTGTGCTGGTTATTTCATGGAAACTCTCGGAGCATTAGGACAGGCAGCCTGAGAAAGCCAAGCAGAGGAAAGACGGGTCAACATTTTCATGTTGTGATGTAATGGAGGTCATGCACTCCTTCTTTTCACCTGTTGGGGTAGTCACTCTTCCTCTCATGGGGAGAAGTGTGACAGGATGGTGAAAGGAGCCAAAGTGTTGATGAACACTCCTACTGAATGAGTTGAACCACAAAGGTGGGGAGAGGAAGAGAACAGTTCCTCTGTACAGAGGGTCTATCTTCAAACTGCCCAGCGAGACTGGATACTTAGAATCTCTGACAGCTCGGCCTTCTCATCAGCAACTCCTATTGTCACCTAGCATGGAAAAGTAAAAACAACTACTCCCTAATCAGGGCTCCTACTAGGCTCATTCCAGGTCTGCCCTCTGCTGAGAATTTGCATTTCCACCCCAGATACACAGAATCAGAAATTATGTTTTAACAAGATCCCCTGGGGATCTTGGAAATGCAAATTATGAGCAGGGGTTGAACTAGAATGAATCCTTGCCCCTAATATATGGAGAGTTCCTAGAAATCAATAAGAAAAAAGCAACTTTAGGAAAAATAAGCAAAGGTCATAGACCATTCACATTAAAGAAAATACAACCTATTAACCCACTGTCATTGAGTCAATTCTGACTCATAGTGACCCTATAAAGCACAGTAGAACTGCCTCATTGAGTTTCCAAGGCTGTAAATCTTTACAGAAGCAGACTGCCTCATCTTTTACCTGAGGAGAGGTTGGTAAGTTAGAACAGAAGACCTTTGAGTAAACAGCTGAGCACTTAACCACTGTACCACCTGGGTTCCTTAAAGAAAATACAAATGGCCCTTAAATACACACAGATGCTCAACTTCACTCATAATGAGAAACATGCGAATTGAACATTGCTGAGGTACCATTTTCATCTATCAGGTTGGTGAAAATTCATGCATTTGACAAAACACTGTTGGAGGGTCTGTAAAGGGATGTTGTTGTTATGTGCTGTCAAATTGGACCCGACTCATAGTGACCCCTCCTTGGGTTTCCGAGGCAGTATCACTACGGAAGTAGATTGCCCCATCTTCCTTCCGAGGAGTGGCTGGTGGGTTTGAACCGCCAGCCTTCTGGTTAGCAGTCAAGTGCCTTAGGCACTATGCTACCAGAGCTCCCTGTAAAGGAATAGCTCTTTCATAATTGTGACAGAGTGTGAGATAGTACAACCTCTTTTGAGAATAATTGGCCAATATCTATCAAAACTACAGCTGCATATTCTCTTTGACCAGCAGCTTTGCCTTTGCTGTTTTATCCCACAGTTGTACTTGTGTGAAATGACGCCTGTACAAAGTTATTCACTGCAGCATTGATTTTTTTTTTTTTTAATAGCAAAAGGTTGGAGACTATCTGAATGTTCATTAATGGGGAAAAGTTAAACAGATTATGGTATGTCCCTAAGATGGACTACTATGCAGCTATATAAAAAGAATAAAAACTCACTTAACTATTCCTATGGAAAGAGTGCTAAGAAAATGGGCAGGAAGGAGGGAGGGATAACATGTTTATAGTGTCTTACATTAACATAAAGAAACTTGGAAGGATTCACAAGAAAATAATAATAGGTAGGGATTAGGGATAGGAACAGAGATGCAATAGATTCTCCCTCAAAGTCTCGGAAGGAATCAACATGGCTGACACCCCGTCTCAGATTCCCAGCCTCTAGGACTGTGAGACAGTGAATACATTTCTGTTATCATAAGTCACTGAGTTTGTGGTATTTTTTTTTTGGAAGCCCTAGGAAACAAATATGTCTGTATGTATCTAGAGATCTAGAGTAAGACTCAAAGAGGGGAAGTGCAGAGGAGATGGATTAATATGGTTGCCTCAAGCCCTAAGTCATCTGGCTATCTATTACCATGACTTTGGGAAAGTGAAGAGGAGGAAAAGACTTATGGAAACAATTTGTCCTATGGACTAATGGGCATGAAAACCACAGCTTCCACTAACTACTGGGACCAGAAGAACTAGACGGTGCCTGGCTACAGCCCCTGCCCACTCTGACTGGCACTACAGAAGGTCCTGGACAGAATGGGAGGAAAATGTAGAACAAAATTCAAAATCCCAAAAAAGACCAGGCTTACTGCTCTGGTAGAGACTGGTGGAACCCCTAAGACTGTGGCCCTTAGACACCCCTTAAGCCTGGGACTGAACCATCCCCAGGGATGGCTTTGCAGCCAAACAACGGATAGGCCTTTAAAGTGAACAATAGCACTCATGAGGAATGTTCTCCTCAGAACAATTAACCATGAGACCAAAAGGGTAGCATTTGCCCCAAAACAAAGCTCAGAAGGCAGGAAGGGGCAAGAAAGAAGAATGAATGGATACAGAAAACCTAGGAAGAAGTGGGAAGAGTATTATCACATTGAGGAATTTGCAACTCATGTCACGAAATGAAATGTATATAGATTGTAATATGGAAAACTAAATTGCTCTGTAAACTTTCACCCAGTTGAAAAAATGAAAGAAAGGGTAGGTAGGAAAAGAAGGTAGAAGTGGAAGAAGAGGCTGGGGATAATCTATCTGAAGATGGCGAGTACCATCTCCATCTGCTGAGTGTGTCACTAGTGTGCTCCTTATGTTTCCCTCATTCACTGGGTGCACTGGACATGGAGTTGGTGCTCAGAAGCACGGCTGCTGAGATCTGAGCCAGCCAGTCTATCTTATAGTCTGTAGGACCAGCTCTTTTTGCCACTCACTTGGGAGGCAGTATAGGGTTCACAATTAAAATCATAGACTCTGGCATCAGAACAAACCTGAAAATCCTGGCTCTGCAACACGCTAGATGTGTGGGCTTGCATGTCTTATCATCTTCAAGCCTCAGTTTTTTCACTTGTAAAAGAGGAATCATACTAGTATCCATCTCACTGCTATGAAGCGTAACATGCAGAGTGCGTAGGACAGTGTCTGGCCCACTATAGGTGCTCGGTAACCTTTAGCACTTATTTTTTCATTAGTTCAGTGGTTTATATTTGTGTTTCAGGAGCACAGATCCTGGTTCTTTGTACCTGAGACAGAACAGTCTTGAGTTTCCTGCCCTGGGCAAGGGCACCCTGCCCCTTCCTGACTTTGCTGGCTGACACAGCAGCTGCCTTCCACTTGGGCTGTTCAGGGCCTGGTGTAAGGGTCTCCTGAGAGCTGCTCTGTTGGCAGAT
Organism: Orycteropus afer afer; assembly: GCF_000298275.1. Classification (NCBI taxonomy): domain Eukaryota; kingdom Metazoa; phylum Chordata; class Mammalia; order Tubulidentata; family Orycteropodidae; genus Orycteropus; species Orycteropus afer. The sequence goes on along the minus strand of NW_006921690.1, from coordinate 1,440,627 downwards.
GTGTTTTCTTGGATTCCAGAGGCAATACCAGATGTTGGTGTGCAGCTGTGCTAGCAGAATATCCTATCAATGTTTATTCTCTCTCTAATTGCAAAGTAAATGGCTTAATGTCATTGTGAAAATGACTCTAAAAGTTAATGATTCCACTAATAGGAAAACCCTCCTCCCACCTCCCAACCACATTGAATTGTTAGTGCTCACAGTCTTCTTTCTGTCTCATGGAAAGAAGAGTCAAACTGCCGAGAAATACTCCAGCAATGTCTATTTCACTATGACGATCAACTCATGGCTGGGCAAGAAAAGTAAAGCAAGTGTCAGCCTTGGGGTCGGGGAGTTCCCATTCTTAATATTGTTCTGTCAATATCCTACCTTGAGAAAGATGTTTTGAGCCACACCAGTGCTCAGTGTTCAAAGAGTTAAATGTGTTTTACATTTTAAAAATGTTTAATACATTGAAGATAGTTTTGTTTCTGGTTTCCATGTTCTAAACAGAGGCAGGTTTTGCTTTGTTGTGTTGCCAGTTGTTGTTTCCTTATGAAGCAGCCTGTGAGCCAGTGACAGACAAGCCTGCCCTTCAGATGTAATCACACAGGAGAGGCTGCACTGGGAGCAGGGAGGGGCTGGCAACCTGGACACCTGGCTTGGATGTCCTGCGCACCAAGCTCATTGCCAAAGTCATCTTCTGTATGAAGAAGCCAAACACCACCCTATTGGTCTCTACTCATATGGAACAAAATAGAAGGAAGGAAATCCAGAGGTCAAAGAAGAAGCTAATATACGGGGCCGAAGGCACTAAAACCGTACCAATAAACTACAACCTCTTCGAACCTAAGACCAGAAGAGCGAGATGATTTCTGGCTACCACTCCTGACCATTCTGACCAGGGACACAACAGAAAGTCCTGGATAGAATGGAAGAAAAATGGAGAACAAAACTGATTGCTAAAAAGGGCTAGACCTACTGGACCAATCAATAGAGACTAGAGAAACCCCCAAGACTATCACCCTAAGACAACCTTGGAACATAGAATTGAAGCTATTTCAGTGGGTCACCTTTCAGACAGATGACAGGTTGGGTTTATAAAATAAACAATATCACCCAGGAATAATGTGCTTCTTGAAACAATTAATCATATATGACCAAATGGTCAACATTTACCCAAAAGCAAAGATATGAAGGCAAGGAGGGGAAGGGAAACTAGATCAAAGGAAACAGAACAAATGGAATGGAAATAATGAGAATGCTGACACATTGTAAAAATTGTAACCAGTGGCACAGAGCAATTTGTATAAAAAATTGTTAAAGGGGAACTTAATTTGCTGTGTAACTTTCATCTAAAATATAATAAAATGTTATTTGAAAAAAAAAAAAAGCCAAACACCTCAAAATAAGCACTCACCAGCAGCCAAACTGTGATCTTAAGAGCATCATTGGCCTTTAAATACACAATCAACTCAGGAACTAGGCTGGAAGTTAGAGAGACTCACAGTTGCTGCCATTACTGCATGCTCCTTATCCCTCTATTCTCCTGGTGGCATGCACTAGGCAGTATAGGGTAACAGTTCAGATTATGGGCTCTGAAACCAGGCTGCCCAGGTTCAAGTCTCAGACCTGCTTCTTACCAGCTGGAGTGTGACTTTGACTCTCTCACTTAACTTCTTTGTGACTCAATTGATCTTCAGTAGAATGATGATCATAATAAAAACAAAACCAAACTCACTGCCATCAAGTCGATTCCAATTTATAATGACTCTCATTGGGTTTCTAAGGCTGTAAATCTTTATGGAAGAAAATTGCCTCATCTTTCTTCCACAGAGTGACTGATGGGTTCAAACCATTGACCTTTTGGTTAGCAGTCAAGTGCCTTAACTACTGTATTTCCGAGCTCCTTACCAAAACCAAACTCACTGCTGTCAAGTCAGATCCGACTCATAGCAACCACTCCTTGGGTTTCCGAGGTAGTAGTGGCTAAGGCACTTGACTGCTAACCAGAAGGCTGGAGGTTCAA
>NW_006921690.1:1429251-1431959 GCF_000298275.1 Orycteropus afer afer | reverse complement strand
TCTGCCGTGCGTGCGAAAGCCAGACGGCCCTGGGCCCCATCCCCCTCCAGAGACGAACTTTTCAGCTTGAACTTGTCGGCTTCTACACGCTTGTGAGCCATTTATCTAAGATAAATTTCTCTCTTTCTCTCTCTATAAATATATATATATACTTTGCTGGTTTTTGTGTTTCTCTAGAGAACCCAATCCAACACAGTGTTAATATGGGTAAAGTGCCTGTTTCTTAGCAAGTACCAAACCAAACCAAACTCACTGCTGTGGAGTTGGATCCAACTCATAGCGAGCCCTCCTTGTGTTTCCGAGGCGGTATCACTACGGAAGTAGATTGCCCAACCTTCCTTCCAGGAGTGGCTGGTGTGTTTCAACCACCAGCCTTCTGGTTAGCAGTCAAGTGCCTTAGGCACTACACCACCAGAGCTCCCTTTGGTGTTTATTCTCAAATACCCTATAATGGCCTTTTTTTCCTCCTTGTTTACTATTTACTACCTGGTATTAAAGTGTACCTAATTCATACGACTCATGTGGTTGTCAAGAAATAATCTAGACAGGCTGTCTATAAAGTACTTATGGAGCTTGGATATCATCTTGCTGCTTGGGCTTGGGTTCCTGCACCCACATGAGCAATTTATGTTTTTGTCTTGAAACAATCCAAATCTTGGTGCTTCATACCCTTACCCAAAAATAATCTCCTCATACCAATGAGCAAGGTGGACTTTATTGACAACATTCAGAAGGGGATGAGGGGAAGTATATTTTCTGAGCATGTGCACACGCATGTGCACACACACATCCACCCACACACACACACTACTTCTTTCCAAAGTTTCGACTTGGCAGCGCTTGGAGGGTTTCCTTCAGTGGCCTTACCCCCTCACAAGCTTTCAGTGTTTCTTTCTCCTCTCTGTGCCTCTCGGGAACTTCAAATTCCTTAACTCTTTTAAGCAAGTATAGCTGTTTAGCCCTGCCCCAGCTCTGGCCAGATGTCTCATACTACACAGCACAACCCAATATTTCCATCTTGATTCATTTGATGTATTAAGATGGCACTTTCCTGAAGGGTCCTCAAAGCATTCTGCAGATATCAAAATGCCCATTCTCCTATTGAGCACCTGCTTTGTTATAAACTGAGAATCTGGGTGAGTTATTTAACTTCTCTGAGCCTCAGGCTCATCATCTGACAAATCTAGATAATAGAACTGGGGGGGTGGTTGGATGGTGAAGTGAATTGGTGCATGCAAAGAACAGTACCTAGTGTGTAATAGAATACAATATATGTTTTTGGAATAAATAAATAGCCTGATCCCTTACAAAACCTAAATAAGATTTTCCTTAGTCAAAAATTGGCATTGGTAATTTTTTAAATAATTATTATGGAAAGATATATAAGGTACTGTATTAGTTTCCTAGGGCTGCCATAACAAATTTCTAGAAACTGAGTGGAGTGAGTCCTGGTGGTGCAGTGCTTAAGGGCTTTGCTGCTAACCAGAATGGTCTCTGGAAAGGGGAAAGATGTGGTAGTCTTCCTCTGTGAGACTTACAGCCTTGGAAACTCCATGCGGATAAAGTCTGCTCTGCCCTATAGGGTCTCTATGAGTTGGAATCAACTTGACAGCAATGGGTTTGGTTTGGGTGGCTTAAAACATCAGAAATGTATTGTGGCACAGTTCTGGAGGTCAGAAGAAAGAAATCAAGGTGTTGGCAGGGCCATACTCTTTTGAAGACTCGTTGACTGCAAATCAAATGGTTAATGGTTCAAACCCACCAGCTACTTTGCAGGAGGAAGACTGGGAAATCTACTTCCATAAAGATTTACAGCCTCAGAAACTCAAAGGGGGTTGCTATGAGTTGGAATCAACTCGATGGCAGTGAGTTTGGTTTCTTGGTTTAGAGAAGAATCTATTCCATGCCTTTCTCTTAGCTTCTGATACTGCCAGCAATTCTTGATATTTCTCGGCTTGCAGATATATCACTCCAATCTCTGCCTCTGTTGGCACATGGCTTTTTTTTTTTTTTTGGGTATGTGTCTCTTTTTCTTATAAGGATATCAGTCATACTGGATTAAGGGCCCACCCTGCTCCAGTATGACCTCATCTTAACTAATTGTGTACATCTGCAATGACCTTATTTCCAAATAAAGTCACATTCTGCAGTTCCAGGAAGGACGTGAATTTTGGGAGGAGGGATACTATTCAACTCAGAACAAAGAGAGAACAGTTAATTCTACCTTGATGGCCTTGAAATCTTTTATAAGTTACTTAATCACTATAGACAATAGTTTCCTCCATTGTAAAATGGGGATTAATAGTAATAATAATCCCAACTAGTTACCATAGAGTCAGTTCCAATTCATGGCAACCTTATGTATTTCAGAATAGAACTGTGCTCCATAGGGTTTTCAATGGCTATGATCTTTTGGAAGTAGATTACTAGATTTTTCTTTCCAGGCACCTCTGGGGATAATAATAGTACCTATATAATTTATTGATTTATATGATTATTGAGAAGAGATATAAATGAGACATTGCATGTAAAAACAGAATTTGGCCCAATTTAAGTGTTTGGAAAAGCTTACTATTATTGAAAGCTTGTTTTCAATTGGACTATTAAGATGGAAAAGTAGGGGCAAGATGGCGGACTAGGCAGAAGGATTGCACAGACCCTCTTCAACAAAGAAAAGGGAAACCAATTAACACAGACACAGAAGATAA
>NW_006921690.1:1409020-1422806 GCF_000298275.1 Orycteropus afer afer | reverse complement strand
ATTGTAAATTTTGGTCAATGACATGCGACAAAGTATATGTGAACTGCTGTATGAAAAGTGAATTTACTCTGTAAATCTTCACCCAAATCATAAAAAAAAAAAAAAAAAAAAGATGGAAAAGTATATTTGCCTCCTTTCCTGGTTTAACATTCAAATTTGAAAAGTTTTTAGGAACTCCCTGTGTTATTTTATTTAAAGCTGTACTCAAGACAGAAATTATTTCATTTAAGTCATTAGCTTTGAAATTTTAGACCATTATGCAATTCATAAGCTTACTAATTGCTCTCTTTTGGTATTTAGTTTAGGGAATCTCAACTTATTTTTAGACTGCAAAGTAGGAGCTCTGGTAGCATAGTGGCTAAGACATTTGACTGCTAACCCACCAGCCACTCCTCGGAAGGAAGATGGGGCAATCTACTTCTGTAGTGATACTGCCTCAGAAACCCAAGAAGGGGTCACTATGAGTCAGGTCTGACTCAAAGGCACATAACAACAACAACGACAGCTTTGTAGTAGTTTCCTTTCATCAGCTGAACATTAAGAATTAATTTGTAGTACACTCTAATAGCCCAGAACTCCTGACCTTTGATTTTGTGTAAATTGTGAGTGATTGGCTGTATTCCACAAGCAACTAGTTATGAAGATGGAATATGTATGAGCAGAGTTTAGTGTTGGCATCAAGTAAGCAAATTTAATATGACATTGCAACAAATTTAATATGACATTGTAAAGGATATGCAAAATCAATATTCTATCATGTGATGGCACATAACAACAACATCATGTGGTAATTAAACAGAAATGCAGTTCACACAGATGACTAGCCCCAAACAAGTCCTCCCAGGATTAGATACCAGAGGAAGTAGGGTGGGAGTGTTAGGAGCAAAAAGCAGCCTTGGAGCCCCTCAGAATTCTTGTGGGCCCACTGCTTCCACATGTTTCCCTTTGTGGAAGGAGGGTATGGGGAATCTGAGTGACCAGGATGCTGTTGTGCAAGATCAGGTCATGATGAAGGCAGCCTTGTTCTGGTCCTTATAGGGGATTGATTACAAGGGAAATTCATTAATTAAGACCAGGGGTTGAGAAACTTTCTCTGTAAAGGGCCAGATAAGAAATATGTTAGTCACTGAGGGCCATACAGTCTGTGTCACAACTACTCAACTACTCAACTCTGGCATTGTAGGGCAAAAGCGGACATAGTACGTAAACAAATGGATGTGGATGTATCCCAATAAAACTTTATTTATAGAAATAGGTGATGGGCTGGATTTGGTGGTGGGATGTAGTTTGCTGACTCCTGGGTAGGCTAAGGCTCTGAATGTGAAAGTGGAACCAACACTTTTATAAAGCAGGCTAGGATTTGAGTTGGTAAATTAAAAAGGTGCATGGGAAGCTGAGACATAGGAGAGCTTCACACGTTCTTTTTTCTTCTCCTTCTTTACAGGGTTTGTCTGCATTAATGAAGGCAAGCCAGCAGGAGGAGGAGCACAGGAGAGTGGATAAGGGCATGGGGATCTGACTACAGTCAGGTTGAAATCCCAGCTCTTCCCTACTTACAAATCATTCTTCCTCTCTTAGCCTATCTGTAAAATTGGAGTGCTAGTATCTGTCTCACAGAGTTGTGAGAGTTAAATAAACTGTGCAAACTGTTTAGCATACACTAAATGGTAGAGATAGTATGTCTGAATACTGTACTTTATTCAGTAATTTAAGGAACTTTCTAGAGTAATTTTGCCTTTTGGGATTTTCACCTTTCTTATAAACTTTTGAGCCCAGCTCCCCAAACACTGGGTCTGTGTTCTGAGTTATCTGACTGGTTATACAATAGACCTAGGAATGAAATTTCTGGGTCATAGGATGTGCATATTCAACTTTAGTAGATGGCACATTGCTTAGTAGATACTAAGTGGCTTTCCAAAATGGCTAGACCAATTTGCACTCCCACAAGCAATACTACACAAATTACAGTTGTTCTACATCTTGCCCTGATATTGTCAGTTTTTCTCAGTTTTATATTTCTGGTTTCTAGTGGCTTTACTTGACATTCTCCTAGTAAGCAATGAGTTTGTGCACCTTTTCATTTACTTATTAGCCATTTGTATGTTGTCGTACATGAAATGTCTAGTCAAGTTCCTAGTTTTCTAATTGATTTGTAGAGGTTCTTTATATATTCTGGATATGAGAACTTTAGCTGTTATAGGTGTTTTCTGATAAGCAGAATTCTCTGATATTAATTTAGTGCAATACATCAATCTTTTCTTAGCTTTTTTTTGAGTCAATGATTTGCATAAATTGGTTGGTAATATTTACATTGTATTGCTAGGAACACTTCACACACCTGATCAGTAAACACCAGTTGAGAACTACTGAGTTAGCTGGCTAATTTCCAGCCCTGAGCTTTGGTGAATCCATGAAACCTTGTCAGTTTGTGTTCATTTGGGTTTATTTACAACATGCTTAAGAAGGATGGGTATGTGGTGACACGTTAGCTACAACCCATTATAAACACCTAATTGTGATTTCATTTTAATCTACTTGCTTAACTAACATGTAACTTAGATTTGCCAGAAGATTAATAATTAAAAGGAAGAGTGGTTGGTAAAGAAGGGAACAACAAAGTGGGAAATTTGGTGTGTAGAAACCTGCACTAGGCTAGAATTTCAGGGGATAGCCAAGTGATACAGGAAAATGGAGGTCAGAGCAGCCGCGGGATACAGAGAAGGGTCCCAGATACCTGGAAAGGTGAGAGGAATTAAGAAGGGTGGGTCTCAGGATAGGTGTGAGGGAAAGTAGATTGGGGGAAAGCGAAGGTATAAATTGGGTAGCAAATGTCAGAGACTTAAACATAGTAACAAAAGGTGTTCATGGGAACTTGGTCTGATGAAAGTTGGTTTCCTTGATATTTTTTTCCCTGATTTTTAACTAGAAAGGACCTGATGTCCAAATCACATACCAAAGCCATTTTGATAATAGAGGGACTTAATACCTACCACTTTTTTTCCTCTCCTAATGGAGAATAAAATGGGTAATTAACTCTTGAATAGATAGTGTGTGAAATAAAGAGAATTAAAGAAAATTTAGAAGCAGCAGTGAGCACTGTGACGAGTATATACCCCGTGCCAAGATTATAGAGTTAGTCCAGGCTAAAACATCCCTTTTCTTTGACAGTTCTATTTAGCTCCTATTGGGAGGCTCATCAAATTAGATAGGACTCCCGCTTATAAATGACCAGAAATCCAAGTTGGAGACTTTAACAATAAAGGAACGTTTTTGGTACACAAAACTAAAAAGTCTAGAGACAGTGCTGACCCCTGGTGAGGCTTTTTCCAGCAGGATAAGCTGATGCAATTATTCCTATATGTTTTAAATCCTAATATTTATGATGTTGGAGGCAGTTATGTCACCCAGGATGGAGATTTTTACTATTACTCTGCTTTCATTACTGCTGACTTCACCTTTTGTTTATATGCAGGGTACACACCCGTCATCCCTTGGCAGCTCACTCTTCTCTCCTCGTGAAAGCAAAATGGGTAACACAGTAGTAACTATAAAAATGGCATGGCATAGTAATAGAGCTGTAATAGAGCTGACAAGGGACAAGGTTATAGTCACTTCTTGGCCACAGCCAGCTACCCAGAGTGACCGAATAGTTGAATCGGTGGGCTTGGGACCACAGTCACAGGACACATCAAGCTCAATTGGCATAAAATACTACACAAAACATCATTCTACCTTCTACTTTGACGAGTAGTGACTAGGATCTTAAAAGCTTGCAAGCAGCCATCTAGATGCAACGATGGATCTCTCCTTGTCCAGAGCAAAGAAGAATGAAGAAAACCAAAGATTTATGGAAATAATTAGTCCTAGTGACTGGTATACCATGCAATCTGCAGCCTATATGACTATAAAACCAGAACTAGATGGTGCCCGGCTACCACTGTCAACCACTCAGAGGGGGATCTATATAGGAGATCCTGGATAGAGAGGGAGAACAATGTGGAACAAAACTCAAAATCATTTGGTGAACAAAAAAGGGGACCAGGTTTGCTGGTCTGATAGAGCCTGGTGGAACTCCTGAGACTATGGCCCCTAGCTGCCCTTCAGGTCTGCAATTGAACCCACACCTATGGCTTCCAGCCAAACAAAAGACAGGCATATGAGTTGAACATTTACCTGAGGTAGATACACTCCTTGGAGAGATCAATCATGGGAGAAAGAAGGGCTGTGTATGCACAGGGCGACAGCTCAGGGGGCAGGAGTGCATGGAGGGATGGACACAGGGAAGAGGTAACTATGGGGAGGAAGAGGGAGGGGAGTTGTTGCATTGGGATAAATTGTAGTCAATGTCATGAGACAAAGTGTATGTAAACTGTTGTGTGGAAAGTGAATTTGCTCTGTAAATTCTCACCCAAATCACAATTAAAAAAAAAAAAAAAAAAAAAAGGCCTGGTAAAGGCACCTGACCTCCTCTAACTTCATGAGGGGAGAGAGAAAATCACCATCAGCATCAGCCCAAGGCTGATTCCTATGAAGCAGAGGTCAGACATACTTCCTTTCTCCAAACGTTTTGTCAATTCTGACACTAGCTGTCCCTCCCATGCATTATTTCTCTGCTGGGTTGAATAATTTGTTGCTATGGCCATACAGACTCATGGACAATACACAGTTCAATCCATAACAAAACTCCTCCAGTCTCTATTCATTACCCAATTCCCAAAATACTTCCACATTTTAGGTATCTGTTAGAGCAACATCTCACTCCTGGCACCAAATTCTGTCTTAGTCATCCAGTGCTGCTATAATGGAAACACCACAAGTGGAGGAGCTCTGGTGGTATAGTGCCTAAGACATTTGACTGCTAACCAGAAGACTCATGGTTCAAACCCACCAGCCACTCTTCGGGAGGAAGATTGGGCAATCTACTTCCATAGAGATACCACCTCGGAAACCCACGGAGGGGTCATTATGAGTCGGAAATGACTCTACAGCAGTGAGAATAGTAAAAGCTTGTATTGCCTTGGAGAGATCGTTGGTGGAATTATGGATGTCAAAGGCAGTTCTGCTGAGGTCACTGAAGGAAGTGGGGAGAACTTTATCACCAGGGATGGTGCAGACAGTGAGAAGCAGTTGCAGAGAAAAAGTGGAAGCAGAACAAGGGGACTGGTGTAAGATGGTGTGGGATCCAAACCACAGAGTGAGATATCTGAGTGCCTTCAGACAGGAGACCTCCTGGCGGAGTGGGGTGCCTCCAGGCATTTGTTGATAGAGCTAGGCTTGCCAACCCGTGGAGTGAGAGAGCTGAGCACCTTCTGGACCAAGGTTACTGGCAGAGTAGGGTGCCTGTGGGTGCTTATTAGTAGAGCTAAAGAGCTTTGTAACACTTGCCCAAGAAGGGCAGAGGCTGGGCCAGCCCAAGAAGTTTGAGGGGTTGAGGGGATTAGGGACCAAGAGGCCAAGGACCAGGACGCAGAAGCTGAAGAAAAAAGGAGCACATGTAACAGAGCTGCCTCAGTCTCAAAGGGTAGGGCCACGACCTCTGGGGTCTCAAGAAGTGGGACCATGGCCTCTGGAGTTCAAAGGGTGGGGCTATAGGCTCCTAGGTTTCAAAGAGTCAGATTTTCACCAACTTGGTTCTGGTGTGCGAGGTCCTATTCACAAGTGTCAGGAGAATGGGCCCAGATCTGTCATCCAAAGCTGAGCGAGTGGGGCCTGCATGCTTAAGGGGCAGAAGAACTGGGCCTAAGGGATGAGGTTGGCACTCAGTTGGAGTAGGAGAATGGGGCTGCCCAAAGCCAAGGGAGTAGAGTTGCTGTCCCAGTGGTCCTGAGAGGTAGAGCTGAAACCCAGTGTCAAGGAGCTCTACCTTGGTGCCTTCATTCTTCAGCATTTCTTAACTTGTAGACAATCTTCACATGGCATCAGTCATTCACCATGTGTGTCTCTGTGTCTGTCTATTCTTTTTCTTTTTTTTTTTTTTATACCTCAGATGTGATTAGGTTTAGGATCCACCCTACACAGGTATGACCTTATTAGCATAATACTACTGGCAAAGAAAATTACATCTACAGGTATAAGAACCAGAAATTCAAAAAATATTTTGAGAGAGCCATAACTCAATTCTTAGCCATCAATTATTGTAAAACTTGCATGTTGTCTGACCTCCTTTAACTTCATGAGGAAAGAGAAGACTCAAGATCAATCATAGCCCAAGGCTGATCCCTATGAGGTGGAGATGAGACATACCTCCTCCCTCCAACCTTTTTACCAATTCCCTCCCAAGGCACTCTCTACTTAATTGCAGTGGCCACACACACAACTCACAGACCATAATCACTTTTATGGCGCTTATTAGGGAAGTAACAGGTACAACTTGGGGTCAGGATCAGGAAACATGTAGGCAAAATTTCCCTTCTTTGGTGCAGGATAGCTCTCTCAGCTCCTTTTGGCCATATGGGCTTCTTCTTGTCTCCCTGAGGACAGGTTCCTCTTGTCTGCCTGAGGACAGGCTTCTTTCAGCCCCCTGAAAATAAACTTCTCTCAGTCCCCTCAGGACAAGCCTCCTTTCTTGGCCCTTGGCCCTCAACACCCATTCAGGCCTGTCCTCAGCTCTGCTTGGGGAAGTGTTACAAAGCTGTAGCACTCAGAGGCACCCCATCATGCCAGGAAGCCTTCTGTCCAATGGCACGCAACTTCTTTGCTCCGTGGGCTGGGGATCCTACTGTGCCATCTCAGACTTGTCTTCTGGTCCTGCCCTGGACCCTGCCGTGTTTGCTGCTGCTGCTTACCATCTCACACAGTCTCCGATCTTAGAGCTCTGTCTCCTCGGCCTAGTTTTCAGTGCAGAGACCTGGGTCCAAGGGATACACTTCACTCCCAGCTATTCTTGTTGGTAGTGAGGTCCCCTTTCTCAGCCCGTGGGACTGGCTAATTTTAAGCCTATTGGGATGGCAAAACTGACCAAACTCCTCAGTAAGATTCGATACACTTTATTTGCATGGTCCCACCCCCACAAGGGTTCCATGCACCTTATTTGCATTATTAGCAGACTGTCTAATTCCTTTAGTGGGCCACACCTTATTTGCATACTCCCATTCAATCATTTTGTGGGAGTCACAAGACCATGGCTAAAGGTCCTATTAAGTAATTCACTAATTGACTGCAAAGCAGCTATGGTTGTGTAGTGGATATCTGTGTGAGGTGTTTTTTTTTTTTTTTTCCTCCTTAGAGATTAAAGTAATTGTTTTATCCATGATATTTTCTCAGCAATTGGGAAATCTTCCATGTTCCTGATAAGTTTACCCTAGAAAGGTTTTAAAGCAGTTGTTCTCAACAATCTGAGATACTTACTTTTTAAAAGTAGAATACCCTCACCAGTATACCCAATACAAATTCCTGGTGAACCTCCCAAAGTGAATTGAATTATATTTAACCCCAGAAAACAGAATCATTTAGCTCATGGTTTAGGGTTTAGAGGAAATTATGGCGACTATTGTTTTTGTCTGCCTAGCTCTTTTGGGTCATACTATTTCCTTTGGTTCCTTTGGGAAATTCTTTTTTTACTCCATGTGGTCTTCGGGTATTTAATAGGGAAATCATTGCCCACTACCACCTACCTCTGGCCCCACCATAGAGTTGAGCATGTGACCTAGGCTAACTGAATCATTGTACTGCATCCTCAGGAATCCTCAATTGATTCAATGATTGGGCACGTGGCCTGGATCAGGCCTTGCTCAAATAATGTTAGGAATTGGAGGGGAGGTAGCTGTTCCATATGCTTGAAGAAAAAGTCATCAGCAACTAGGAATTCATCCCCAGATTGTGGGAAAAGAGTAAGACCTAAGCAGAGATGAAAAGAGATGAGAAATAGACCAATGGAAAGTCAGTTCTGAGCATTAAGCCCCAGTTCCAATCTTTTGTCCTAGTTTCCATAGCAATTCTGTGTTGTGCTAACTATTAAATACCTCAGCGCTTCCCAACGAGGGCACCAAAGGCAGCGGTATTACAAAAGTATTCCAAGACACTGGTATTTTCAGCCTCTGGGTGACTGCAACCAGTCTCTTAGGATTGCTCCAGTGTGTCCTTGACATCTTATCATTTTCTGTGTGTACCATGACATGAAAAAGTTGGGAAGCACCACTTTATCTCCATAACCTTCCCAGCATCATGAGCCAGTAAGTTCCCACTTTTGCTGATAGTATTCTGACCCGACTTTCTGTCACACACAATTAAAATGATTCTGATGCATACAACATCATTAGCTATAAATCTGTTAAACGTTTGGAGAAAGACTTCCAGAAATTGTCATTTGAACTAAAAGTTAAAAGACTGATAATACCAAGTGATGGCAAGGATGTGAAGCAACTGACACTCTTGCACATTTCTGATGGAAATATAAAATGGTACAACTACTTTGGAAAACATAGGTATATCCTAGGTATGTACCCAAGAGAAATGAGTGCATATATCAACAAAAAGACCTGAACAACAAAATTCATAGAAGAATTATTCCTAATAGTCAATTACTTGAAAAACCCAAAGGCTCCAGCATCAAGAGACTAAATAAATAAATTACGGCATGTTGATATACTAAAATTCTATACACATAATAGAAAAGAATCAATCATTGAAACATACAGCAGTATAGATAATTCTCTCAGAAATTGTGTTGTATGACTGAAACCAGACACAAATGGTAATGTACATTCAAGAACACCACAAACTGATTGTTCTGGTTACCTAGTGCCGCTCTGACAGGAATACACCACAAATGAGATGGCCTTAACAAACAGGAGTTTATTCTTACAATTTGGAGGCTTTAAGTCCAAGTTCAAAGTGCCAGGCTCTAGGGGCCCCTCAACCTTGGGGTCCAGCTTTGCCTTCTGCTCCCAGCCCACTGGAGCTAGAGGCGTTTCTTCACTCAGACAGCTGCTGGCTGCTGAGGCTGAGAAGCCCCAAGGTTGACAAGTAAAAAGGCACAGTCCCGATGTTACCAAACCACATTGCAGGCCATTAACTTAAGTCTGTTGTAAGTCCCAAGGTCGGCAGAGCATAGCAGGCTGCTACATGCAGGATCCAAGCATGCCATAGGCTAGAGACCTATTCCAAGGCTTCTCCTTATATACAGGAAGCAGACCACATCCCAAAGGCAGCTACTCAGCTCCTTGTGGTAGATCCCACCATGCAGTTGGTTGCCACTCTCATCATGGGGAATAACTACCACCAGCTACTCAGCCACTCAACCAGGCCCAGCCAAGTTGACACAACACAGACATAACTACCACACTGATCATTGACTATAGAGGTCAAACTAGAGGTTACCTTTAAGGGGAGAGAAGAAGGGCAGTAGACTGAGAAGGTGGATGAGGGAACCTTATAAAATGCTGGAAATGTTCTGTATCTTGACCTGGGTAGTGGTAACATGGGTATTGGTAACATATACAAATTTATCAAATTGTGAATTTAAGATCATACATATAATTTGTTTACAGTCCATGGATGATGCAAATAGTTAAGCCCTTGACTACTAGCTAAAAGGTTGGCTGTTTGAACCCTTCCAGAGGCACCTCAGAAGACATGTCTGGGGACCTGTCTTCAAAAGGTAACAGCCTTGAAATTCTTAACATTTTACTCTGCATTCATGGGATCACAATAAACAAGCATCAACTCAGTGGTAACTAACAAACGCAATACTTTACTGTAGGTGTGTTATTACGCATTTAAAAATTTATAGGAAAAATAGTGTTTCCTGAGTTTGAATAACATATTTAACTTGTTTTTTTTTTAAAAATTTACTTGAAAACAAATAAAGACTGGAAAACTAAACGCCCTGTCGTCGAGTCGGTTCTAACCCATAGCGACCCCTCCTGGGGTTTCCCAGGCAGTATCTCTACAGAAGTAGATTGCCCAGTCTTCCTTCTGAGGAATGGCTATATATATTTTTCAATCTTAGAAAGTATAGAAAACTATAAAAAGGAGAAAATAAGTCATCCATATTCTACTGTTTAGAGAAAACCACTGTTGGCTCCTTGAGGTTTATCTTTTCATAAAAAGATATTTGTCTTTTGATAAAAGCAAAGATTGGATTGTGGAGCAGCCACTGTTTTCTAACTTTTGACGCTACTGTAAACATTTTTACATCAGTAAATGTTATCCAGCACCACCGTTAATTTTTCATGACGGCATGTGCACTAACGCATCCCTTTACTGTAAGATATTTAACTTATTCATAATTGATGGTCAGTGTATTGTTTTCTGTGTTTTAACATTATATCCCCCTGTGGGACCAAGATATTCTTAGTGATGTTTATACATATCTGGGATTATTTCCTTAGGATAGATTTCTCATGACTCAGTTGTTGAATCGAAAGTTTGCAAAAATGCTTAGGTTTTTTTTTTAAAGAGGTGAATATTTTTCATTGTTTTATTACTTTTGATGTATATTCCAAATTGCTCTTTAAAAGCTTTGTATTAATTTACACCACCGACAATGTGTACTTTTTAATCTTACTTTCATTATCGAAAATCTTAAATATATTGTCTTCGTTACCGAGTACTGCTGTACCACAAGTGGGTGGCTATAAAAAACAGAAATTTATTTTCTCACAGTTCAGAAGCCTAGAAATCCAAATTCAAGATGTCTCTATAGGAGGAAGTCCTTCCTTGTCTACAATCCCAGGAGTTCCTTGCATATCTTTGGTGTTTCTTGGCATTCTTGGTATTTGTCTTTCCCCTATACGTGTGTCTGTGTCTATTTTGGTCTTCTATATCTGGTAGCATAGTGCCTAAGGCATTTGACTGCTAACCAGAAGGCTGGCAGTTCAAACCCACCAGCCACTCCTCGGAAGGAAGGTTGGGCAATCTACTTCTGTAGTGATACTACCTCGGAAACCCAAGGAGGGGTTGCTATGAGTCGAGTCTGACTCGACGGCACATAACAACAACAACAACAACATAACTTAGAGGTGACTATGTTAAGATCTTCCTACACTAGTATGACCTCTTTAACATAACAAAAGAAAACCTGTTTGCGAACAGGGTCATATTTAGAGGTACAGGTAGTCCTCTATTTATCACAGGATTCCATTCTGATGACTCCATCATAAGGCAGTTCTGATGTAAGTTGAATACCTCTTTTCTTTTCAGTATTCATTATTATTGCCTTTTATTATCAGTATTTTTATAAATCTGACCTTCGAACATCTGTGAATGAACATCTGAGAGTAACGTCAGCAAATTATCTGCTACAACATTTTATGTAATACATATTACCAATAATAAGGCAAAAACAAACAAGAAACTAAAACAGGTCGTAGTAAATGTGGTTCATTGTAACTCAAATATGTTGTAAATCTGGGACTACCTGTATGGGATTAGGATTTCAACACATTTTTGTGTATATGTGTGTGTAGACAGAATTCAATCCATAGCACATATTATGAATCCTCATGTACCCATCACCCAGCTTTAATAGTGATCAGTGGTTTTCTCTTTTTTTTTAAAATCTATGTCCCAACTCCCATACCACTGTTGCCCCTAAAACATGCCATTTTTTCTTTCCTGGTGTATTTTAAAGTAAGTTCCAGATATTACAGACTTTCACTCATAAGCACATTAGTGTGCATCTCAAATAGACAAGAAAACAGAAACAAACATAAAACCCCACAAATGCCACAATCACACCCAACTAAATTAACAATAATTCCATGGATGCAACTATTGGTCTCTACCCATCCAAAGCAAAGACGAGTGAAGAAAATCAAAGACACATAGAAACAAATCGTCCAAAGGAATGGAACACATAACCCTTAGCCTCCTAGATCCTGAAACCAGAAGAACTAGATGGGGCCCTGCTACCGCTATTGACTGTTCTGAAAAGTATCAAAATAGAAGGTCCTGGATAGAGTGGGAGAAAAATGTGGATCAAAACTCAAAATAATTATAAAGATCAGGCTTACTGATCTGATAGAGACTGTGGTCTTTATTCACGCTTCAAGCTGGCAACTGAACTCATACCCATGCCTCAACTTTCAGCCAAGCAATGGCCAGGCCTATCAGGTGAATAGTAACACTAGAGGGGTATGTATAACTTAGAACAATTGGCCGAACAAGATCAAAAGAACAGGTATAAAGCTCTGAAGGAGAGAGGATCAGATGGGGGGTCAGTGAACAGGAGTCTACTGTAGACGAAGGATAGACTCAGCGCAGGCTAATCCTGCACAGACACCAGTGATACAAAATACCTGCAGTCCTTACAGAAACAATAGAAGATAGACACTGAGTAATCCCTCACAGACAACCAGACACTATGGGAGAGAAATCCAATAGATCTACTGCCTCAGGACCATAGTACTGGGGAACACCAGACTCAATTGGCGCAACAAAATACTTAAAAGCCTTGCTCCACATCCTGCATCGATGAGTAGCAACTGGAGTCTTAAAAGGTTTCAAGTGGCCATCCAAGATGCAGCTAATGGTCTCCTAGCATCAGAAGAAAGAGGAATGCAAAAAAAAAAACAAAAAACAAAAAAAAGGAGCATTTGGAAACAATCAGCCCTAGGACACAATGGCCCTCAAGACCAGAAGAACTAGATGGTGCCTGGCTACCAATGCTAACCACTCAGGAAAGGATCAAATCTGGATCCTGGATAGAGTGGGAGGGAAAACGTGAAACAAAATCCAAAAACTCAATAATGACCAGAATTACTGGTCAGATGAAATCTGGTGAGACCCCCAATACATTCTGCACGGAAATACATTCTGCACCTGGAATAAAATGCAGGGGCTGGCTCTCAGCCTAATAGTTAACAAGATGTACATGCAGATCACTCAACCCAGAATGATGCACCCACATACTTTATGGTAATACATCCCTTAAACAATAGACCAAGGGACACCAGAGGACCAACATTCAAATTGAGAAAATGCAGGACAAACAGGAATGCATAAATATGAGGGGCACAGGGGGAGAGTTACAGGGTAGGGAGGGGAGGAGACTGGGTTAGGGTTGGACATGGTAAATGGGGAATGAAACTAAATGTACACATAACATTGAATGTAGAACAAGCTCTAAAAAAAAAAAAATAAAAAATAAATAAAGCTCAGAAGGCAGGAAGGGATAGGAAAGAAGGATGAATGAAGATGGGAAACGCAGGGAAGAAGTGGAAAGAGTGCTGTTAGAATCAATGTCATGAAACAAAAAGCACATGAACTGATGAACGGAAAACCAATTTGTTTTTTTTTTAAATTGTTTTTTAAAACAATTGGTTTATTGGAATCAGGATGCAAACCAACATTGCATTTGGTTGATCTATTCCGTCAGTCTCCTTTAATATCTACCAGCTTCCTTTTCCTCCCTGAATTCTGTTTATTTGAGGTGGTAGTTAGCTGAGCTCTGTTAGAGGGTTTCACTTAGGGTTGCTCAAGCTCTTGAAATGACTTTTTAAATGTCCCCTGGAAAGGTTGTATATTTAAAGAATCTAAACCATTCTTAAGCACCCAATTGAACATCAGGGTAAGTGGTTGTTAGAGCTGCGCCTAGTTAGGGACAATACAAATAAAACCCTGTTATCTGGATCTAGGTGAATTCCTTTAGAAGATAGTGGGAGAGGGGCTAGAAGGATATTATGAGGTCTTTAGGACAGAAACCACAGTAAAGTAGGGAAAATAGTTCACCCCATATTTATTGGGGAGCTCTGGTAGCATAGTGCCTAAGGTACTTGACTGCTAACCAGAAGGCTGGCGGTTCAAACCCACCAGCCACTCCTCGGAAGGAAGGTTGGACAATCCT
>NW_006921690.1:1382399-1404060 GCF_000298275.1 Orycteropus afer afer | reverse complement strand
AATAATAATAAAAATTTCAACCAGGAACAGGGAAAAGAAAAAATGCTGAAAACTAGGACCTGGGAGGGGAAGATTAAGAATAATAGTAAAAAGGACAAAAGTATTAATAATAATAGTTGTTTTAAAACAGACAAATACAAGCAAACTAATCACCAGAAAAAAGAAAGTGAAAAAGAAAAAAATAAAAAAATAAAGAAAAAATTGGTAGAGGACAGGGCAGGGCACCCAGGCTCCTTCTGAGCACACAGACTGTGATGGAGTGCCTGTGGGCCCAGAAGGTAGGTAGGAGTGGGGGATGGCTGCAGCTCTGTTCACCAAGCCTGTGTGGGAATAAGAGTAACAAGAGGAATGTGGTACCTTTTCAGTATTGCAGGTGTGGAGTGACCTTGGGGTTGCTGGAAAGCAGAACATGTTCTTAAGCCCCCAGAATCTGCGAGCTCACTCTCTCTTTAAATATCCAAAATAGTCAAGCTGCTTTTAAACCTTCAAATGGCAGCGACCTCCGGACTGGCAAAAGTCCACAGCTCAGTCCGCCTTTCTCTTCACCTTTTTCGTTTATTCCCCAGCCACCAGAGAAGTCCTCTGGCTAGCAGGGCTGAATTTTTAGGTTAATTCTTAGGTCCTACCACCACTTGGGAATCTCCAAGCTGTCTGTGCTGTCAGGATCACTGCCAGATTGCAGCTCCGTATGTCTCCTTTTTTTGGTATTTTCACACAAATTCTTCTGCTAGTTGGGGTTTAGTCCACTTCTATGTTTTCCCCTTCAAGGCTCAGGGGTCCAGGATTATCTTCTGTGTCTGTGTTAATTGGCTTCCCTTTTCTTTGTTGAAGAGGGTCTGTGCAGTCTTTCTGCCTAGTCTGCCATCTTGCCAGAACCCTACCCTCATAACATTTTATTTCATTTGCCTTCACATGACAATCCAGCAAAGGTTATAATTTTTCTCATTTTAAGCTTGAGAAATTCAGGCTTGGCAGGATTAAGGAATTTGTACAAGGTCACAGAGCTAGGAGGTGAGGAAGCTAGGGTTCCGTTACAGCTAGGGTTCCTTTACAGAACTCTTTTGTTCCAACGAGTACCCATTGAGATGGAGTCCCTGGCTGGTGCAAATGCTTAATGTACTTGACTGTTAACGGAAAGACTGGATGTCATATCCCTTGGAGGTGCCTCAGAGGAAAGGTTCAGCAATCTGCTTATGAAGAATCAACCACTGAAAACCCTAGAGAGTACAGTTCTACTCTGACACACATGGGTCACCATGAGTAACGATCAACTCCCCAGCAACTGGAAAATGAAATGCATTGACCTGGGAGTATGAAGCCAGAGAATCAGCAGGATACATCTTCCTATGCTGTCCAGGGATTTCTGTATAAAAACATAAGGAGCTCTGGTGTTGTAGTGATTAAGGCAATTGCCTGCTAACCAAAAGGCTGGTGATTCAAACCTATTAGCCATTCAGTGGAAGAAAGATGAGGCAGTCAGCTTCCATAAAGATTTACAGCCTTGGAAATCCAGTGAGGGTCACTACAAGTTGGAATCAACTTGATGGCAGTGAGTATAGAAACAAGTACGGTTGATTTGTGGAGGGGAATGCAACTTGTACAAGAATTTCTAAGATACATCTAACATGTTCAATGAAAATTTGTGCTAAGCCTGTGTCTGGGCACACTCCTAGGCCTCCATTTTCCATCCATGCCAATTCCAACAGATTGCTCTATATAATCCTACTTTGAAACTGAAGTTTGAGACACACTTCAGTGGAAAAACGTGAGAAGCACTACTTCTTACAAAATTCTTAAGAGTGTAACTTTGGGCCACCCACTGCCAGCAAGTCACTTCTGACTCACAGCAACCCTACGGGACAGAGTAGAACTGCCCAATAGATTTCTAAGGCTGTAAATCTTTACGGAAGCAGACTGCCTCATCTTTCTTCCATGGAACAGCTGGTGGTTTTGAACCACTGACGTTTTGGTTCGCATGCTTTAACCACTGAGCCACTAGAGTTCCTTTACCTTGGGCAAGTTTCTTAATTTCTTTTGGTTTTAGTTTTCTTATCTGTAAAATAGAGAAAAACCTAGGATGTTGTGAGGATAAAATATAAATCTACTTGATTATTGTAAATAATAAACCAAGCCTTTAGATTTTGGCTTCAGATGGATTTATTCTTATTTAAATTCTTTATTCCCCCTTATAACTGGAGTTAAAAAAGGATATATACTCTGAAATCAATAATAATAATATTAACATAAATGGTAACAATATTGCAAAAAAATCCTGTGAATGTGAACATTAGTATTTTCCATTTTCCTCACACCTGACAAAATCACCCTTCTCCATAACCAGCAAAAACCACAGGTTGCTGCAGCTGCAGCTGGAGTGGTTGCCGATTCTCCTCTGTGTAACTTCAGTGTCTTGGTGGTTGGGAGTATCCTCTGGCATTAACTAGATCTGGGTCTGAGTCCTTGCTCCTCTGCTAACCAGCTGTGTAACCTGAGTGATTTTCTTAACTCTGTCTTTATAACTCATTACCAAATCCTAAATCCGTTATCTCCTAACTATCTCACCAATCTGTCCACTTCTCTCCATCTCAGCTATCCTTTCCTAGTTCGATCTACCACCATCTCTTTCCTGAACTGCAGGAATCTATTAACCGGTCCTCCTCTCCTCCTTTTCCTCTTGTTTCCTTTATTCATGGATTAGCTTAGGCTGGGAGTGACATAAATTCCAAAATAATATGGCTTAAGTATAACCCAGAAGTGAATTTTTTTTTCTTCTATAGAAATCTAGGTTATCAACTATATACTCATTAAAATGGCTAAAATTAAAAAGACTGACAATACCAAAGTATTGGTGAGGATGGGGAACAACTAGAGCTCTCATTCACCATTCATGAGAATGTAAAATGCAGCACCCACATTGGAAAACTGTTTGGCTGTTTCTTGTATACATGTATACATACAGCTACCATATGACCCATCTATTCCATTCCTAAGGACTTACCCAGAGAAAGGAAGACATATGTCCACCCAAAGTCTTATACATGGTTGTTCATAGTAGCTTTGTTCACAGTACTCTCAAACTGCAAACAATCCAGATGTCCATTATCTGGTGAATGATTAAACAATATGTGGTATATCCATTCAACAGAACACTATTTAGCAATAAAAAGGAATGAACTACTGATATAAACAACTATATGGATGAACCTCCAAAGAACTATGTTGAATTAAAGAATTAAAAAAGAACATATACTGTACGATTCAATTTATGTAATATTCTAGAAAAGAAAAATTCATTCATAGTTTCAGAAAGGAGATCCTGGTTGTCTCATGCCAGGGGTAGAGGGAAGAGTGAACTGTAAAGAGGCATGGAAATCTTTCGAGGGAAATTGAAATGCTCTGAGTCTTGGTTGAGTGGTGTTTACATGGTGGTATACAGCTGCCAGAATGTATGGACGTGCACACTTTAAATAGATACATTTTTTTTTTTGCATATAAAAACTGTATACTTCCATAAATTAAAAATCTGAGGGAACTCCAGGGCTGGTAAAGCACTCTGCAATGTCAGGAATCCAGGCTCTTCTTGTTGCTTTTCCAGCTATGACTTCTTTCTCAGAGTCCAAGATGACAGCATTTGGTTTCAATTCACTAGAGTGGTGAAAGGGCAAAGAGGAGGGCAAAGGTCACAGAGTGTTCTCTCTTGAAAGAGGTTCTTACATGACACTCTGCAGACGATTGACCATAGTTTAGTGACATGACTGTACCTAATTGCAAAGGATGCTGGGAAATGTAGTCTTTATTCTAGATGGCTACATGTTCAGGGTAAATTTTCATTACTGTGGAAAAAGGGGGACATGGATATTGAGGGACAGCTAGCAGATGGAATTCTTTACACTGCCTCTTGTATTTTGTTTTCAAAATATGCATCTGATCCCATTCTGCTTAAAGCTCTTCAGGGTTTTCCACTGCTCTCAGAATGAAGTCCAAACAAACTCCTTGCCATGGCCTATCAAAACCTGCCTGATCTGGCCCATGCCTATCTCGGTATGTCACTTGCATCTATTTTGGCTCTTCAGCCAATACTGACTGCCTGTAACTCCTCTAGAACACCATCAGAGTTTTATTTATGCTGTTTCCTTCTGCTTGGAACACATTTTCCTTCCCTCTTTGCCCAATTAACCACCACTTCAGCTCTCCGTTTCAGCTGAGTTCATCCTGAGTCTTCAACTTACATCCAAACCACTTGTTTGTTTTACACGTACATTTCCTATCTAGCACTTCTCACAGCTCATAACTTTATATTGGGTGACAATCTGATTATTATCTTCCTCACGTTGTTGTTGTTGTTGTTATTTGCCATCGAGTTGGCCCCGACTCATAGTGACCCCTCCTTGGGTTTCCGAGGCAGTATCACTACGGAAGTAGGATTGCCCAACCTTCCTTCCGAGGAGTGGCTGGTGGGTTTGAACTGCCAGCCTTCTGGTTAGCAGTCAAGTGCCTTAGACACTATGCTACCAGAGCTCCTATCTTCCTCACATACTAGACTATAAATTCTTTTTGGTTCACCTTTGTCTTCCAGTGTCCAACCCAGTGCCTTGCCTGCAGAAGGAGCTAAATAATTAATTTTTGTTGAATGAGTGAGTGAGCGAATGAATGTACTTTATATAACGCTGTTAATTGCCCTGAAATTGCTGAGGAGCTGTTTTGAAGTCTCACTGAGCCCTGACTGCACATCAGCTCACTCATTAATTCTGTGAGGTGTCAGTTTTGAAAGTCTTAGTAGCATTTCATTCAATCATTGGCTTGTGTTCATCTAATATTAGCTCTGTGCTTGGTGTGGAGATCTTCCTATGTCTAATGCTGTCTGCTTGGGTGGGGAGTGGGGAGATGATGTGTAATGAGTAAAGTTTGTGGAGATAAAAATTACTGTACGTTTCATGAACTTCTGTTTCCATATAGGGAAAATGGAAATCTTTAGGGTGGGTGCAGGACTGGTGTGCAGAGGGCTCAGAGAAGCAATGGCATGTTGCAACATGATTACATTGTTCATTTAACTGGAGAAATGAGGCTATTTAAGAGGATAAATTATTCTCAAGTACATGGTTTTATTTGGAATGCAGATGCAATATGGGCTATTAAGTGGGAGCTGTGACAGGATAATTATAGGAAATTAATAGATTAAAAAACCAGATACTCCATAATGCAACTCTTGGTTAGCCAACTTTGTCATAAGTAAAAGTGAAAACCACTTTTCTTTATAAATATTTTGTATTCAAAGTTTCCTTCATTTATAAAGCTTGCCATGATTAGTCCAATTCGTGGGTTTTCTTGTAATTTCAAAATGGAAATCCTGACTTAATCTTGTTTAGGCCTCAAAACACTGAGAAATAAAGAGAAGACGTGAGATGTAGACTCAAGAAGACACAGGCCCAGCCAGGGCAGAGCGCTGTGCCGTTCTTGCTGAGAGCACTAATCCAGAGCCACCCCTTTCCCCAGGGCGTGAGCTGCGACCGTCCCGCACATCCCGGACGCGGCTTGTTGTGTGCCATGTTCACTGGTTTGGCTATATCCGCCACAGCGGGTGGAGTGTGGCCCCCTTGAAAGACATGTCCACTTGGAACCTCAGCTGGTGATCTTTTCTTGGAATAAGGGTCTTTGCAGATATAATTAAGGGAAGGAATTGGAGAGGGGATCATCCTAGATTAGGGTGGACGCTAAATCCAGTGATGAGTGTCCTTATAATAGGTACAGAGATGCAGAGACGCACAGAGAAGTAGAGCCGGTGAAGACAGAGGCAGAGACTGGATTTCTTCAGCTACAAGGCAAGGCTTGCTGGCAGCCTCCAGAAGCTAGGAGAGAGGCGTGGGGCAGATTCTCCACAGAGCCTCCAGGTTTCTGATTTCTGGCTTCCAGAATTGTGAGAGAACAACAATTCTATTGTTGTAAATCACTGAGTTTGTGGTTATTTGTTGAGGCAGCTCTAGAAAACTAACACGTTTGCCTACTTAGTAAAATGTATTCCCCTTTTCAAACTTCAATTTATTTGAAGAGGAAAGCAAAATTAAGTTAAAAAGAAAATGTATAATGCCAGCTCCATAGAGTCATGGGTTTTTCCGTTTTATTCTCTCTCGCCTGTATACCTGGTTTCTACTACAGCACCTGGTAGGTGTGCAAGGAATGTTTGTTAAATGAACGAATGTCATTATCATCAATAGAAAAGCCGTATTTTTAAAAATATTCCTTGTAAATATATAGCTGTCATAGGCAATTTAAGATGTTCACCTGTTTCTCACATAAAATTTACTTGCTTGGCCCCCCGGTACACTGATGCACCTCATGTTCTAGACTGAACAATAGTAATTGTCCCATTTACTTCTGCATTGTCTGTCTTGTTCACTGGAATACGGCTGTTTTTTCTACCTGTATATCCCCAGCCCTAAGGACCTCTGGTGGCACAATGGTTAAGGCATTCAGCTACTAACCCAAAGACCGATGGGTCAAACCCATAAGTTGCTCCATGGGATAAAGATGAGGCAGTCTGCTTTCGTAAACCTTGGAAACCCTATAGGGCAGTTCAGCTTTGTTCTGTTGGGTCGCTATGAGTTGGAATCAACTCAAGGACAGTGGGTTTTTGATTTATGCCTCCAGCCCTAGCACAGTGTGGAGTATATATCAAGTACACAAAAAATATTTGTGCAGG
Source organism: Orycteropus afer afer (assembly GCF_000298275.1). Taxonomy (NCBI): domain Eukaryota; kingdom Metazoa; phylum Chordata; class Mammalia; order Tubulidentata; family Orycteropodidae; genus Orycteropus; species Orycteropus afer. Next base: position 1,397,363 of record NW_006921690.1, on the reverse strand, counting down.
AATGAGTGGCTCTCATCTTTTAATCCTTACAGCAACTCTAGCATGTAAGCTGTTACCCTCATCATCATATACACGAACAAGGAGCCAAAGCTTATGCCCATGGTCACAGAGCTAGTAATTGATGGAGCCAGGATTTGAACCCAGGCCATCTAACTCATGAGCTCGTCTTCATAAAAATTACGCTATGTTTACTATGTCACTTGTTACTGTCTGGCACAGTGTGAGCCAACAAGCCAGTCAATTTTAGTTAGACCAATTAAAACACTTTTCCCCCAATGTTTTCAAAGTATATTGTTGCTGTCATTGTGTGCCATAGAGTGGATTCCTACGCATATCGACCCTATGGGACATGTGCCCCATGGGATTTCCTAGGTTGTAATCTTTAAAGGTGTAGATCCAGGTCTTTTCTTCCAGGGAATAACTTGTGGTTTGAACCACTGGCCTTTTGGTTAGCAGCTGAGCACTTAACCACTGTTCTACCAGGACTCCTTCAAAATACATTATGCATGTGCATTTTTTTTCTTTTTTAACATTTTAAACCCAATTCTTAAGGTCATTTTCCTCTAGCACAGGTTTTAGCACGTGCTCATTTGTTCATCTTGCACAAACCTCCGCTCTGAGCACTTAGTCTCTAGGTTTTCCCTCCTCTCACCTTTACTTCAGTTGCTGCCAGTTCTGCATTGTATCTCACCCCACTACACACACATATTCATGTTATTATTTGCCTCTTCATAAACTTCGACTAGATGCCTGTTGCATGCAGGATAAAGCGTGAAGCCTTTGGCTAGTGTATCAGTTAGGGTTAGGCTTGGCTACATGTTAAGATAGATCCAAAATAATAACGGCTTAAACAACACAGAAGTTTGTCTTTCCTGTTTGACAGTCCAGAGACAGCATGTCCAGAGCTGATATAGTCACCACAGAGCTTGGCTCCTTCTTTCTTCCTTCTTCAGCATCCTGCCTCTTGATCCAAAATGGTTGCTAAAGCTCCAGCCATTGTGTCCACATTCCAAAAGTTGCAGTTGGGACTTTCCTTTATGTTCCATTGGTCAGCATTTAATCACATGGCTACACCCAGCTACAAGGGAGGCTGAGAAATACAGCCCATCCTGTGAAAATCAATTAGGTAGCTCGTTAAAAAGGAAGAAAAGGAGCCATCTAGGAGTCTCTACTATAGCCTGGCACTGAAGGCTTTTTTCAAGCAAGTACCAACCCAGCTTTCTAGGCTCCCTTCTTCTGCTCGCTGCTCCAAACACTCTGACCCTATTGAGCCCCTTTGCTTATTGTCTCTGAAACACACTTAGTCCTTGTCACAGTCTCTCCCTTGGAATGCCTTTTTGCTTCATACCCAAGCCACACCTTTGTTACCATGACACTTTCCCCTGACTGCTGGAACCTGAAATGGTTTCTTCTGAAGCTGAACTCTTCTAGCAACGACTGTGCATCTGATTCATTCAGATATCCACGCTCTTCAGCTTTGGACTGCTCTTCTATTGATGATGTGAACAGCTTACATCTTTTATTGTTTGATTTTCACACATTTACATCTTAACCCCCTCCCCACACACACACACATTCTAGACTCCCTGAGGACAGGAACCACTTACTCAATGAATACTCATTGGCCTACTACCTCACATGAGTATTGTGCTGTGTATTGGGAATTTAGTGGTGAATAAGACATGGAATCTCTCCTCAGAATCCTAATCTTCTCATAGAGTTGGATTTTATAGCTTGTATATGATAAGTGTTTCATAAATTTCTGTTGTTTTACTAAGAAATTAGAGCTGGAGTTTATTTTAATGATTATTATATTCAGAATAATATTTATTGAGTGCTTGCTAGTTGCTAAGAAGCTCTGGTGGCACAGTGCCTAAGGACTATGACTGCTAACTAGAATGTTGGTGGTTCAAACCCACCAGCTGCTTCAAAACCCTATGGGAGTTGCTATTTGAGTTAGAGCTGATTCGGCAGTGGGTTTGGTTTTGGTATGCTAGCCTTTCACATGTATCACCTCCCTTATTTCTCATGACATGACATAAAAGAAGCACTATTATTAATTGTTTGCAGATAAAAACAAGGCACAGAGGAATTGAATTACTTGCCCAGAGTCACATAGCTAGTAAATGGTAGAGTCAAGATTTAATCCAGGAAGCCTGATTCCTGAGCCAAGGCTCTTAGTCACTCTGCTAAGAGGGTGACTGGACAGCAAGGGTGGTCTTCTGATTTGAAGATTTACTGGCACCATTTAAAATATCAGTTGCCACCAAGTCAACTCTGACTCATGTCGACTCCTTGTGTGTCAGAGTAGACATGTGCTCCAAAGAGTTTTCAATGGCTGATTTTCAGAAATAAATCACCAAGCCTTTCTCCTGAGGCAACTCGGTAGACTCGAACCTCAGCCTTTTGCTCAGCAGCCAAACATGTTAAATTTTTACACCATCCAGGGTGGGGCATCATTTATAAAAGCCACCACAACTTGGACTGTGCCTGCCATCGGCCTCAATTGGCTGGAATAATCTTTCCCCTGGGAGCGTCCCCTGGGCTGGGCATTGCCAACCTACTATTCCCCATCAGAGGTTCAGCTGCCAACCCTCTGCCCGCTCCCTTCCCTTTTGATTTAGATACAATAAAGATTGTCCTACCACTGTGTCCTTCATAGGGCTGCATGGCTTTGACTTCACTCCTTCTGCAGTGACAGGATGGAGTCCCAGAGTAGATCTCCAGCTGGATCTGACCCACTCATTTAGTTTTGTCCAACCTGATGTTTCATAATGCTTCTTAATTCATTGACAGCATTTATAAATTAGGAGCTGTCTCGATATGTGGCATCCCTTGAAAAACTGAAAGATTTTAGAAACACTGGGTGTGCATGTCCACGAGCTCAGGATGCCAAGTCAAATGGAACATGTGTTGCCTAAATTGGCACACTCCCGTCTTCCCTATTATTCAGACACCTGCAGCCACAGTGATTTTCCTTACCAGCCTGTGACAATTTGTAATGATTGTACTACCAAACGTGTGCATGTAACACTCCGTGTCAGGCATTGTTCTAAGTGCTTTACATTTTATGTCCACCATCACCTTCTGAAGAAGTGCTGTGATTATCCCCACTTTACAGATGAGGACATTGAGGCACACACTGATAGTGGAAGGGCTGGAACTGCCTTCATAGTCTATGGTTTTAAGCATTGTACTGTTACCACTCAAGGTAGGTACTATAATTCGTGTCCCTGACCTGAAGGGAGAGGGAAGCAGGGAAGAAACCCACCGGCCTCTGCCCCCTGCTCTGCCTAAAGCTGACACTTTAAAAATCCCCAACCGCAAACTCATTTCCTATTCAAGTAACATGCAAGCAGGACAAGACTGTTGGTCCTTATCTCTCTGAGCAAACATGAACCTGCACTAGTGGAAATCGAGAGGAGGGAGAGGCACCTGGGCGAGCACCTGGCCGTGGCTTTGGAGCCATCTCAGAGCCAGCTGTGGTGGTGAGAGCTTTCCCTTATCTCCGTTTCCCTCCCCTCTTGGAACTGAGAGAATTAATTAATTCTATTAAGCCTCATTCCAACTCTCACTTGAAACATTAGCCACAAAGAAGTGTAATCCATCTCAATCCTTGATTCTCTCCTGGGGAGGTGAGTGGGAACGGGGGTTCAGATATGAAATATGATGCTGGGCTGAACAACCACCGTAGCCTTTCTGCTGGTGTCTGGGGTGGTTGCCCAGCCTGTTTAAACCCCTTCTCCCTGCCTCCCCCTCTGCCTACCTTGCAGGCCTGCAGAATCCACAGCATGATAAATGGAGCCTGTAGCAAGCAGAGAGAGATTAATTTGGTCAAGTTACCAATCTGACAGCCATGGAAAACTGAGCTCTCTTCCTATGCCCAGGCAGAGTCCTTTGGAGGCCTTGGCAATTCAGAGGCAGAGGGAGCACAGCTCCTTCAGATGGGAGATGGCTGTCCTAAGACTGACCTGGCGACAAGTGTCTCTGAAGTCATTTATTAAACATTTCTGCGTGCTGAGCACTGTGAGTACAAAGATGAACAAGACCTCTGGCATAGTTTGGGTGATCGCAAAATTCCAGAGCAGGGCATTTATTGATTGATTGATTGTGATTTGGGTGAGAGTTTACAGAGAAAATTCACTTTCCGTACAACAGCTCACATACACTTTGTCTCATGACATTGACTACAATTTACCACAATGCAACAGCTCCCCTCCCACTTTCTCCCCATAGTTACCTCTTCCCTGTGTCCTTCCCTCCATGCACTCCTGGCCCCTGACCTGTTTCCCTGTGCATACACAGCCCTTCTATTCTCCCATGATTGTTCTCTCCCAGGAGTGTATCTGCCTCAGGTAAATGTTCACTTCATATGCCTATCTTTTGTTTGGCTGGAAGTCACAGATGTGGATTCAATTCCAGACCTGAAGGGCAGCTAGGGGCCATAGTCTCAGTGGTTCCACCAGGCTCTATCAGACCAGCAAACCTGGTCCCCTTTTTTTTCTCCACCAAATGATTTTGAGTTTTGTTCCACATTGTTCTCCCACCCTATCCAGGATCTCCTACATAGATCCCCCTCTGAGTGGTTGACAGTGGTAGCTGGGCAGCATCTAGTTCTTCTGGTCTCATACTCGTATAGGCTGCAGATCGCATGGTGTACCAGTTGCTAGGACTAATTGTTTCCATGCATCTTTGGTTTTCTTCATTCTTCTTTGCTCTGCACAAGGAGATACCTATCATTGCATCTAGATGGCTGCTTGAAAGCTTTTAAGATCCCAGTCACTACTCGCCAGAGTAGGAGGTGGAAAAATATTCTGTGTAGTATGTTATGCCAATTGAGCTTGATGTCCCCAGATCAGGGCACTTTTGAGAGTGAAGGACACAGGTGTCAACTGGGACCTGTGGTCACAGTAAGCAGAGCCATTTGGACCATGGTTTTGGAGCACTGCAGTCCAGAATCTGAATCTGGACAAGTGAATGTAGGCAAGTTGACCACTGAGACTGTTTCTCGGTATGAAAAATGAAAATGATAACAGCTCCTACTTCTTACCTCTTAGGAATGTCATGAGGCTTATATCAGATAAGATGGGGCTGGCATTTGCTAAGAACCTCCTCCTGCATCCCCAAGAGCAGCACTTTAGGCCAAATAGTTAAGTGCTGTGGCCTAACCTGACTTTTACAAGTTGAGATGCCAAATTGACTTTGGAATGTGACAGCCAGCTCTTAAACCCAAAACCAAACCCACTGCCATAGAGTCAGTTCCAACTACTAGCAAACCTATAGGACAGAATAGAACTGACTCATAGGATGTCTAAGGCTGTAAATCTTTTTATAAATAGACTGCCTCATCTTTCTCTAGCAGAGAGGCTGGTGAATTTGAACTGCTTACCTTTTGGTTAGCAATCCAATGCTTAACCACTGTACCACCAGAACTCCTGGGGAATTAATGGAGTCCACTTTGGGGGTGGATAGGTTAGCTAGTATTAGATTGGAGAAACCTCACTTCAGAAGTAGCCATTCTAAGTGCTTCAGCTTTCTTTACCTTTGAGAAACACAAGTATTTTGCTAATTTCCTAACTAAATGTCAGAAATGGATTTTTGTTGGTGAAATTAGTAGAGTGTTGATCTGCATATTATGGCTATTAGAAAGAGGCTCTCGAGTGTTGAGTCAATGAATGGTATGCAAGATTTATAGATGTCCTAAAATGCTCTATGAGTGATACGTTCTACCCTGTGCGAAAAGTATACAAGAATGTGAGTCTCGATCCCTAACTGGTACTGCATTGAGCTCTGGGAGAATTTCCTGTTTGCCTGAGGTGACTACAAGGAATGTACAATCCTGTCTCTGAAATACTGTCTGGTGGCTGGTCTATGCTGCTGACAGTATAGTGAGTGTGGACTTCATGGAGCATGCAGCCCAGATTGTAAGAACTGCTTCATGCCTGCTTGCTAATATAAGTTTAGCAAGTGTCATTAGTGTGGAAGAATTTGGTCACTTCGAGTTGTAAGAAAGCAACTAACCTTCACCCCTCCAACTTTCCAGCATCTTCCATCACAAAGAGTCTAAGAGTTGTATAAGACCAAACTGGCCTCCATGTGTTTGCAGACACAGGTGATCCTCACAATGACTCTGTGATGTAGGCTCTAGCCTTACCTCCATTTACTGTTGAGGAAACTGATGTCGGGAGTGGTCCTCACTTGTTCAGGGACACTCAGTCAGGATACAAATCTAGGCCATCTGATTCTGTAGCCTTTCCATCATGCAAAAATACATTCTGTGATTTTTTTCCTTTATTTTAAAACATCACACGCTCACAGGGAAATTAGAAAACATATACATAGCTGCCGTTGAGTTGACTCTGACTCACGGTGGCCTTATGTAAAATAAGGAAACGCCACCTGGTCCTGTGTCATCCATGCAATCATCAGCATGTTTGAGTCCATTGCTATGGGTATGATGACTGTCCGTCTCACAGAGGGTCTCCCTAGCCCTTGCTGGCACTCTACTTCACCCAACATGATATCCTCTAGTGATTGGTCTCTCCTGATGATGACATGTCCAGATCAAGCAAGTCAGATGATGCTTGGTTGTCATCCATAACTTTTTCATTGGCTAATTTTTGGAGGTAGATCACCAAGCCTTTCTGCCTAGTCTGTCTCAGTCTGAAAGTTCTGGTGAAGCATGTTCACCATGGGTGACCCTGCTGGTATTTGAAATACAGAAGGCAAAGCTGCCAGCATCACGGCAATGTGCAAGTCACCCCAGTGCAACCAACTGACAGGCAGGTAATAAGGAAAATGTATGAATGTATCAAATTCTAATTCAAAATTCAAAGCCTGATTCTACTACCCAGAGACAATCATCTTAAGCTTTGGTGTGTTACTTCCAGACTTATTTCCACGATTATTTAGTTGATATTTTCTAGTACTTGTGATTTTGTGTCCTGCTTATTTTACTTAGCATGTTATAACTATTTCTTCATCTTTTTTAAAAAAATCTCTATTAACATCATTTTTAAGGTGAACATACATTCCATCCTACATGTCACATCCCTGTTGTTGGATAGCTTCTTTCTGAGCTTTTGCTACCGTAAGTAATAACAAGATGGTCATCTCAGAATATAATTTCTTGTTTATATTTCTTATTATTTCCTCAGGGTAAATTCTTGGGAAGGAAATTAGTAGGTCAAAGGGGTAGGACAGTTTAATGGACATCATGAGGCATTGAAATAGACCACAGTGTACTCTGCCTTTGTAAATAACAAAGACCAACAGGACTTTCCAAGATTGAGCTTAAAAATCAAGATAAATTAAAACTGTTAATTTTGACCAAGCATGAACAGACCAAGGTTTATTCAGTGCTACTTCTCTAACCAGTAGGGGACAGCACAGACAAATAACCACTGGAGATTCTTCTTAGCCAATGAATTTGGTATTTTGGTAGCATAGTTGCCAAGCTTGCTTTGCTAACATTAAGGAACAGCAAAGTCATCAAATTTATAGGCAGAGGCCAGAGAGGAAAATATAGTTTGGTTGAAAGATTTACAACTCTTAGGAATGTTCCAGAAAACTCTTCCCGGTGGCAAAGGTCTAGAGAAAAAGATCTTTCCAGTGTGGGCTTACACTGAAGGATGAGGAAACAGGTCAGGGTGAAAGCAGCAGCAGGAACAATGGTGTTGGCTGGTGGAATTGATTGTGGCCTTCTGTACCTTGGGAGAGGTGGGCTGAGGGCTAGGGAGTGAGTTTATCTTCCCAAGCAGAATAGCTGGAGGAAGAAGGAGACACGTGACTGCCAGCCTGGGAAAGACCTTTGGAGTGGCAGGCATAAGGTCAGAGATTCGAGGAAGTGAAGTGTTAATGAATCACAGAGAAATATTCTGTGTCTTACACTGACAGTAAGGGGCTGGTAAGCCTTAGTAAGCAATGGCATTGTGATCCACCTGGAGTTGGGCTTATTAACCTAGGGCTATGCACCATGCACATGAAGTCCGCATACTGAATCCATGGAAAAATTATATAGAAAAACGGACACATTTCTCTGAGGAGAAGGTATAGATTTCAGGAATCCATGACCCCCGAAAGATTAGGAATAAGTGATCTGTGTATATTCCTTCCATCTCTGGGATAAGAGACATGCTCTCCCTACAGCTTAACTCCTTCTACCCTGTTTCAAAGGCACTTCTTGCCCTGCCAGTGGCAGAAAACCCTGCCTGGGTGCAGTGGCAGAGTGCCCCAGCCTAAAGCCTGGGTTTAATGGAGGGCTTAGCAGGGGATGTGGCTGTATTGGGTGCCCCTGGGAAGGAAGACTTGGCCACCTACTTCTGAAAAAGTTAGCCATTGGAAACCATATTAACAATAGCGGAACCATGAGCATGTGCAGGACCAGGCAGTGTTTTGTTCTGCTGTATGCTGAGTCGGAATTGACTCATGGCACCCACCAACAGCAGCAGCATGGCTATGGTTATAATCCCACTGGGGAATGGGTTGTCTTTGTTATGTTAATGATGCAGGATCAGTGTAGAGTGTATCTGGAGTCAATTTCTTTTGAGATATAAAAGAGATTAAAGAAATAAACTAGGAAGCAGAGATGAGGGAAGAGACTCGCCAAACCAAGTGATGATCACCCAGGAGCAGAAGCTCAGAAGAGACAAGGACTTTCCTCCAGAAACAATATAAAGAGAAAGCCTTCCCCCAAAGCCGGCACCCTAAATTCAGACTTCTAGCCCCCTAAACTGTGGGAAAATAAATATCTGTTTGTTGAGGCTACATTTCTATTATAGCAGCACTAAATAACTAAGACAACTACTAACTGAAAGGTTAGCAGTTTGAACCTACCTTTGGAAGAAAGGCCTGGAGATCTATTTCCAAAAGGTCACTGCTGACAACCCTATGGAGGACAGTTCTGCTCTGCAACACATGGGGCCCTCATGAGTTGGAATTGACTCAGCTGGTTTGGTTTTGGTTTGGTGGATGCATCAGCTGACAAGAGACCAGATGCTTAGGGCTTGGGAAAGCTCTATGGCACAGAAGAAAGCTGGAAAGTGTCCAGGTGGGTCTATCAGGATAAGATTTCCACTTGGAGATATCTTCTCTTTTCTAAAAGTTTGATTATTCCCACGAGAGCCTGGTCATACCCAGGGTTGGCTGCAACTGCTGCAGGAACATCATGTCTGAAGTTAGGGCTGTATTTCTCTTGATAGGCCTGGGATCTCTGCATTATATCCAGTTTCTTCTGAAGGATTTAAAAATAAGTATTCACTACAGCATTGCTCTTAGTGGCAGAAACCTGAAAACCACCCAAATGTCCATCACTGGTGAAATCGGAGAATAAATTATGGTACATCAGTATGATGAAATATTAGTGGCATAGTGCCTAAGGCATTTGACTGTTAACCAGAAGGCTGGCAGTTCAAACCCACCAGCCACTCCTTGGAAGGAAGACTGGGCAATCTACTTCAGTAGAGATACCGCCTTGGAAACCCAAGGAGAGTCCCTATGAGTCGGATTCGACTCGACAGCAGTGAGTGACTTCTTGGGCTGTATATACATACAGTGATCTATGGAGTGTCTGTGAATATCTTCTTAAGTGAAAAACTAGGTTGGAGTAAAGTACATAGAGCAGGGGTGGGCAAACTTTTCTGTCAAGGGTTAAATAGTAAATATTTTAGGCTTTGAGGGACATACGGTCTCTGTTGCACAATTTGTTCATGAATTGTGGTGGCTGTTTTAAAATAAAACTTTACAAGAACAGGCAGTGGGTCAAATTTAGACTAGGCCATAGTTGGCTGACTCCTGTTAAAGAGAATGATATCCACCCATCTTTCAGTTTGTGTACTGTGGCTGCTTGCACGTAGCTGTGATGCTGGAAGCTATGCCACTGGTGTTTCAAACACCAGCCGAGTCACTCATGGTGGTCAGGTTTCAGTGGAGCTTCCAGACCAGCACAGACTGGGAAGAAAGGCCTGTGAGCTACTTCCAAAAATTAGCCAATGAATCACAACCGGACATTGAGTGACTCACTTGCTTTGACCATGTCACCAGAGGGAATCAATCATTGGAGGAGGACATGATGTTTGGTGAAGTAGAGGGCCAATGAGGGCAAGGGGGACCCTCAAGGAGCTGAATCAGTGCAATAGCTGCAATGATGGATTTGAGCATCCTATCAATTGTGAGGAGGATGCTGGATGGGGCAACATTTTGTTCTGTTGTACATAAGGTTTCCATGAGTCAGGTGACTAGATAGCACCTTCTATCTATCCATCCATCCATCCATTTTTCTATCGATCATATATGCTTTTTTTTGTTTTGTTTTAAAACGTATATGTTTTTTTAAGGAGAGGCTTCAAATTGTTGATATTGATTACCTTGGGGAAAGAAAGAGTGGGATGTGAAATGGGGAGATTATTCAGTTTTTTGTTATTCATTTCTGTTTCATTTGCTTTGAGACGGAACACATGTATTGCTTTTGTAATTTCTTTTTCAAGTTCCTAAGATGACATGATTAAGCACTGGAAATTCCCAAGTGTAGAGGACTGCCTTTGCCTGTGGAGTGGGACATTTCTGACTTGATTTAAGGGGATTTCAGTTGACCACAAGCTCCAGAGAAGCTAGTAGTGCTAAAGCCTACCCTGGTTTGAGATGATGGCAATGAAAGTGTGATTTTCTGATTAACAGAAGGGAGAGTCCCACTGTTCTTTGCACCAGGGCAGCCACATCAAGGGCTTGATTTCTGAGTGCTGGGTTCTAAAGCAGACATGAACCAACTAGATTATAGCTGAAGACAGGGGCTGAGAAGGTGAAGGGTAGGGAAGCCCTGTCAAAGAAGCAAATTGGGCTTAGCCTGAAGAAGAACAGGTGAACATGGGGGATGGGGAAGCTGCCCTCACAGCCTGCACAGGAGAAACCATCTCCGAGATTCACCGTCTCTCTTCTGTGGAGTCATAGGGGGATTGTGGAAATCTGATCAGGTTAGATGTCCTTATGTGGACTCCTTCTAAAATACTCCAGAAGGAGATGGTCCCTGTAAGAGAGGCAGCTTCTGTGGTGGTTTAGGGCTTGGGCTTTGGGGTGGACAGACCTGGGTTTGTAGTGTGCCCTACCAGTTATGAACCCAGCTACTTTGGGAAAAGTTCCTGAACTTCTCCAAACCTCTATAAAATTCAGACAATAATAATGATTATACTTATTTTAGAGAATCAAATGAATCAATATTCATTTAGCACTGTTCATGAAGCCTGGCATAAAATAAGTGCTTAGTAAATATTAATAGTTTGTTGTCATGGTTATTAGTATTATAGTTCTTACTACAACAACTGCCAGATTATTCTTTTTGTTTATTCCTATGGTTGTATTTGAAAGACCTGCCCCCTTAGCCTCCCAGTATTTGCCCATAGTCCTCTTTGACAATGCCAAGCCAATGTTGACTGACAGCATGGCTTTCTCTGGACTTTAGTTTTCCCATCTATAAAATGGATCTCATTGTAGCTGATGTTCCTATTTAATAGGGCAGACGAGGAATGGAAGACTCTCTGGCTATGCACTTGGAGAGTACAGTGTATAATACAGGTTGAAGGGACCTGATGTCCCCAGTCTTGCCTCCAAATCCTGTTCCCCATTCAACCTTCACAAGTCTCGGCTCTTTCATGGAGTTGAACAACCAATATGTCCCTTCTAGGAACTGCTGGGCACTTTGGCCCACCTTGCCCATTTGGGCTGGTCATTTTACTCTGTATTGTCTTGCAGTGCAGATGATCATTCCACATATTTGTGCCACAGCCACAATTGAAACCATGATCTTAGAGAGCTGGGACTTTGTCTTACAGATTTTCTAGGGAATAACCATGGCAATATCTCTATAGGTGTAGATTGCCCAATCATCCTTCCGAAGAGTGGCTGGTGAGTTTGAACTGCCAGCCTTCTGGTTAGCAGTCCAATGCTTTAGACACTACACCACCTCCCGAGCTCCCTAACGATTGGTAATAATAATTAAATCTAGTAATACATGGATGCTAAATTCAAGGAGTTTGCCATGTCTCAGAGGTAGTTATAGATGCTTCATATAGAATTAATATTTAATAATATAATCACACCTGTATCAGGTAGGTAGTGAGCCCTGGTGGTACAGTGGTTAAAGCACTTGGCTACTAACTGAAAGGTCGATGGTTTAAACCCACCAGCCACTCCAGGGTAGAAAGATATAGCCGTCTGCTTCTGTAAAGATTCATGGCCTTGGAAACCCTGTGGGGCAGTTCTACAATGTCCTATTGGGTTTCTGTTGTTGTTATATGCCGTTGAGTCGAACCTGACCCATAGCGACCCCTCCTTGGGTTTCTGAGGCAGTATCACTAGGGAAGTAGATTGCCCATCTTCCTTCCGAGGAATGGCTGGTGGATTTGAACCGCCAGCCTTCTGGTTAGCAGTCAAGTGCCTTAGGCAGGAGTCAGAATCAACTTGATGGCAGTGAGTTTGTTTTTTGAGGGTTTATCAGGTAGGTATTATTGTCCTCATGTTAATGATGATAAATGGGGTTCAGAAAACTAACAAAGTAGATCAAGACCCCCCAAATCTAGCAAGAGGCCAATTCTTTCTGTTCCCTCAGTGCCTGGAATATCAGGCACACAGTAGGTTCAGAGTAAATATGAAATAAAATACTTCTGGCATCCCTTTGATCAGTTTCACCCTTGAGTTTTTGTTTTGTTTTGTTTTTAAAAATTGTTATTACAAAAGGCAACTAAATTAAAGTTTAAAAAAATCCCTATGAGCTTGCACTTGGGCACCCCTTTCTGGAATCTGTTAACCAGCCAGACTGCATAGCTCACCTGGAACGGAACCAGGGCCGGTGAAGGTCGGGAAACAGGAGGCCCTAGTGGGACCCGGGTTTCCTGCTGGGAAATCCAGGGGCCAAGTGTCTCGGCTTCCTTCTGGCCGATTGTTCATAGGAAGGAAGGTGAGGGGCCTCTGGAGCTTTCTGTGGCATCCTGTGATGCCCCCTTCAGCCCCCAGGACAATGAACTTCCACAACACACTTTTCCTCCTCCAGTCTGCTGCCAGAGATGCAGCTTCCTTTTTCCCCTACTGATGGCAAGGAAACGAGGCTTTAGCTCATCCTTTTTAAGCCCTACTCAAAAGGCATTGTGGGGTCCAAATGTAACTGGAACTCCCTAATGCTCCAGCTTCTGGACACTTTCTCTCCTTTGTTAGGAGAGCTCCAATTTATAGAGTCTATTCCAACTCATAGCTATGTACAACAGAACAAAACACTGCTGGGTTTTGTACCATCCTAACAATCATTGTTGTGTTTGAACCCATTGTTGCAGCCAATGTATCAATTTCATTGAGGGCCTTCTATTTCAATGATCCTTTACATTCTTTATGTAGTGATAGAAAGCTGCTCATCCCCACAGAAGACTTGGCAAAGGAAAGACCATTTCCAACTCCGAACTTCTGCTGTTTTCTTTTCCTCCATTACCTCTACTGCCATCCTCATCAATACTGGGGCTGCCTTTAGCTCTGTACCATTTAGCCCTGAGAGTAAAATTAGTGTTCTCTTCCTTCATTTTTCTGGGATAACGTAAAGAATGACATCATAGCAGTATGAAAAAAAAACGAATTCACTGCCATGGAACTGATTCCAACTCATAGCGACCGCCCCCTTGGGTTTCCAAGGTGATATCTCTGCGGAAGTAGATTGCCCAGTCTTCTTTCTGAGGAGTGGCTGGTGGGTTTGAACCAGCCTTCTGGTTGACAGTCAAATGTCTTAGGCACTGTGCCACCAGAGTTCCCATAGAAGTATAGAAAATAGTTAAAAGTACAGACCTTCAAGCCAGATGCCTCAATTCAAATCCTTGCTGTGCCTCTTACCAGCTGTCATGTGAGCTAAGTCACTTAACCTTTCTGTGATTCAATGTCATTATCTGTAAAATAGGATAATGATAGTACCTTGCTATTGGGTTGTTAGGAGCCCTGGTGGCTCAGAGGTTAAGCTTTCAGCTGCTGACCGAAAGGTCTGCACTTTGAGCCCATCCAGCAGCTCCGCAGAAGAAAAGAGCTCCTGCTCTGCTCCCATAGAGATTAAACCAACGCAAAACTCATTGTTGTGAAGTTGATTCCAACTCACAGCAACGTTGTAGAACAGAGACCTGTTCCGTAAGGTTTCCAAGCATGTAAATCTTTATGGAAGCAGACTGCCGCATCTTGCTCCCTTGGAGTAGCTGGTGGGTTCAAACTGCTGACTTTTGGTTAGCAGCCAAGTGCTTAACTGTGCCCCCACGGTTCCTATGTAAAGACATAGCCTAGGAAACCCAATAGGGCAGTTCTACTCTGTCACATGGGTCACTATGAGTTAGAACTGATTCGACAGCTCGTAGCACAATATTGGGTTGGTGTTGGGATTAAGTGAGTTAATATTTCAAAAGCTCTTAGAATCACACTCAGCACATTGAAAGCTCTAGATGTGTTGTTGTTATTGTTCGGTGCCATCCAGTCAATTCCAACTCATAGGAACAAAACACTGGACAGCAGAACAAAACCCTGCCTGGTCCTGCACCATCCTTACGATTGTTGCCATGTTTGAGCCCAGTGTTGCAGCCACTGTCAATCCATCTCACTGAGCGTCCTTCTCTTTTGCACTGACTCTCTACTTTACCAAGCATGAAATCCTTCTCCAGGGATTGCTCCCTCCTTTTAACATGTCCAGAGTACTTGAGATTGAGTCTGCCATCCTCACTTCTAAGGAACGTTTTGGCTATACTTCTTCTAAGACAAAATTTTGTTCCTCTAGCAGTCCATGGTATATTCAATATTTGTCAACAACACCATAATTTGTTTTTTTCCTTATTTATTGTCCAGTTTTGCATGGATATGAGGTGATTGAAAATTCCGTGGCTTGGGTTAGACGCACCTTAGTCCTTAAAGTGACACCTTTGCTATTTAACACTTTAAAGAGGCTTTTGCAGATTTGCCCAA
>NW_006921690.1:1358889-1373919 GCF_000298275.1 Orycteropus afer afer | reverse complement strand
CTTGCTAACTAAAAGGTCATTAGTCTGAACCCACTAGGTGCTCCCTGGGAAAAAGATGTGGCAGTCTGTATCTGTAAAGATTTAGAGCCTTGGAACCCTATGGGGCAGGTCTGCTCTGTCCTATAGGATCACTATGAATTGGAATTGACTTGAAGGCAATAGGTTTGATTTTTTTTCTCTCTTTTTTTCATAATCTTTAAAGGAGCAGATGACCCTGTTTTATTTCCATGGAGCTGCAGGGTGGGTACAAACTACCACCTTCTGAATTAGCAGATGAGTGTTTAATTGTGCCACTAGGGCTCATGTGACTTGGGCAGATTACTTTGTTAACCTCATTTGGTTTTCTCATCTACCGAATAGAGATAACAGTACCCACCTCCTGATTGCTTTGAAGATTAAGTGAGATAGCACAAGTCAAGCTCTTAGCATAGTGCCTGGGACCTGGTGAACAGTTGATAAACCCTGCAGAACTTCTCCAGTCATTTTCCAGTTTATACTATTTCATAGTTAGGAACAAGGTCATGTTCCAGGCAAAAAAAAACGCATCAACTGCCTGCAAAGAATAGAAGTTAGTCATTGGGGCATGAACTTATTTTAGCTTCAGCTATCTGATTGTCCTTATTTATGGCATGGTTTTGTCTGTGCTTGGTTTTAAGTTTTGTATGAATATTACTAGTGGTTATTTCCTATAAGCACAAAAGAAGTGAGAGTGCTGAATGAGCTGGTTAAAAGAGATGTTTGCTCATCATGGAAATGAAAATAGGAGTCATTTTTTAAAAGTGAAAGTGAAAGGTACAGAATGCTTCAAGTGCATTTGCAGTGAGGTATCGAAAATGGGGGTAAGCATACATAGACAGCATCATAGACTGGCTTGGCACACAGTGAGCACCAGGAGATTTCTCTTACTGTTACTATCATTATTATTTCTATGGAGAACAAAGAGGGGATCATATAATGTGCGAAAAGTATTGAGCTTATGAGTAAAACATTATCAGCCGAGGCAAGGAAAAGCGAAGAAGTAATTTGGAAAAACTCCAATATGTGGCCCGAGCTCAGTATCAGGCCCAGATGACTCCTGCGCATTCAGAAGAAGGGTGAGGACCGGAGAACGCAAAGGCTGAGCTCGGGGAATGTGCTCTGGGAGATGTGTGTTGTAAGCCATGGGTCTTCCATGAGTTTAGGGCCCATTTGAATCTGTTCATAATTAAAATGAATCTGGGGTTCCATAGCTCCCTGAGACACTTATGGAAACCCTTGGGAGAGGGCGTGTCACCTGCCTCAACAGATCTCCAAACTGATCTATTTTGAGGAAAGATGTCCAAGAGAGGAATGCTTATCAGCAGCAAGAAGAAAGTTCAGAGCAAAACCTCACACTTCTGTTTGGTGACTGTGTGAACCAGGACTACAAACAAACTTTTCTTCTTCACCTTGGATTTGCAAAGATAGCATCAACAATAACAACTCACAGTTATTAAGCAGGGAGCTCTGGTAGCATAGTGGCTAAGGCACTTGACTACTAACCAGAAGGCTGGCGGTTCAAACCCACCAACCACTCCTCGGAAGGAGATGGGGCAATCTACTTCCGTAGTGATACTGCCTCGGAAACCCAAGGAGGGGTCGCTATGAGTCGGGTCTGACTCGACGGCACATAACAACAACAACAACATTTATTAAGCATGGAATGTGAACCAGACATTGTTGTAAGCCTATTGCATGGACTTGCACCATGCAGGTCACACTATGAGCTAGGTACTGTTATGTTCCCATTCTACAGATATGGAAGCCAAGGTACAGCTTGCCTAATGGACTCAGCTAGTCAGCTGTAGAAGCAAAATTTGAATCAGGTGTCTGACTCCAAGGCCCATGTTTCTAACCACTGAACTTACAAAAGCTTTTTAACACCAGACCTATTTTTGGGTATAACAGCTTCTGTATTATTAAGACAGCTTATCACTATTAAAGAAGCATGGCCGTCGGTGCCAGGGATAATCCAAATAAAAGCCATCTGATTTAGCAGTAAGCACATCAGTGCCTCTTGAGTGAGTGGTTTCTATAAAACTCTGGAAGGCAGCCAGATTGCTAGGGCTTAAAGGAGTTCAGGGAGCTTGGGGGGCATAGTGCCTAAGGCATGTGACTGCTAATCAGAAGTCTGGCAGTTCAAACCCACCCGTCACTCCTTGGAAGGAAGATTGGGCAATCTACTTCCATAGAGATACCACCACCTTGGAAACCCAAGGAGTGGTCACTAAGAGTCGAATCAGCTCCACAGTAGTGAATTTATTTTATTATTTTTTTTAAGGAAGTTGAAGGAGTTGAGAAAAGGAAGGCCTCAGATATATCTGTCATTTCCAGGAGTTTGGAAATAGCAGGCAAGAGAGAAATAGAATTATAACTACAAGGAGCAGCTAGCCATGTAAAGGCTTGGTTTTTCGTCTCATCAAGGTGGCAAATACACATTATCAGTAAAGAAAAAGGAGTGTTGGAGGGGAAGAAGCTGAAGATGCTGAAAAGGAAGGAAAGATGTTTCAGCAAACATCTGGGCAGGGGTGGTACTCAGGACACCTGTAGAGGGGGTTGATGTCCTGCTAGATTTGGGGGAGATGTTTTAGGCTTTACTTGTCTGGGATGAACTGTTAAGCCAGTGGCTGCATTTTCAGTAATCTGGACCCACTCTATCCTGAAGGCCTATATTCTCCTGGTGTGGATGGACCATAATTTGTCGAGAGAAGTGGTTTTGAATTCCAGTGCTGCTGTTATTGAATAGTCATGTGATCTTGGGCAATACAAGTCCTTTCACTCCAAGTCTCATTTTCCTCATCTGTAATGTGGTAGACTGGGAGCTCTGGTAGCATAGTGCCTAAGGCATTTGACTGCTAACCAGAAGGCTGGTGGTTCAAACCCACCAGCCACTCCTCGGAAGGAAGGTTGAGAAATCTATTTTGGTAGTCATACTGCCTTGGAAACCCAAGGAGGGGTCGCTATGAGTCAGGTCCGACTTGATGGCACATAACAACAACAACAACAATGTGGCAGACTTGGCTTAAGGGGGCTGGGGCCCTTTGCACTTACAGCAGTATTGGCTGCTAATGTTGATAGAAGGATGTTCTTGTCGTTTTAGGTGAAGAATTACTATCCTTGTGGTAAACTTTTAGAGTGGGGGAGAAGTACAGGGGCAAGACAGGGTTTGACCGGAATTGTAATAGCGTCTATGCTGTATTTACGAATGTGGATAATGTTTATTGAAGCACATCAGTGTATTGGGTTCTAAGGGCCTTTTTCTAAATACTATAATAACCTTATGCCCTTTATTAGCTGTATGCATATCTGAGTCTCGAGGACATCATACAGTGTTTCTAGCTTCTGGCAGCATTGTCTTTCTTGAAATACACAAATCCACCCATTTTTGAATGGATTGTTGATATTCCTAAGTGCCCACTTTTCTGGAAGGAGGACCGAATGATATGTTTATGTTGGCAACCCTCAGTTACTAAAACTATTTAATGAGTAACCTTTTCTTTAACCAGTAACACTGTGTAATTCTCAGCAAATGCTCCGATGCCTACTATGTGTAAAGCACCAAACAGGAAAATGGGTCTATAGATACCAATATTGCTGATCAAGGTCTATAACCACAAAACACACACACACAAAAAAAACAGGAAACCATGAAAAGCATTTGACTATTTGGTGTGCAGCCATTTGGAACACAAAGGGTACAGCCCATCAGCTGGAGAGGTGTGTGTGTGTGTGGGGGGGGAGTGTGTCTGCCTGTGCACTCACTCGAGCTCCTGTGCATGCAATCAGTGTGGAATACGAAGGACAAGCTGGCACTGCTTATGCTTTTATCTTCTTATGTATGTATCATTGTTCGAAAACACATGTACCTGATGACCCAGCAGCTGAAGCAGCACACACAGATGCACACACACTTGCTAAGTTGTCCTAAGCAGCCATCTGATTCAAGATGCAAGTCATCTTCTCTGGCAGTGGTTCTCAGAGTGTGATCCAAGGACCCCTAGGTTTGGGTGGTGATGTTGTTAGTTCCTATCTAGTCAGCTCCAACTCATGGTGACTCCATGTACAGTGGAATGAAACATTGCCCAGTCCTGCCCTCTCTTCACAATATTTGGTATGCTCAAGTCTACTGTTGTGGCCATAATGTATTTTGAGTGCCTTCTAACCCAGTGGGTGCATCTCTCAGCACTGCATCAGATAATATTCTGTTGTGATCCATAGGATTTTCATTGGCTAAAAGTAGATTGCTAGGCCCTTCTTCCAGTCTGCCTTAGTCTGGAAGCTCTTCTGAAACCTGTCCACCATGGGTGACCCTGTTGGTATTTGCAATACCAGTGGCATAACTTCTAGCATGTTAGCAACATGCAAGCCACTGCGGTTTGATAAACTGACAGGTAAACAAACTGACAGCCTGTATGACCTGTGAAGTCACCCTGGACCCTGCACTCAGAGGGTCTTACGCTTGGTTTAATACTCTCTATCACTGCCCTGAAATTCTTCTTTTGTTTGTTTGTTTTTGATTTTTTATTGTATATTGGGTGCAAGTTTACAGAGCAGAATTTGTTTTACATTGAACAGTTCATGTACTTTTGATCTCATGCCCTGATTGCTATCCCCATCCCTAACCTGTTCCCCTGCCCTTCCTTCCCTGTGACTCCCCGTCCCTGTGCCCTTCTTAACTGTGCTCTCCTGCCTGTCCAGCTTTCCCTCCACGTGAATGCTGCCTCTCTGGTGCCCCATGGCTGATTACTCCAAGGGGTGTATCTCCGTAGAGTAGGTGGGTGCATCACCCTGCGTTGGGTGATCTGCATGTAAGTCTTTCTACTGTTGAGCTGAAAGCCAGACCCTGCAAGTGAGTCCTATCCCAGGCCTGAAAGGTATCCCAGGGCCATGGTCTTGGGGGGATCCTCCCAGTCTGCATCTGACCAGTAATCCTGGTCATTATTGTGTTTTTTAGTTTTTTTCCACTTTATTCCTCTCACTCTATCCAGGATCTCCAGTTTTGATCCCTTCCCAAGTGTTTGACATTGGTAGCCGGGCACCATCTAGTTCTTCTGGTCTCAGGGTCCATCATATCCTTAGACTGATTATTTCCAAATGCCCTTGATTTTCTCCACTCTTCTTTGCTTCAGACAAGAGGAGACCATTAGCTCCATCTCAGATAGTGACTTGAAAGCTTTTAAGGCCCCAGTTGCTACTTACCAAAGTAGGTTGTGGAACAAGATTTTTATGAACTGTATTGTGCCAATTGAGCCCAGTGTCCCCAGTATCATGGTCCTGAGTTGGCAAGCCTGGTGGTTCTCCCTCCCAAGGTGTTTGGCTGTCTCTGAAGGATTACTCCAACCCTGTCTTCTGTTGTTTCTGTGGTTATTTTGTATCACTAGTGTCTATGCAAGATTGTCTTCAGCTAAATCTGTCCTATGACCTGAAATTCTTAATAGCTTTGAACAAGCGGCTCTGTATTTTCAATTTACACTGGTCCCTGCAAATTATGTAGCTGGTTTTGCTACATACCCCCTTCCAGGAGATCCATGAGCTCAAAATGATTTTCATCATCATAATAATACATTACTTGCCTTTTCTTCTTTTGTTATCATACAAGTAGACTGTGCAGTGTTCCAGAGCCTCCATGACATTGATATAGCAATAGGTTGGATGCAGAAGCAAATATGAAAATCCAGCTAATTTCTCAAAGTCAGATATTAAAGATCTTTGCAGAAATGAAAAACAGTGCCACTCTTATCACTAAATATATTTTGCTTTGGGAAAATAGAGTTATTTTTCATAAAAATGGAGCTCTGGTGGTGTAGTGGTTAAGGTATTTGACCGCTAACCAAAAGGTTGATGATTCAAACCCACCAGCTGCTCCGTGGAATAAAGATGAGGGAGTCTGCTTCCATAAAGATTTACAGCTTTGAGTTGGAATCAGCTTGATGGCAGTGAGTTTTTGGTGTTTTTTCATAAAACACATTATTTATGTTAGCATGTAATGGGTTTTTTAACTTTTTTATAATGAATTAATAAATATTTAAAATTTTTTCTTAGTTTTATTTTCTGATATGGTAAGTAGCAATAGATACAACTCACATAAGCAAAAGCTTTGGGGGGTTGTCAATACTTTTCAAGAGCACAAAAGGTACCAAAAAACTATATAAAAACCAGTTGCAATGGAGTTGATTGCAACACATACCATGCTCCATAGAGTTCTCCAGGTGTGATCTTTCAGAAGTAGATTGCCAGGAATTTCTTCTGAGGTTCCTCTGGCTTGATTTGAACCACCGACCTTTTGGTTAGTAGTCAAATGTGAACCATTTGTGCCACCCAGAGACTCCTTATAAAGGGGTATTGCGCTCCCAAAGTTTGAGAATTTCTGCTGTACAGGTATCTACTATTTCTACTAGTGGAATATGTTCCAAAGATGGTGTGCTTATTTGTATTTGTTTATTTGTGTATGTATATCTATGTCTGTTTTAAAAAATGAGGCAAAAATATAGCCCTTTGATTACCCTGGAGCATCTGTAATTTCCTAAAGTGTTGTCTAACACAGATCACTTTGTTATGGCTTGAACTATCACCCCTAAAAATATGTGTCATAAATGCTAAACCTCCATGCCTGTGGTTATAATCCCATCTGGGAATAAATTGTCTTTGTTA
This sequence comes from Orycteropus afer afer, assembly GCF_000298275.1. Classification (NCBI taxonomy): domain Eukaryota; kingdom Metazoa; phylum Chordata; class Mammalia; order Tubulidentata; family Orycteropodidae; genus Orycteropus; species Orycteropus afer. The sequence continues at coordinate 1,367,250 of NW_006921690.1, read as the reverse complement.
TGTTAATGAAGCAGAATTAGTGTAGGATGTATCTTGAGTCAATCTCTTTGGAAATATAAAAGAGATTAAACAAGCAAGCAAAACAGCGATGGGGTAAATGCCAAGACACATGGAGATCTCCAAGGAACCAGGAAATGGAAGCTGGAGAGACAAGGACCTTCCTCCAGAGCCGACAGAGAGAAAGGCTTCCTGGTGAACCGGGGGTCTGATTTATACTTCTAGCCTCCTAAACTGTGAGGAAATATATTTGTGTTTGTTAAAGCCACCCATTGGTATTTCTGTTATACTAGGACTAGAGAACTAAGACGTACTTGTAAAAGGCCTCCTTTGTGGAAGTTTCAGAGTGGTAGATTTTGGGTTAGATCTGGCCCCAGAGTTTTCCAAAGTGAATGGCAGCTCTGAGAGGCAGTGAGCACCTCATCCCTGGATGAGTTCAAGCAGAAGCCAGCTGTTCACTTCCGGAGCCGTGCTAGAGGGGATGCTGGTATGAGCTAAGAATTGACCTCTGTGGTCCCCCTTCAGAGATTGTAGTAGATGAGACTATCTTCTCCCTTACCACGTTCAAAGTCAAAGAACAATGAATGCGTTGTTGTTGCTGTGTGCTGATGAGTCCGTTTCAACTCATAGCAATCCTATAGGACAGAAGTAGAACTGCCTCATAGGATTTCTAGGCTGTGATCCTTATAGAGCAGATTGCCTGGCCATTTCTCCCATGAGGCTGTTGGTGGGTTTGAACTGCCAGCTTTTGGGTTAGCATCTGAGTGCTTAACCACTGTGCCACCAGGGCTCTTTAATGAATGTGCATAGATCTTAAAAGGAGAGACGATATCCAGTCAGCACCTGAGCAGCGGAGCCGTCACTAGAAATCCCAGGCTTGCATCTGAGCTCTTGTTGTTGTTGTTATGTGCCGTCGAGTCGGCTCCCACTCATAGTGACCCCTCCTTGGGTTTCTGAGGCAGTATCACTACGGAAGTAGGATTGCCCGACCTTCCTTCCAAGGAGTGGCTGGTGGCTTTGAACCGCCAGCCTTCTGGTTAGCAGTCAAGTGCTTTAGCCACTATGCTACCAGAGCTCCCTGCATCTGAGCTAGAGCCTGAAAAGAGAGTGTGTGCAGGGGAGAATGCTCCACCGGGGAGACAGGGCAGGGTGGGAAAGGGAATCGCATGTTCTCATTCTTATGACTCTGACTCACTGAAATTGAACTTTCAGTCAATTGCTCCCTCCTTCCCTTTTCAGGGCCCCTTTCCTCCACTTTTAGCACCAAACTGCTGACGTGCCTTTCCCCACTCTCTCTTCTTTTGAAAATCCCCTTATGAACAAATGCTAAGGTGGTGCTTGGCTGTTAATAGTTTAATGCGTTACTGTGGCGCAAAGAACTAGATTTGGTTCCGGAAAAGTCTGAGCAATTGAAGTGCTCTTTGTCTTTCTGGAATAGCTAGGCACTTTAGGCAAGTGTGTGTGTGTGTGTGTGTGTGGCTAGGCATGTTAGGCAAGTGTGTGTGTGGGGGGGGCTGGGCACATTAGGCAAGTGTGTGTGTGTGGGGGGGGGCTAGGCACGTTAGGCAAGTGTGTGTGTCTGTGTAGGGGGGAAGGTGGCTGCGTAGATCCCACACTTGAGCTTACTTCAGGAGGGGAGGTGGGCATGATGCAGTCAGTCATGCACATTCACTGAAGTCTGTATTCCGTGAGGTCCCAAGGCGTAGGGGACTCTGGACCTTGGCTCTCTCTCTTTGGTGCTTCCAGGATTGGTGAGAGCATCCATGCACAGGAGAGGGTGCAGTGCATCCCTGGGGACAATGGCAACCTCGTGCCGCGCCTCTCCCAGATCTTGCCTCATGCATCTCTGTGTTTGTATCCTTTGTGGTTGTAATAAATGGGTAACTGGAAGTGTAGGTAATAGTTTCCATGAGTTTTGTGAGTCATTCTAGCAAATTATCGAACCCACAGGGGCAATGAGCCAGCAGGGGCTGGCAGTACAGAGACGATGAGTGTAGATCCAACTCGGGGTTGCTGGGTGAGGCAGCTGATGAAGAAGGATAGAATCCTTAAAGTTTGTGAGCTAGTCCCAGGGGACCCAGGGGTGGGGTGTGAGTGGAGAGGGAGAGAAGTGGGGGTAGGGAGACAGAGAGAGAGGCCACTTTGACTGAAGTGCAGGGAGTTGCACAGGCTCCTGAGCCTATGACTGGTCTCTGATGACCTGCCCTTGGGTGACCAATGACATTTTGACCTGGCTTAGGATTGCCGGGCATGACGTCTGACCTAACTCTGGTGGTTAGGGTCACAGAGAGAGAAAACACCACGTGGGTGGCTGGTGTCAGAGGTGGGTAAGTGGGAAAAAGTGGATGTGACTTATCTTTGCATTTGGGAAATCGGCCGTCTGTGGGCTATTATCCACTCAATTTCCCTGGAGAAGAAACAAGGAGGTCCCGGGGATTGCACCTTTACCCTGAGGAGCAAATCTTCAGTGGAGGAAACTTTAGATGGTGGGCAAGTAGAATGGAGATGTTGGGGGAAGAATGTTTTTCTAGCATTTCTCAAACCATGCTTGCTGTTTCACAAGGATAATCAGTTATGACCTCCCTTCCTCTCTCATCCCTTGTTCCTTTTCTTCATTCCCATTTTTCCTCCTTTTTCCCATAAAAGTTTTACGGAGCCTCTGTTGCACCCCAGGCATTATCTAGGTATTGGCGATTTGAAGATAGATAATGTGGCATCAATTTCATAGTTTGTGAGTAGAGACAGATACGTCATAAAAGGAGGCAAATCCTCTAAGGGGAGTATGTACAGGGTTAGAGCAGCCAGCCTGGAGTGGAGGGGAAGGCAGTCACTGGACTTGGCTCCTTAAGCAGAAGTGGGTATTCATAAGGGGGAGCAAGAGAACAAGACTCTCCAAGCCCAGAGAGGTTAAGTAAGGAGCCCAGGGTCACACAGCTGGTATATGACTGGGTCAGGACTGAAACCTGGACCCTTGACCTGTGTGCAGTATGCCTTTTCCTGAATACCCAACTTGGTGTGATTTGGCATAAGGTGAGATGAGAGGCAAGGAAGAGTGGCCAGGAAGGAGAATGCAGTCAAGATCTCACATTGCATCCCTTTCACTGTATCAATAGAACAGGGGACAAACATTTATGGGCCACAAGAAGTTCCATTCCTTGAGGTACTGTTAACTTATATTCAGGTCATGAGTTAGTTAACATGTTTGTGGAGCATCAGGCCTGTGCCGGAATAGACAGTGCCCTGTCCTCTCAGAGCTCACACTTTTGCAGAGGAGCTGGGGGCAGATTTACTGCGTTAAACAGGATTCGTTGTTGATAACATAGTGTTGTTTCTGCAGATGCTGTGGTGGCAGCTCTTCACTGCTTCCTTAGAAGTCTTTTCCCCCCTTCTGCTAACAAATAACTTGACTCATTTCTTTTGTTTCCTCCTTTCCTTCCTCCACGGAAGAGCAGTAGACTGACCCCAAGGCAGGTTTCCTGAAAAGAGGCCCCCTTCCTAAACCAGCAGAATAAGCAGGAGTTGACCTGTCTCTGCCAGGCTTGCCTGACAAAGGGATTTGGTCAGGAGTCTCCGTGTGGTGCAAAGGTTGGTGGTGTGAACTCCCCCAGAAGAAAGTCCTGGCAATCTGTTTCCAGAAGGTCACAGCCTTGAAAACTCCATGGAGTGCAGTTCTGCTCGGCAACACAGGGGATCTCTGTGAGTTAGAAATGACTCCACCGCAACTAGTTTGGTTCTGGCTTGGTACCTGCCAACCTTTACCTGCCTGACACTGGCTGGGAGTTGGCTAGTCCAGAAACAACCCACCCCTCCCACAAGAATGTAAAGGAACAATTGACTATTAACTTCCAGAAGGAAGAGCAGGAACCCATTCAGCCAGGAAATCTAAATTGAACTGTGATTAAGTCATTCACGCTCATGCTGAACTGCTGGTCCTACAGATGGCTCTGCTTTCCTCTTAGAAACTATTTTAGTCACTGGTTGGGTGCAGATATTTCAGTTTTAAATGAGGCACTTGCATAGACTTGTAGCTAGTACTCTGTGGTGGCAGAGCTTACAGACAGGAAGCCAGACTGCTCAAGTTTGAATCTCAGCTGTTGGTTGCCGTGTGACTTTGGGCAAGTTCTTTAATTCTCACTTTCCTCATCGGTGAAGTGGAAATAATCATAGTGCCTACCTCATAAGGTTGATTTCTGGTATTATGAGAATTAAAGTGAGCTGATATTTGTGATGTGCTTAGAACTATGCATCATAAACATTTTTAAGGGTTAAGTAAATGAAATAAATATATTTCATTATCCAGCTGTGTGTGGCATTCACCTGTCCTTTCCTTCTCTGAGTCACCAGGATGCTTGTCATTGGATTTAATTAAGAGGTTAAGAGCAGGAATTTGGGGGTTAAACTGCTTCAGTTCAAATCCTAACTCCACCATTTAATGAGAGGTTATGTCACCTAACTTCTCAGTTCCTTGGTTTCCTCATCTGTAAAATGGGAGTTATAATAATACCCATTTCTTATGATGGCCATGACACTCTGTTAAAGTTCTTAGTCTAGTGCTTGGCACATAGTAAACCAAAAGAAACCAAACCAAACCCACTGCCATCAGTGGATTCTGACTCACAGCATCCCACATTGGGTTTCCAAGGCAGTAACTCTTTACAGAAGTAGATTGTCCCATCTTCCTTCCACAGAGCAGCTGGTGGGTTTGAACTGCCATTCTTCTGGTTAGCAGTCAAATGCCTTAGGCACTGCACCGCCAGAGCTCCTTGGCACATGATAAGTACTCAATAAATTTTAGCTACTGTCAGGCCCTCAAAAAAAAAAAAAAAAAAAAAAGTACTGTATAGACACTACAATTTTGATTGCACAGCTGCAGTCAGACCAATGCTAATATATTAAGCAAGTGTGACCAGAGCCTCAAGTCAGTTCCTAGGGGCTCGTTGTGTGCTGGTTAACAAAACCATGGCAGCTTGGTGAGGTGAGGAAGAGTTCAACTATTTCCACTTTGGAGTTCTGGCCCTTCTACTTGCTAGAAGTGTGACACTGAGCAAGTTAACATCTCCAAACCTCAACATGTTCCTTCCCATCTTTTCTTCTTTTAATAAGGATTTACTGAGTGTTGACTCAGTACAGTGAGGGTGTGGTGCTGAGTGCTGGGTATTCTGCAATCGAGAGTTCAGTGATGTGTGTGCATCCCAGGAAGGCTGGGAGAATTCAATTAAGTGCTAGTTGTTTGAAGCCTGGTCTAAGGCCTTGTACCTAGTGGACACTCAGTAAATAATGAATGCTTTGTTAAGTTACTGTCGAGCATCCTTTGATCACAGCTATAGATATCAGCATCCCTTCTTGTGAAGGAAATGTTGTTATTTGCTGTTCAGTCTGACTCATGGTGACCCCAAGTACAACAAAACAAACCATTGCCTGATGCTGTGGCATCTTCCTGACAGCTGGTATGCTTGAGTCCCTTGTTATGGTGTATTTTGAATATCTTCTAACCTAGGGAGCTCATCTTCTAGCACTATGTTGTTGTGTGCCGTCGAGTCAGACCCGACTCATAGTGACCCCTCCTCAGGTTGCCGAGGCGGTATCACTACGGAAGTAGATTGCTCCATCTTCCTTCCGAGGAGTGGCTGGTGGGTTTGAACCACCAGCCTCCTGGTTAGCATCAAGTGCCTTAGGCACTATGCTACCAGCACTATAGTGGGCAATATTCTGTTGTGGTCCAGAGAGCTTTGTTTGGCAAATGGTTGGAAGTAGATGCCATATCTTTCTCCCTAGTTGTCTTAGTCTGGAGACTCCACTGAAATCTGTCCACTACAAGTGATGCTGCTGGTATTTGTAATACCGGTGGCATAGCTTCCAGCATCACAGTCACCAGGATGACAAGCCACCACAGTATGCATGCAAGCCACCACAGCATGACAGACAGGTGATGGGAGAAGGAGATAGCTGGTACTTACTCTGGTTTTCAGCGGAGATGAGGCTGGGTAGAGGGAATGATTGTTCAAGGTTGCTTGTTCTACTTCTGTGGTGAAAAATGAAGCAGAGATTTTTTTCCCTGTAAATATGGAAGTCTATCAGTAGATTAGTCATGCAAGAAATTAGAAAGTAGAAAGCAGAGTCCACTGAGTAGACTTAATTTAGATTTTCCTTTGATCTTATAAAGTCCTGGATCCTTTTAAAAACGAGTTTTTCTAACATGGGATTCTTTAGTATAGTACAGCGTTTCCCCAGTTGTGTTCTATAGAATATTATTTTCTTAAGCTGTTAGTATGTATTCCATGAAAAGAAATTAAATTATTGTATGCTTCTTTCCTGTAGACCACCTCTAAGTTCTTATATAATAGTGCTTATTATGATATTGGGAGTTCTGGTGGCGTAGTGCCTAAGACATTTGACTGCTAACCAGAAGGCTGGTGGTTCAAATCTACCAGCTAGTCCATGGAAGGAAGATTGGGCAATCTACTTTTGTAGAGATACCGCTTTGGAAACCCAAGGAGGGGTTGCTATGAGTTGAATCGAATTGACAGCAGTGAGTTTGGAGTGTTTTATTATGATATTGTTTGCAGTATTTCCAAAAGTTATTTGACTAAGGAAACTTCCTCTAGTAACACAAGCAACATCTCATCATATTACCCTTCCTCAGGGAACATTTTGAGAAATGTCCATCTAGACTTCATTGATAAGTATTCTAGAAAGCGAGGCTGAAACACAAAACCCTGACAACACAAGTATTGTGCTTGGGAGAAGTGGAACAAACATTGAGTGATGGACTGGTTTGTGTTCCTGTTGGACCAGAACCACCCTCTTAAGGCTAGAGGGTGAAGAGAGAATTCTTTAGCAGGGCAGCTATCCACTCAACCAGCTTGGCCTACCTTGATTGAGACACCGAGCATGACTAGGTGCCATCACTCCTAGTGGTCGGGGGATCTTTGTTCTGCCCGCTCTCTTCTGTTGCAGTGTTCTCCTCATTTTCCACATCCAGAGGAAAGCCTCCCTACAGTTGGTGGTTTGGATGAGAATATTTATTTTCCCCAAACAACTCTGCAACTTCCTCTTCCTAAATTAGGAGGCCAAGATGACTAAAGGTAGGAAAGAGCTTACACTGGGAAACAAAACCTTGTAATTTGTGGTTATTTCTACCTCTTTAAGCTGTGCGAACTTGGGAAATGACCACTTCTTTTAGCCTCAGTTTCTTTATCTGTAAAATGGGCATTGTAATAGAACCTCTTCCAGATAGTGTGAATTCCTACTGTAGTCTGTGTTTATACATTCCTGTGTGTGCAGGAAAGAGAAGAGAGGAGAGGAGGGAAAGCAGACCCCCACACATCATGGTTGTTGTTAACTGCCGTCAAGTTGGCCCTGACTCATGGTGACTCCTTGCCTGGTCCTGCATCAGCTCTATGATTGTTGGGTATTAGATGATTGTGGTCCATAGGGTTTTCATTGGCTGGTTTTTAGAAGTAGAGTAGCAGGCCTTTCCAGCCTATCTTAGTCTGCGAGCTCTGTGGAAATCTGTTTGGCATCATAGCAACACACAAAACTCCACTGAGAGACAGGTGGTGCCTGTGCATGAGGTGTATTGTCCAGGAATCAAAACTGGGTCTCCCCGTGGGAGGCAAAAGTTCTACCAGTGAACCATCAAAACCCCCATATACAACTTGGAGATCATGGACCTTGGCAAGTAGTTTCAGCAGGATGGACAAGATGAAAACCTGATTAGAGAAGGCTAAAGGAAGAAAAAAAATTATTAGGGATAATGGATATGGATAACTCTTTCAAGGTGTTTTGCTCTTAAGGGATGAGTGGGAGGGTATCCTCCATGTTCCACCTTGGAGAGAAAGATTGAGAGAGATAGACAGACAGAGAAAGGGAGAAGAGGAGAGAAGGAAGGTGGGAGAGGAAGAGGAAGTGGGAGAGGGAGAGGGAGAGGGAGAGAGAGAGAGAGAGAGAGAGAGAGAAGAGAATGGGACAGTGGATGGTTTGGCCTCAGGTTTGGCACTGGCAGTTCATCCTCAGTAAGAGGAGGGGCAGGTGGAATTTGACTGCAGGTTATAGTAGGTAGATATGGCATGGTAGCCCATGGAAGTTATCATAAGATGCTCCTGTTTTGTCATGCAAAGAAGGAAGGGAGGAAGAAAGGTTCTCAGAGGGGAGTGAAGATGTGGGAGGACATTTTGGAATGTTGACAAGATGTAGTTGAAAGTGGGGAAGCAAATAGACTGGAGACATTTGGTGTGGTGCCCAGCATCATTAAAGGCCCAGGAGGGCAGTGAGTGTGAATTTGAAGTGAAACCAGGCAATAGGCTGTATATATTTCTCCAGTCATGTATGTGCTGGTGCAGGCATGGATTATGAAGAGAAATG
>NW_006921690.1:1356727-1358789 GCF_000298275.1 Orycteropus afer afer | reverse complement strand
CAGAAAGGGGCAATGGAGCTGAGAATGTGTTACTATAATATCAGAATGTAATCTGGATAAGGGGGGGAGGCGTGACTTGAGAGTGATGAGATACTGTGAAAAGGCAGAATAGTGGAACTGAAAAATTGTGGGAATCAGGGCTTTAGAGGGTGTGAACTGGAAGGATGAACTGAAATTGTGCTTACAGAAAGAGTGTCAATAGGCAATGATGGGGTCTGGCTATGACAATGACAGTGAGGAGCTGCAGCAGAGTGGAGGACAGTGTCATTGGGGCAGAGGAAGTTAAGGCACTGAGCAACTAGGATATTAGAAGGATCCTTTCTAAGAATACTGAAATTGACAAGAATTATAACAGGAGCAATATTGAAGAGAGTTTAACCAGGAGTTAAAGCTTCCAGAAAAGATGAGAAGAACCTAGGGTCTGCAGATGACTACAACAAGGAGGAGTAGAGTAGTCTGATGGCTTGATAGGTATGTTTTGGGAGAAGGGAGAGACCATGGTCTGGAAGTAGTGTGGAAGGTATGGGAAACAGCTACTTTATCTTGTGGTCCAGTGGTACAGGGAACATTGCAGAGAAACCATTACCATCTGAGAGGGGCCTAGAGGAGGAAGATCCCTCAGGGCCAAGTATCAGTAGAACACTGATTCTCAAAGCATGGATCAGGTATTTATTATTGTGATTTGGGTGAAAGTTTACAAAGCAAATTCACTTTCCATACAGCAGTGGTGAAAGATTTATATGATCTGAAGAGAAACCAGAGTATCTTTTACCTGAACTTTTGACAGCATTGACATCATTGACCAATCTTCTTAAAATGTCTTGTTCTCTAGTCTTCTGAATCACAGTCTTTTGGATTTCTCTGTGTTATTAACCACGTATTTATTTATTTTTTAAATTTTATTTCATGATTGCTTCCTTTTCCTTTACAACACTTCTCTATGCTTTCTGGTTCTCTTCTCTATTCATCCATGCTCTGTAAGGCATTATATTTATATTTAGTATAGTTTTTCAGTACCATTTATATATACTGGGAGTTCTCAGATTTATGTCTCTAGCCCACAATTCCCCTTCATATATTCAAATGTGGATTTGACATCTCCACTTGGTTGTCAATCAGGCGTTTCAGCGTTGACATGGGTAAAGTAGAACTATTCATTCCCCCCACCAACTCTGTTCCCCATCCTGTGTGTTTCCCATTTCAGGATACGGTACTACTATCCATCCCATTGCTCAAGCAAAAGAAGCATAATCTTTGATGACTTTTTTCATCATACTCCACACCCAACCCATCAGAAAGTCTCATCATCTCTAATTAAAAAATGTGTTATGAATCATTGCTACAGCCCTAATCCAAGTGTCATCATCTTTTCCTTGGTTTATTTTAACAACCTTCTAAAATTATCTGCCAGTTCATGATCACTTTTGCCTCTTTCTAGTTCCTCCTCCAAATGTCAGCCCAAGAGCTCATTCTAACACAGAAATAATATCACGTCACTTCCTACCTAAAACCTTCCAATGACTTCCCACTATAACTGAGCTCCTTACAATGACATATCAGGTCCTGTATGATCTGTCCTTGATCTATTTTTCTGAAATCATCCCATTCTCTCTCAACCTCCTGGCTATGCCTCAGCTCTATTGGTGTTCTTTTTTATCCATCTAACTGACCAAGTCTCTTTCTGATTCAAGGCCTTTGTACTGGCCATTTATTCTGCTAGAACATTCCTCCATCCCCATGGGTACCTTCTCCTACCACTTATGTCTCAACTCCAAAGTCACCTTCTTTGACCTTCCCTGATGAGCCTAGTCAAAGCACTTTTCTTCCTGCCAATAACTCTGTTGTTGTTAGGTGCCATTGAGTCTGTTCCAATTCATATTGAGCCTTTTATACAACAGAACAAAACACTACTTGGTCTTGTGCTATCACAGTCTGCTATGTTTGAGTTCATTGTTACAGCCACTGTGTCAATCCATCTTGTTGAGGGTCTTCCTCTTTTTCACTGATCCTCTACTTTACCAAGCATGATGTCATTCTCCAGGGACTGAGCCCCACTAGTAAC
>NW_006921690.1:1354507-1356162 GCF_000298275.1 Orycteropus afer afer | reverse complement strand
AAAGATACAACCTTTACCAGGAAGGGATGCACACCTTTCCTGATTTTAAACCATTCAATATCCTCTTGTTTTGTTAGAACAACTGTCTCTTGGTCTATATACAAGTTCTGCATACACACAATGAGGTGTTCTGAAATTTCTGTTCTTCACAATGTTATCCATAATTTGTTGTGATCCACACAGTCAAATGCCTTTTCATGGCCAATAAAAATACAGGTAAACATCTTTCTGGTATTTTCTGCTTTAAGCCAAGATCCATCTGACATCAGCAATGGTATTCCTCATTCCACACCCTCTTCTGAATCCAGCTTGAATTTCTGACAGTTCCTTGTGGATGCACTGCTGTGACCATTTTTTCAATTCAGCAGAATCACTTTTGCATGTGATGTTGTTTGATAATTTCCACATTCTGTTGGATCACCTATCTTTGGAATGGGCCAGAAATGGATTTCTTCCGGTTGGTTGGCCAAACTTCTTGGCATAGGTGAGCAAGCACTTCCAGTGCTGCACTCATTTGTTGAAACATTTCAGTTGATATTCCATCAATTCCTGGAGCCTTGTTTTTTTGCCAATGCCTTCAGTGCAGGTTCAACTTCTTCCTATTAGCTCTTGATCATATGCTGCCTCCTGAAATGGTTGAATGTCAGTCAATTCTTTTTGCTGCAATGACTCTGTGTATTCTTTCCATCTTCTTTTGATGCTTCCTACATTGTTCAATATTTTACCCATAGAATTCTTCAATATTGCAACTCGAGGCTTGAATTTTTCTTCAGTTCTTCCAGCTTGAGAAATGTCAAGCATGTTTTCCCTTTGGATTTTCTAACTTTTTGCATATTTAATTATACTTTACTTTTTCTTCTCTAGCCATTCTTTGAAATCTTCTGTTCAGCTCTTTTATTTTGTCCTTTCTTCCATTTGCTTTAGCTACTCTGTTTTGAAGAGCAAGGTTCAGAGTCTCTAATGACATCTATTTTGGCATTTACTTTCTTTCCTATCTTATTAATGATCTTTTACTTTCTTAATGTGTGATGTCCCTTATGTCTTCCCATGACTTGTCTGGTCTGTTCATTAGTGTTCAATGTGTCAAATCTATTCTTGAGATGGTCTCTAAATCCAGGTGGGATGTACTCAAGGTCATATTTTGGCTCTCTAGGATTTGGTTTAATTTTCTTTGGCTTCAATTTGCACTTGCCCATGAACAATTGATGGTTGGTTCCACAGTTGGGTCCTGACCTAGTTCTGACTGAAGGTACTGAGCTTCTGCATGGTTTCTGTCCACAGATGTAGTTCATTTTATTCTTGTGTATTCCATATATTGAGATCCACATGTATAGTCATGTTTGTTGGGGGAAAAAAAAAGCATTTGTAATGAATAAGTCGTTGGCCTTTCAAAATTCTGTCCTGTGATCTGCGGGGTTGTTTCTGTCACCACGGCCATATTTTCCAACTACTGATTCTTCCTCTTTGTTTTCAACTTTTATTTTCAACTTTTATATTCCAATCACCAGTAATTTTCAATGTATCTTGATTTCATGTTGATTAATTTCAGACTGCAGAAGTTGGTTAAATCTTCCATTTTTTCATCTTTGTCATTAGTGGCTGGTGCATAAATTTGAATAATAGTTGTATTAACTGGTTTTCTTTGTAGGTGTATG
>NW_006921690.1:1352342-1353667 GCF_000298275.1 Orycteropus afer afer | reverse complement strand
GTGTCAGCACTTGAAATTATTTCCTTATATGTTTGTTTCCAAGTTTATTCATTGTCTTCTGCTCCTTGATGGTAAGTACCTAGTCTTTCTTATTCACCGCTGACAATACTTGACACAAATATGTTGTTGTTAGCTGTTCTCAAGTTGCCTCCTGACTATGCAGAACAGGATTGAACTGTTGTGATCCATAGGGTTTACACTGGGTGATTATGATTAGTCAGAAGTAGATTTCCAGGACTTTATTCCTAGTCTATCTTAGTGTGGAAATGCTACTGAAACCTGTTCAGCATCATATGAGTGACAAATGAATGGTAGCTGTACTAGAGGTGCATTGGCTAGAATTGAACCTAGGTCTCCCATGTGGAAGGCTGGAACTCTAACACTGAACCACCACTGCCTCCTGACACAGATAATAAGTGCCCAGTAAATATCTGTTGGTCAGCTGAGTAACTTGGAATAGTGGGAAGGAGTAACTGAAATCAGAATTAGCCAAGAAAAATGTATGTAAGGCCACTGAAATTCTTCTGGCTTATAAGATTTGCTCATTCAAATTATTCTTAAAATACAGGACTTCTGGTAAGATGGTGGAATAGGCAGACAAGCTACACAGACCCTCTTCAACAAAGAAAGGAGAAACCAATTGACAGAGATAGAGAAGATAATCCTGGAGCCCTAAGCTTTGAAAGAAAGTATATAGAAGTGGATTAGGCACCAACTAGTGGAAAAACCTGAATGAAAACAATGAGTATGGAGATGGTTGGAGCAGTGGACTGTCAGCAACTCTGACAGGACCAATAGCCTGAATATTTCCAAGTGGTGTTGGAACCTGAGAATTGATCTAAAGATCAGCCCTGGTCACCAAGAACAGCAGAGGTGATTGGACTGGTGGCTTATTACTGGGAAGGGAAACAGCAAGGAGAGAAACAACCTAAGCTGTAGATTTTTGGTTGTCTGGAGGCACAGCCATTTTGAACATTTGCAAGCAGTGGCCAGTTTGGATATCTAAAGTGACTGAAGGCACAGCCATTTTGAATGTATACAAGTGGTGGCCATTTTGGATATTTAAAGTGACAGCATCCTCATTGGATTCCAGGGACCTAAGTAAGAATAGGCTCCACTTGCCAAGGATGGCAGGGGCATACAGGAAGCTGACAACAGGAAAGGAGACAGGTGGTGAGTATATAAGTGCTGCCAACTTGTGAATAGAGGAGCACAGTACCTTGCTTACATAGATAACATCCAAACACAACAAAGAAAATGAAAATCATGGGCAAGTCACTCCAACATGCAATCACCAATTAAATATAAACACAAAAAATCACAAC
>NW_006921690.1:1350003-1350992 GCF_000298275.1 Orycteropus afer afer | reverse complement strand
GAAGGAAGTGATAACACGACCCATAAACAAAATGAGCTCAGAGAAAATTATATGGAAGAAAGAAATCAGGACCACCATGGAAAAGCACATAACAAAATGACAGCAACAAATTCATACTTGTCAATAATTATATATCAAGTTATTCTCAAAATACATCTCTATATAATTCAATACTATTCCTCTTTAGAGTGGAGTGCAGACACCTCCGAATACCAAAAGACAAAAAAGATGGTTAAAACCAATATACTGGAAACCCTCCATTGTTATCAAGAAAAGAATTAAAAGAACTAAAGCAAGTTTTTTTTTACATCATCCAAAATTCTTCCAAAAAAGAAACTTCAAAGTTCTAAGTTTGTCTACTGTGGAAGTTAAAAGGAGGGCAGAAGGAAAGGTGAGCACTTTTCATTTGTGTGCTAAGTCTTCCTGCTGTATCAAAGGTCATTGATTTTACACCCTGGTGTTAGGTCAGATGTTGGGGATATTTCTCAAATGGTCCAGTTTTTATGGATGGTGCAGAGCTGTGGATGTACAATGAGTGCTTACGTAAGTTCTTTATCTAGATTGTTATTTATCATGGGTTACTACATTAACTTATTTTATGACTGGCACTCAGACAACCTGAAATACTCTGTTCTAGCACTGCCCATACCTGCTACCAGGGTTTCTCAATGCTTTGCACAAGGAATTAGCAAAAGATCTGGGAATGGGAGGGCTGCTTATTTTCATCCATAAAAATAAGAATACTTATGGAGCATATGATCCTTCCCTTCACTGGAATACTTTCATGACATGGTATGAGAGACCAAGGTATCATGGAAGGAGGTCTGAACTAGAGATCAGACTTTGAACATCTTAATCCAGCAGGCATTTTCCTACTCCTGCTGTATACCAGACCAGAAGGAAGGTTGGGCAATCTATTTCTGTAGAGACACTACCTCGGAAACCCAAGGAGGGGTCGCTATGAGTCAGATTTTACTCGATGGCAATGA
>NW_006921690.1:1347632-1348868 GCF_000298275.1 Orycteropus afer afer | reverse complement strand
ATTACCATCTTACTGAATAATTTCTGTGTGCTCATAGTTCTAACCCCTCCTAACAATGTAACAATGGACTAGTACCCCTTCTCTAGCTGCATCAGGAGAGGGAAGCAGGCTCAGAACAAGGGAAGCAGGGAGTGGCTGGGATTATGGCAGACTGGAAGCCACATGCCCTGTCTAAAGGGGAGAAAAGTCTGCAGCTCTAGCCAATCAGTGGTGACTACTGCAGTGTAAATGATACCAGATATTCCAGATTTTTAAAGGCAAGCTGGAAATTCAAATTGTTGCATGACGTTTTCTGATTTTTTAAATGTTGACAACTACTTCAAAAAAATGTTGACACTATGAGACTCAAATGATATTCATACATTTAAGTGATTCATAGATGGTCAGTCTGCAGTTTATAGAATCAATCTAGAATTCAGATAAAGTCATGACTTTAAGCTTCTGTTCTGGATACTAGCTATCTCTGCATCGGTGTTCATATTCCTGAGATGGAATCTTATCAGCCCAGTGTAGCCTTTGGTGCCAGTGTCATAGGACAAATCTGTAGATTGGTACACTTGAGTCAGGTGCCTACCCTTCATCCTATTGAGAGGTCTTAAAAGGGCTGCCTAAGGACTGCCCTTTCAGCAATGGCCATAGATGGTGCAATTTCCCTTTCAGAGGCTATGACATGTCCCGCTGTGCACCTGACATATTTAATAAAGACCTAGAACTTCCTCCTCCATAAATAAATGTTTAATAGAGTGTTCTGTATTGGTTTCTCCTAACATAAGTCTACTTCCTAAGAAAAGGCCATGTTCCCTACTCCAACAAAAAGACTTAAAAAGGAAATCAGGAAAACAATACCATTTACAATAGCTACTCCCAGAAAAAAAAGATAAAATACCTAGCAATAAATCTAACCAAGGTCTATTCAAGGAAAACTACAGAACACTACTGCAAGAAACCAAAAGAAGCCTACATAAATGGAAAAACATACCATGCTCATGGATAGGAAGACTTAACATTGTGAAAATGTCAATACTACACAAAGTGATCTATACATATAATGCAATTCTGATCTAAATTCTAACAGAATTCTTTAACAAGGTGGAAAAACTAATCACTAACTTTACTTTCTTTTATGGAAAAGAAAGAGGCCCCAGATCAGTAAACCATTATTGATGAAGAAGAACAAAATAGGAGGCTTCATAGTATTGGAGCTCAGAACCCACCATACCAGCACAGTAGACAAAA
>NW_006921690.1:1325977-1326982 GCF_000298275.1 Orycteropus afer afer | reverse complement strand
TTAATTGGTTTCCCTTTTCTTTGTTGAAGAGGGTCTGTGCAATCCTTCTGCCTAGTCTGCCATCTTGCCGGAACTCTGAGAAAAGATTCTGAAATCTTTCTTTTGTTGCAGTCTTTTTTTCTTTTAATCCTTTTTGCAGTGCTAGACCAATACAAAATGGTTTGAAATAGAGTGTGCACCTCTCTAAAAGGTCCCTATAATGTTTAACACTTGCCATTAAAGTTTTGTTCCCTAGAGTTGCCTCTCTAGGTGTAAAAGCTTATTAAAGGCAATATTATGGCAATGACCAGTTGTTAATATGCCCTTGTGAATTAATATTTCAGTTGTTGAAATTTGGAAATAGAATATTTTGTGGATTTTATATGGGGTAGATTTAGAACACAGAGAGTGATAGCCAGATAAGCAGAAGGAAGATTTATAAGGGAAGGGGCCACATTGGAGCCAAGAAAAAAGGGCAGATGGCTAGAGGATGTAAGACTGTGACGGGGCATCAGAGGCAAACTTGACTTCATTCATGTTTTTGTCAGGGGTTGGGATCCAAGGTTCGCTTTGAAACTTGTATAGGTAAAACAAATCAACTAACTTATTACTGGACAACTACTGTGAGCCCAGTGTGGTCATGTTGATGCAGTGTGTGCCTCCCAACCACTTGGGAAGGTAGATAGTATTTTCTCTATTTTAAGAAGAGAGAACAGAGGCGCACAGTGTGGTTAACTTTCCCAGTGTCACAAAGCCATTAACTTAAATCCCTTGTTCTTTCCAGTACATTTTGATATCTACTCTCAGAGGCCTTCCATGAAGAATCCAGAGTCCCAAGCCCTCAAGAAGGCCCTAGTGGTTTACGTGGAAGTTTCTGGACCAGAAGTTGCTATCAGAGCAGTGTTGTTGTTGTTGTTGTTATGTGCCTTCGAGTCGGCCCCAACTCATAGTGACCCCTCCTTGGGTTTCCGAGGCAGTATCACTACGGAAGTAGGATTGCCCAACCTTCCTTCCGAGGAGTGGCTG
>NW_006921690.1:1264028-1324892 GCF_000298275.1 Orycteropus afer afer | reverse complement strand
AGGCAGTATCACTACGGAAGTAGATTGCCCAACCTTCCTTCCAAGGAGTGGCTGGTGGGTTTGAACAGCCAGCCTTCTGGTTAGCAGTCAAGTGCTTTAGGCACTATACTTAATGGTATCATTATGTACTGGCCTCATTAAAAAGCAACAGCCCTTAGCCAGTTTCACCAACTCTATCAGCCTTGGAAGAGCAGCTAGGTCATTGTCAGAAATTTAGGAGTACTGTGTGAAGCGTATGGGATGGGATTATGGCTTGCTCATTTTTCTCTGTAGTAAAGGGGCACCCCTGGAATGAAAATCAGCCATCTCTGCTCTATGTTTGAACTATAACTCATCCTTTTTAAAAGTGAGTCCTTTATCTAAGTGGGTGGTATGTGTGCTGCAGGGCCAGGACAACCAATTGCCCTTGTGTCAACTCAGACTCAGGGCAACCCCACGTGTGTCAGGGTAGAGCTGTGCTCCATAGTGTTTTTAGTAGATGCTTTTTCGAAAGTGGACCACTAGACCTTTCTTCCGGGCTGCCTCTGGGTGCCTCGGTCCTCCAGCCTTTTGGGTAGCAGCTGAGTACATTAGCCATTTGCACTACCTTGGGACTCCTCAGGGCCAGAATGAGGGTGAGCCAGATGAGGCGCCAGTTTTACAAGGATGTAAAATTTAAGGCACTTGCACAACCCAAGAGTGAGCGCCTCATGTTTTGCATTGTGAGTGCCTCCCTGCCTCAGCCTAGTCCCAGCCATGGTGTGCTTATGTGTGAACTGTGCCCAGAAAGGTTTTGGTGATCGGTGGCACTCAACAAAATCTCAGTCTCTCTCTCTCAACCTTGGCCTGTGGAAGGCCTGGTAAACATCTGCCCTGCCAATGTCCAGTCCTAATTATTTGCACAATTTAATTTGTATATCATTATGTGACATAAAATTATGCATTTGCTTATGTTATTTATCTCTCCAGGCTTTCATTCTCTTTCTCTCTCCTCAGTTTTGAAGTGTAAATAAAAGAGTTCTGTCACGCATACATCAGTATGTAGGTTTCACTTTAGCTGCTTGCCAAACACCAGCGACACCTCCAATTCCTTGCTTATTTCCTTATTGTACTTTATTTGTGACTTTCTCCAGCTTTTCTGGTTCTTTTTGACACAGGCTGAATTCTGTGTTTTGTTGAACGCACCTATGGCAATTTGATTTCTAACAAGTACTAGGATTAAGGGACCACTTTGCCCTTTCTTAAAAGGAGCTGTGATGGCATAGTGGATAAGACATTTGGCTGTTAACCCAAAAGTCAGTAGTTGAAACCCACTAGCTTGTCCCCAGGAGGAAGATGAGGCAATCTACTTCTGTAAAGATTTACAGCCTAGGAAACCTAAGGAGGGTTGCTGTGAGTCAGAATCGACTCCATGGCAGTGCAGTGGGTTTTGGGCTCTCATAAAGTCATCTGGTTAATGTCCTCAGCTACTAACCAAAAGGCTGGCAGTGTGAGCCCATCCAGAAATACCTCAGAAGAAAGGCCTGGTAATCTACTTCCCAAAAACCAAAACCCCTGTTATGTTGTCGTTGTTGTTTGCCGTCGAGTCAGACCCGACTCATAGCGACCTTTCCTTGGGTTTCCAAGGCAGTATCACTACGGAAGTAGATTGCCCAACCTTCCTTCCGAGGAGTGGCTGGTGGATTTGAACCGCCAGCCTTCTGGTTGGCAGTCAAGTGCCTTAGGCACTACGCTACCAGAGCTCCCTTTGAAAACCCTAGGGAGCACAATTCTGCTCTGACACACATGGGGCCACTGTCAGTCAGAGTTGATATTGCAGGGCAACCAGTTTATTTTTATTTAACTCTCCTGGCCATTCAGAAATTAGATTGTGTGTCACCTTAAGTACAGCCTGAGAGAGTACCTGAAAGAATTTGTTTTTATCTTTTCGCAAGGAGTGAGGACAAAAACCCACAAAGGGCTCAGATATGTGTCTATGTTAGTCTGAGCTGAGCCACCTCAAACCCTGTTACAACCTGCTCATGACCCCCACTGCATAAATCCCTGCTGTAAACCTTTTTACACTGTCGTTTAGTTCTAAGTACCATTTGGAACGGGTTCAGCGTCATGTCCCACATGTCTTTGAGGGAGACCATGTTCAACTGCTGTTGTCATTCTGGAGGATCTTCTCCAGCGGTGACAGCTGCTGGAGTCCACCACTCTGGGAGCTGTATGGCCACATTCATCATAAAATATCTGCAGGCAAAATTAGTGGGTAGGCTTGGTAATCCTTTGTGGTGTTTTGAGATAATTTTTTTTTTAAAAGAAAACTTCTTAAGCAAGGGGACAATAGATTCGTTTCAGAAAAGACCTAAAGACACTCCCAAAGGTCAGTATCAACTTTCCTGTATTGTTGAAAGTTGAAATATTGTCCCTGTATTTGTTCTTACCTGGCATCATGGCGACAGCACAGGTCAGGGAATTGAGATTGGAATGTGGACCTGACAATTCCATGAGCAAGTTGTATGACCATGGGCAGCTTGCTCAGTTGCTCTGGGCCTCAGTTTCCCCATGAATAAGATGATGGGACTGGCCTGTCACTAAGTTTCCTTTCTATTCTGAAATTGCATGATGGTCATGGAAGCATGGCCTAGAACAGTATTTCTCAATGTGCCTGTGAATTACCTGAGGATCTTGTTAGGCCACAGATTCTGAGTCAGTAGGTCTGAGGTGGGGCCTGAGAGTCTGCATTTCTAATCAACTCCCAGGTGATGTTGATTCTGCAGATTCTCAGACCAGTTTGGGTAGCAAAGCCCTAGAGTCCAGACTGCAGTATCCCATCCTTGGCACTCTTGACAGTTGGAGCTGGATAATTCTTTGACGTGGGTGCTGTTCTGTGCATTGTAGGATGTTGAGCAGTGTCCTTAATCTCTTCTCACTAGATGTCCTTAGCACCCCCAACCCTGGCCTGACCATCCAAAACATCTCCAGACATTGTCAGATGTCTCCTGGGGGGTAAAATCACCCCTAGTTGAGAACCATTGGTCTCGATCAGTCTTTTCAAGCCTAGGTTGGAAACATCTGGAATGTGTCTACAAAGTGCAGATGTCTGTGCCAAATCTCAGATCTAATGCATCAGATTCACCAGGCGAGAGCCCAGGAATCTGTACTCGTTAATAAAAAGATGATGGAGTTAGCCGGAGTTTCCGGTTTGAGATTTTGGAAAAGTATAAGTCCAGAGCTCTCCCATAGTAGATGTGGGACCACAGGCAAGGTGCTTAATTGCTCCAAACCAGGAATTTTTCACTTCTGAAACAGGAGTAATAATAATTCCTATCATAGAACTGTTGGGGCCATCAAATGGGATAACATGAAAAAGAGATTTAGAAACTGGCAAGTGCTGTGCATATGTTGGCCGTGATGGCTATACCACAAGCCTCTGGAATCTTTTATTATTGATCTAATAATGACTTTATTTTTCCCAAGACCATTCATTTTCCTTCAGGCCTACTTCAGTCACCTTCTCAGTATCTCTCCTCTTCATTCCATTAGCCTTGCAGTTATATGCTGTGAGCATTTTCCTGTAATCTCTCTGATGCAAGGGTCTCAGACTGCAACTCATGGGCCAAAGTGTGTCATTAAACACATATTGTTTGGCTTGCAGTGTTTTGAAAAAAATAAAAAAAAATTTCCAGCATTTAAAAGTTAAGAAAAAAGATGATGGTTAATAGTTAAGCAATATGACATCTCTAACTAACGGCACTGAATTGTAAATGGGAATGCCGAGGGGGCACGGAGGCGACATCCCCTGACCTTTAACTTCATGAGGGGGGAGCAGAATCACCGTCAGCAGCCCCAGGCTGATTACTATCAGGTGGAAGTCAGACATGCTGCCACCCTCCAAACTTTTCACCAATTCTGACACCAACTGTCCCACCCACGGCACTCACTGCTCTCCTGGGTTCGATAATTAGTTGCAATGACCACATAGAACTCACAGACATTACTCACAATTATGGGCTTTATTAGGGAAGTAACAGGTTACAATTCAGGTTCAAGAACGCACTCAGGATACAATTCTTGGATCAGGACAGTCTCCCCTCTGCTATGCCCTCAGGCACGCCTCTCTGCCTCTTGACCTCCTGGCCTGGGCTCTGTCCTGCTTGGGCAAAGTGTTACAAAGCTCTTTTTGCTGTGCCAATAGGTGCACCCTACTCTGCCAGCAAGCCTCCTGCCCAAAGTCACTCAGCTTTCTTGCTTCACAGGCTGGCAAGTCCACCACTCTGTGTTCTGCTGGTCTCTCAATTTTTCTCTCTGCACAGGGATCTCAGGTTCAAGGATGCACTCCACTCCTGGCTGTTCTCTGTCTTGATGGTCTTCTACCTCTGGAAGGGATCATTTTAAGCCTGGCAGAATGACAGAATTTACCAATCCATACACCTTATTTTCATTGTCCCACCCCCATAAGGCTGCCAAGTACCTTAATTACATTACTAACAAGCCATCCAATCCCCTTGGTGGGCCACAAGCACCTTCCATTTGTGTAGTTCCACCCAGTCCTGCTGGGAGTCACAAAGACCATAGCTAGAAAAGCCATACCAAGTAATTCACTGCAGCACAGTGAAGAGTTGAAAAGGCAATTTATTACATATATCTTTACCACAGTAAAAAAATAAAAAAGGTTAAAAAAAAAGTTGGAGGAGTTGATAAAGAAAAACAGATTTCTAGCTTTTCCTGAAAAAAAAAAAAAAAAGACTGGCTATTTCATGGCAATGGCCCTGTTTTTTGCAGAAAGGTTGGCAGCTGCTCTCCTCAACACATGTATGCTCTTAGCTTGTCATAGTTTCCACCTGACCTTCTCACCACAGTTCTACTACCTGCCTTGGCTTGTGGGTACTTGAGTTTGCCATCCCTGCTTTAGGCCTTTGTGTCCAGCAGTTGGAACCCACCAGCTGCTCCAAGGGAGAAAGATGTGGCAGTCTGCTTCTGTAAAGACTGACAGCCTTGGAAACCCAATGAGGCAGTTCTACTCTGTCCTGTAGGGTCTCTGTGAGTCAGCATTGACTCAGTGGCAGTGGGTTTGGGTTTGGTTTTGTCCTCCTCTTTAATCACAACCACTTACTTACTACCGTCTCTCATTTTATGATTTTTGGCAGGAGCCCTGTGTGGCTCGTTGTTGTGTCCAGCCTGGTAGATGCTCCTTAGATATTTATTGAAATACAGTATTTCCATCCTGTCCTAGACTCTCTGCTTAGAAAAACAGGATTCTCCTTGAGCTTTTAAAGCCATTTCCTATGAAACCTTGTTTTTCTTTCTTTTTCTGCCCCCCCTCAGATTTTTTCCCAGTGTTCAGTGCCCTTGTTCTTTAGAGTAAGGGACAAGGAAATGGAGACAGTGTGTTTTGCAGTGGCCCTCTTGTTGGCTCTGCTTTGTAATGCTAGCATGGGATTTAACCTTTCTGATCAGCTTTGTCTCAACTCTCCATCTCAGCTCAGCCCTTGGTGTCAAGTTGCACTTTTAACAATATTTTGGGGTGTTTCCTGCTCTTTGGGCAGATATCTTATTCTTCCTTGTCCCTCTTCAGCTTCCTTTACTCAGAGTCTGGTGCATAATAGATCCCCCAACATTTGACTAAATGGACTTGAAGTGAGCTCATGACCTACATGAAATGATCAGATCTGGATGTTCCCTTTAGTTTTCTGCCCCTCTATTTAACAATAATCTTTTTTTTTTTTTTTTTTTTGTAAATTGTGTTTTGGGTGCAAATTTACAAAGCAAATATGTTTTACATTCAACAGTTTATGAACACTTGATTTCACAGCCCTGATTACCATCCCCAACCATAAAAAACTCTCCTCCCCACTCCTCCCTGTGATCCCCACTCCTCCCTGTGACTACCCCCTCCCTGTGCCCTTCTTATTTATGCATTCCTGTCTGTCCAGCTTCCCCTCTATGTGAATGCTGCCTCTCTGGTGTCATGGCTGATTGATCTAAGGGGTGCATCTCCCTAGAGTAGGTGGGTGCATCGCCCTGGGGTAGGTCTGGCATATAGGTCTTTCTACTGTTGGGCTGAGAGCCAATCCATGGAAGTGAGTCCATTTCTTGGCTCGAAGGGTAAGCCGGGACCATAGTCTTGGGACTTCTACCAGTCACTATCCGACCAGTAATTCGGATCATTTTTGTGTTTTTGAATTTTGTTCCACATTTTTCCTCCCACTCTATCCAAGATCTCCAGTTTTGATCCCTTTCCGAGTGGTTGGCATTGGTAGCCGGGCACCATCTGGTTCTTCTATTTAACAGTATTCTGTAAATCTGGCTCTCGGAGGCAGGCTAGTTCAGTGGTAGAATTCTCACTTTCTCGGTAGGAGACCTGGATTCCTGGCCAGTGCACTTCGTTCACACTGACTGTGTCAGTGGAGGCTTGCAAGTTGCTGTGATGCTGAGTGGGTTTCAGAGGTGGTTCCAGACTAGAAAGAAAGGGCTGGCCACTTGCTTCTGGGAATCAGCCAGTGAAGAAAGCCTGTGGATCACAGTGGTCCAGTCCATAACCAATCATGGTGCAGCACCGGGCAGCATTTTGTTCCACTGTGCATGGGAGCCACACGAGTTGGGGTCCAACTCGACAGCAGCTAACAGCAAAAACAACATATCTGGCTCCACTATTTAGGAGAAATTTCCTTTCCTTTCCTCTCCTCTCTTTATCTTCTGCGAAAGAACTTCATCCTCTTCTAGCAATGAAAGAGTGGAGCTAATTTTTAATAAATAACACATTTTAATCTATAGCACGTTTTCCCATCATTAAAACTCTCCTTGGCTCCAGGTAGTAGATTTTGACCTTTTCTCTCACCCACAAGGAGTTACATGTCAGAGATGTAATCGCTCACATGATGTTCGGTCTTAGCTACCACTTGTGTCTAGACTTTCAGGCTTGGCCTCTGGTAGGCACCGCAGAATGACTCTGGCTGGCATTTATTGGTCACACCCAAACTGTTTGCACTCCTAGAAACTAGATACTTAAAGGGGCTAGTGGATGAGTAAATAAAATGTGTGGTTATTCCCAACAGTTTTGCTTCACTTGTACTAAAGAAGGGGATTTTTCTGGCGATTACACAGTGGTTTGCAGGCCAAAGTGGTAATGATGATGATATGATTACCATTTTCAGGTGAATCCAAATTGTCAGTATCTTGTGGACTGTGGATATTTAGCAAATGCTGTTAAAGAGAAATAAACCCTTGCCCTTGCATCCTACCTGATTTACCAGATCCAGTTGCCATGGAGTCAGTTGTAATCCACGAGACCCCTCATCAGAGTAGGACTGTTCTCTGGGGGATTATCTTTCTTTCTTTTCTCTAAAAATTTATTTTGTTGCTGTTGTTGAGACTATACACAGCAACACACACACAATTCCACAGTTTCTACATGGACGATTCAGTGATGTTGATACATCTACTCCTCATGTATATCAACTATCTCTTTATCCAACATTCTGTATTTATGGCAACTTTGAAAAAATAATCAGGCAGTGCCTCCAGTGATCTAGGCCCCTGTGGGCCATAGTCAGGGCTGAGGTGCTGTGCATGGGCCACTCCAAGTGATATACCAGAGGCCCCAGCAGTGACTGGGCCACATGAGGGACAGAGGCTGCCTGGCTCGCCGATACATTCTCCTTTTCCTTCGTGACGTCTTGGTCTGGCCATGGAGGGTGCGGGTGATGCTGGGATGATGTGAGGTGATAGGTGGGCAGGGGAAGGCTGGGCAAGGGGCTAAAGGTGCTGGGGAAGTCAGCAGGGGAAGAGAGGAAAGGGGAGCCATGCAGGGCTACAGAACCAGGACGGATGGATGACGAGTGAGGTCCCTGCCCAGGGTTGGTGACGGGAGGTGGCAGGCAGAGGACAAGTAGAGTCTTCACCCAGGGCAGGTGGTGGGAGGTGGCAGGTGGTAGGCAACACCAGATCACCCCCCCACACACCATCCCCAGCCACTGTGGGCTCCATGGTGGTGGGAAGGTATGGTGGGAAAAGGGGGCCTGCTGCACCATGTGCATCCCGAGATGCACCAGGGGTACCCCATGGGCAGTGAGCGGCTGGAGGGGGGTTGGCATTGGCACCAAAGACAGGGTATAGTCCCTGACTCTAGTAGTATCATGGAGATTTCACATAATGACCTGGTCTTTGGAAACTAACCATTTTGATAAGTGAGTAGTAGGTGTACATACTTTGAGTTGTACTACCATCTCACCTTCCTTTTCTGAGTTGTTCCTCTCCCATTAGCATACTTACTGCTTCCTGGTGGCTGATTTTTCAGTAGTAAATTGCCAGGCCTTTCTTCTGAGGCGTCTCTGGGTGGACTCAAATCTCCCACCTTGGAGTCAGCACTGAGTGCATTAACCATTTGCCCCACTCAGATACTCCACTCTCATCTCCACTGTTACACAGATTTGGACTCCCAGACTCTGCCTGCCTTCTCTTCCCAGTGGAGTGCCGAGAAAGTATTCTCCTTCCTTCTGTTGAGCCTTTCCCACCATCCAAACTTGACCTTTACCATTTTCCTGTTTGTAGAAGTCAGTGTTCATCCCTTGACCCTAAGAGCTTTGTCTCCTAAGAGTTGAAAAGATTGTCCCTTAATCCCAGTGAATGTGGTGTGTTGTATAAGTAGGTGCCTCTATTCTGCCGTATTGGTAGGCTCCATTGAATCTGAGAGCAGACCTAGAGACTATGCCTCTGCATGCACTAATGTTTAGTTGGACTCAAGTTTGGCCAGTAGTAAAGAGTTTCCTAGTCCTGCAGAAATGGGAAGCTTCCCTTTATGGTAGTTTAGAAGTCCAAATTTCTCTCCATCACTCAAAAGCTACTGGGTGCTCAGTACTGTGCTCAGCGTGGAGTTACGTAGCAGTGAGTGAGGCAAACAAAGTTCTTGCCCTTAAGTACCCTGCATTCTAGTAGAGCTAGTCAGACAGTGAGCAAATAAACAAATAAACATGATGATTGCAGCTCACTTGGTAAATGAAGAAAGTAAGCCATCTTCCTGTAAGGGACAGAGTGTGTTTGCTGCTTGGACAAGGTAGGATGCTGCTGTGGGTGATGTTCATGAAGGGATGGTTTGAGTGAGTGGTACTTTCTGCATTTGACTTTGTGTGTGGCAGACATGAGCATTGCTTAAAACAGAGAACTTAGGGGATCAGGTTCTGGAATCAGATAGGATTTGACTCTTTGTCCCTCTTTCTAAGTCTTCTGACTTTGGGCCAATCAATTCCCATACTTTAGTTTCTTCATCTGCCAAACAGAAATGATAAAACCTGCCTTACTGATTCAGGATGGAAATTAACTGAGATAATAACTGCAGAGGTTGGTACTATCATAGTCAGTCTCTGATGATAGATAGTGTTACTCTTATTATCAATAATAATAATAACAGTCATGGTAGGTAATTGACTTTACAAAATGGTGCCACCACTCTTTAAAACCTGCTTCTGACTTGGTTTCCATCCAGCGCACCAGGGCCTGGGGTTTGGAGTTCAGATCTAGTTTCCCAGATTGCCTTTAAGGATCTTTCCACTTTCTTTGTGCTTCCTTCAGTGATACCTCAGCACTGCTGGCTTGCTGTCTCTCCTTGCAGAGTATGTCTGGATGTGTATATAATACAGCAGGGTGCTTGTGGCTTTCTCTGATGATTAGGGATGGGGTGAGGTGAGATGAGGCAGAAGAGCTGTTTACTTAAGGGGCTGGGAACATAGATATCTGAACTGACTCCCTGACAATAAACAACAACAACTTAGATGATGTGGTGGGTGGGAGTTGAAACATTGGTCAGGGTCTGGTTCTGGGTTTGGGCTGTATCAGGGTCCAATCCCCTGCTGAGTCTCTCAGATATACCTGAATCGGTCAGACTCCAGGGAAGGGGCTGATTGCGTAGGTGGTGATGCAGGGTAATCATGGCCATTAGCTAGGCCAAACCTGTAATTAACTGATAAGGAAACAGACCCAGAGAAGCAAAGTGACTCGCCCACCAGGCACCACAGCTGTTTAGTGCAGGCTTACGTTACACATGGCATGGACTCTGGGTAAGAGGTCAGAGAAGGCTGGTGGGCATGGCTCTGATGGGGTAAAATTAAGGTCACAGACCTCTGTGTTTAGCTCCTAAAGTGCTGGTTGACCTGGTGAATTAGTTGCTAACACTTAAAAATCAGGTGAATTCACATTTTGGAAAGCCTGAATTTATGGCTTTTCTTAGAAGAATCAGATGCAGCAAAACTGGGCTCGTATCCCGATATTGGAAACCCCAGATGAGACTGAGTAATAGCTGCCTCCTATAGCCTAGGCAGGTGCTGCCCAGTAAGATGTCCCAGCAGCCTACTGTGCATGCCTGCTGGCTCTCATTCTGAAAGTCTTTGATCAGTTTGTGATGTGTACTGCCAAAAAGAGAGAAATTGGTTCTTTCTTTCCTCTTGTTTTCTAGTCTGACTCATGTATTACTGATACAGCAATCTCCCTACACAAGGCAGCTCCTGGTATAGAAAAAGTGGTGAATCAATACATTTGTGTTGAATAAATGGATGAGTGGATGAATGAATGAATGAATGAATGCTACAATTGAAAGAGCACTGGACTTGGGATCAGAACTCATGTTTGAATCCTGACTGTCTCCAAACAGCTGACTTTGAACAAATCATATAACTTTCCTTATCTGTATGCCTCACAAGCATATAGAAGCTGGCCAATGAAAAAAAGGAGACAGAAGAAAAATTGATGCATTTGAATTCTGGTGCTGGTGAAGAATATGGAATATATCATGGGCTGACAGGAGAACCAACAAGTCAGTCTGACAAGACCTACAACTGGAAGGCTCCTTAGAAGCTAGGATGGTGAGACTTTGTCTTGTTGACTTTGGACACATCATGAGGAAAAACAATAGATAGAAAAGGACATCATGTTTGGTAGAAGGTCAGCAAAAATGAGGAAAACATCAACGAGATGGGTTGGCACAGTAGCCTCAACAATGGGCTCAACCGTAACAAAGATCATGGAGATGGCGCAGTACCAGGCAACATTTCAATCTGTTATACGTCCAAGGTCACCATTAGTCAACACTGACTCTATGGCAACTGACAAGAACAGTAACAACAGAGATGGAGATGGTAATAACACCTATTCCCCGATGGCTGTAAAGAACAGACACAGGAGCTTTCACACTTTTATGTATATTTCCTGGGTGGTGTAATTGGGTAACTGATTAATGTGCACAGGTATTAACTGAACAGTTGGCAGTTCAAGTCCATCCACAGGCACCTTAGAAGAAGGGCCTAGCAGTCTACATCCCAACATCAGCCATTGAAAAGAACCTGCTATGCAATCTCATTCTGACAAATCAGCCTTGAAAATGCGCCATCACCCTGTGGAGCACAGTTCTACTCAGCACAGATGGCATCACCTTGAGTCAGAATCCACTTGATGGCAAATGACAACACCACCAACAAATACGTTTCACCAAAATATGATGTACTCTAATATTTTGAATTCTATTATATTTCATTAAAGTTTTTTGCTCAAAACCCTCTACGATCATTTTAAAACACCAAGTCACATGGCAAGTGCCTGATAGACAGTCTGTACTTGGTAAATGAGGGGTACTATCAGTATGATCATCATTGACTTCTGTAGAGAATTCTGGCTGCGATTAGAGAATGATTGGCTGAGTTATATGATGGTATCAATCCTGATGGTGCTGAAGGACCTCGCCTCTTCACTTCCGCATTCGTGGCCCAGGGCAGAGGCCCCAAGCTGGGGCTCTTTGCTGCAGAAGCCACTGAGGGGGGTGTGTAAAGCAGCCTGCCTGTTTCCCTGGGAACTGGCTTCTTGTTTCCTGGATTGTCACACAGACTGTGCGACTCAGTTTTCTTTGACTTCTTTGTTATTTAGGTTCGGAGTGGCTTTTTTTCTGGAAGCCTCAGAGTTATTATAAGCCACCCACTTCTTTATTTTAAGTTGCTGGGCCACAATTCTACTTCTCTTTTCAGAGTTAAAGGTTGGAGACTTAGTGGAATTCATTTGCATTTTCCACTCAGTTCACCATTGTCATCCAACACTGGCCCTGCCTGCAGGGTTGTGCCCCACTCCCACCCCCAGGTCATGGCCCTGGAGATTGGGAGGAAAAGGTAAGGAACCCCTGTGAGGTGAGCCTTGGAGGCTGAGGCCGATGATGGCCCCTATTACCCTGTAACCACTATCAAAAACTTTCACTGCCGTCGAATTGGGTCAGACTCATAGTGACCCCTCCTTGGGTTTCCGAGGTGGTATCACTACGGAAGTAGATTGCCCAGTCTTCCTTCCGAGGAGTGGCTGGTGGGTTTGAACCACCAGTCTTCTGGTTAGTAGTCAAAAGCCTTAGGCACTGCGCTACCACAGCTCCCAGCACATCATTTATCCAGGGCCCTCGTGAGCCTTAGTCATGTTCCAGATAACTGAAGAGAACCGTCTAAACACCAAACCCATTGCTGTCCAGTCAATTCTGACTCACAGTCAGGCTATGTAACCTGCAAAGTAAAACTGCCTCATAGGGTTCCCAAGGTATAGTCTTTACAGAAGCAGATTGCCACACTCTTCTCCTGAGGAGTGGCTGGGGGTTCGAGCTGCTAACATTTTGGTAGTAGCTGAGTGCTTAACCACTGCACTACCAGGACTCCTCTAAGAACCAAAAACTTAACTAGTTACATCATTTTTGAAGGGCATTTTCTAACTGTAAACCGCATTGGTCCTTCAGAAGAGAACACTGATTAAAATGCTCTGTAACTAGGGACATTGATACCTGTTACCACTGAGCCGATTCTGACTCATGATGACCCCACGTACCACACAGTAGAATGGCTCCATTGGGTTTTCTTGGTTATAATTCTGTGGAAGCAGATTGCCGGGCCTTTTCTTCCATGACAATGCTGGGTGGGTTCAAACCACCAAACTTTAGAAGTTGACCACCAACCGTTTGTGTCACCCAGCAACCTTTCGGTGTTGGATTTTTGGTACTGTGAGGGTGGTGGTTGTGGCAGTGGTGGTGGAGATAATAAAAATAAACAACTGGTAGCATTTATGAAACACTGTGTACCAAGACTAAGGAGCTCTGGTGGTATAGTGGTTAAGGCATATGGCTGCTAAATAAAAGGTCAGTGGTTCTAACCCACTAACCACTCCATGGAAGAAAGTGGAGGCAGTCTGCTTCCGTAAAGATTTACAGCCTTGGGAACCCAGTGGGGGTTGCCATGAGTCAGAATCAACTTGATAGCAGTGAGTTTGGTTTGGTTTTGGTGTACCAAGACTAGTTGAAGCCTTGCATGAATCATCTCATTTGGGCCAATCCTAAGTCACCTGCCTAGGGTCACATAGTAAGCATGAAGGCCAGGCCTGGCTTAGGCGCCTTGTTCTGAGCCTCTATTGTACCTGTGTCTAGCACCTGCACAGTTCCAGGAACCAGGGCAGGTACTGCCTAAACAGTCTCTCTCACCATCATAACCATTGTGCAAGGTAACATTTCCTATGCCCATGTTTCAGATGTAGAAACTGCAGTTCAGGGCAGACTGGCTCCAAAGCGTCCAGTGACCCAGCCCTGTGGGTAGCAGGTGGTGCTCTGTACTCCGCAGTGCTGCTTCTGGGCTGCTATGGGGGTGAGAAGGAGCTCTGGTGGTGCAGTGGATAAGGCATTTAGCTGCTAACCAGAAGGTCAGCGATTCATACCCACCAGCCACTCAGTGGAAAGAAGATGGGTCGACCTACTTCTGCAAAGATTTACAGCCTCAGAAGCCCAGTGGGGATCTCCATGAGTTGGAATCAACTCAGTGGCAGTGAGTTTGTTATTTTTTGTATGTGTGTTGGGGGGGGGGGCGGTGAGGGCTAGAGTCAGAGAGTCAAGCTAGCTAGCAATTACTTGACCCTTGGACCAGCAATTCCAGTTCTGAGAATGCATCCTACAGAATTGGTCACACAGTCCTTAAGACTGAGAAATATACTCATTCTTTGCAGTAATGACAAAACTGGAAATTACCTAAATATCTATCCATGGGGGATGGGGTGGAGGGGTGGGGAACAACCCACTGCCATCGAATTGATTCCAACTCAGAGCAAACTTATAGGATAGAGTAGAACTGCCCTATAGGTTTCTAAGGCTGTAATCTTTATGCAGACTGTCGCATCTTTTTTCCACATAGCGGCTGGTAGGTTTGAACTGCCTATCTTTTGGTTAGCAGTTTAGTGTTTTAACCACTTCACCACCAGGGCTCCTCAAACTAAGTAATATGAATGAATGAAGGATTATAAATGAAGGAGCTCAGGTGGTGCAGCAGTAAAGCACCTGCCTGGTAACTGGAAGCTTGGTGGTTCAAACCCACCCAGTGGCTCCACAGGAGAATGAGCTGGTGATCTGCTCTCATAAAGGTTATAGCCCTGAAAAGCCTATGGAGCAGTTCTGTTCTGTCATGTGGGGATACTGTGGGTCAGAACTGACTCAACGGCACCTAAAAACAACACCATCTCCTACATGAAATAAGCACTCATTAAAAAGAATGCAGTAGATCAATATAGAGTGATATGGGAAGAGGCCATGATGTATTAAAAGCAAAGAAAAAATTGTTCATGTTTATTAAAATATTGTACATATACACTTGTGTGGCTATTTAAAATTAAAATTTGTGAAAATTTAAGATTCTTCCCACCTGCGCTGGCCACACTTCAAGTGCCTGGTAGCCACATGTGGCCACAGTGTTGGACAGAATGGGTATAGAATGTGTCTGTCATCTGAGGAAGTTCTACTGGCCAAAGCCTCTGCACACTGTCAAGTGGCCACAGGAGGCCTTTCACTTGGTGTGTTATGTGAACTTATGTGAATGTTAACATTTTTTACAATTAGCATGTATGCTATTATCAGAAAAATAGGAGCGCCCAGGGTTCCCTAGGATTTGGTGACATTCCCTTTCTTATGTAGGTGGTAGTTTAATTAGCATCACTTAGCTATGTGTACGTGTGTGATATATTTTAGATTTTTTCAGGAAGGCAACCGATGCCTTATTAATTTTCATCCTTTCCCTGCATCATTATCTAGAGCAGTGGGGAGGCCTGCTTCATACTTAAAACAGCTTTTTAATGTATGTTTCATAATAAAAATATTAAAAAGTGTATAGGTAAAAGAAGACTCTCCTGGCAGGGCACACATGTGGGCCAGACCTGAGGTCGGAAGACTTTTGGTCCTGTTCTGGTCTCTGACTTAATAGCTTTCTAGCCTTAAAAAAAAAAAAAAAACCACTGCTGTTGAGTCGGATCCGACTCATAGCGACCCCTCCGTGGGTTTCTGAGGCGCTATCACTACAGAAGTAGATTACCCAACCTTCCTTCCGAGGAGTGGCTGGTGGGTTTGAACCGCCAGCCTTCTGGTTAGCAGTCAAATGCCTTAGGCACTACACCACTAGAGCTCCCTTTAACCAACGCTTTTAACCTCAGTTTCTTAATATGTGGCTTAATCGCTGCTTGATTTGGTTTATTTGAGTTGGGATAAGATTTGCTAGTCAGATGATGTATGAAAAAACTTAGAAACTGAGGAACATGCTACAGAGATGTGAGGGCTCAGGGGCCTTGCCTACTCCCGAGTGGAGTATTTCTAGACGCTCTGAGGTCACCAGCAGCAGAGGGAAATGTTGTGTTCCCACTGCCTTCATTGCCTGGAGATTTAGAAATAAGTTATTTTATTTATTTAATAAACACATAGCGCTGCCACCTAGCACTGCTGTTTGCCAGGCACTGTTCTAAGTGCTTTGCAAAATTTACTCATTAAATCCTCACACAACCCTGAGGTGGGCAAAATTAGTATCCTCATTTCATGTGGGAAGATATAGAGCCTCAGAGAGGTCAAGTAACTTGCCCAAGATTACCCAGCTAGTAAGGGATGGAGTGTCCAATAAAAGCAGTCTGTACTTTTTCCTTTCATCCTTTTTCCTCACCATAGCTCTTTCCTCCATAATTATAGCCATAGAATTCTTTGTGCCAGCTTATTTATCTCAGGGGTGTGAGATTTAAATTCTGATAGGAAGTCTCATGATTGGACCATCCTAACTAATTTGGTAGTTTTGACTCTGGTTTTCTGCTTAGCCTGATAGCATGGCAAAGTATGAAGGGGCTGCGGAAATCAGGCAGATTACCTGGGTTCCAGTCACTGCTTTTCTGCTTATTAGCTTTGTAACTTTGGGGAGGTTACTTAATCTCTCTGATCTTCAAATGGTTTTGTTTTTGAGTAAGTTTACCTATTACGGCAGTGCCTAGCATGATGTCAGCAGGCAGTGATGCCTTATTAATTTCCTATTCTTTTCCTTCATCTTTATCTTTGAGCAGTGAGCTGATATACAAAGATGGATAAGACCCAGTATCTTGTTCATAGAATGGCCTAGGTCAGGGCTGGCGAACTCTCTGGATCAGGAGTTCAGGGAACCCGAGTTCTGCTTCTTTCCTACCCTGGTGATCTTGGACACATTTCTTTGCTTCTCTAGGTTTCACTTTTGTCATCTGTAAGCTGGGGCCTGGGCTTGATACACTCTGAAGCCCCATCTGGCTTGTCATTGTCTGATTTTTCATATTCAGGTCAGGACAAGCCTGTGCCTGAGAGGCCTGTGCTGTGCAGGTGGATCCAGGGCATGGCAGCTTCTCCCTTTATGCCACTCTGGTCAACATGC
Organism: Orycteropus afer afer; assembly: GCF_000298275.1. Taxonomy (NCBI): domain Eukaryota; kingdom Metazoa; phylum Chordata; class Mammalia; order Tubulidentata; family Orycteropodidae; genus Orycteropus; species Orycteropus afer. The sequence goes on along the minus strand of NW_006921690.1, from coordinate 1,308,234 downwards.
CCAACAGCTTCCTCTCTGGTGCTCAGGGGAGTCTACTTGGCTCTGTTCAGACTCTCCTCAGCCTGTCAGGCTCTGAGAGCAGGGGAGGATTATCCAATAAGCAAGGTAAGTATGGGCTTACTTATGCCTACCTATTAATCTGTAGGGAGCAGTTTCACATGTTTTTCACCACGTGAGCATGTTTTCATGTGGTGAAAAACATGTGAAACTGTTCACTACAGATTATTCAGTAAGCACATGTAAACCTGTGCTTATTTTGCTTACTGGGCACTCCATCCCTGTCAGGAATTTTAAGTTTGAAGAGGCTTTGTAGGAAGGTGCTGTGGGGTTGGAAGAGAGACAGACGCTGCCTATACCTAGAAGTGGAATCTTTGATGTGGTAAAAAAAATGTGAAATTGTTCACTAGAGATTAGTAAGTCAGCACAAGTCAGCCTGTGCTTACCTTGCCTCCTAGGTAGTGTGACATTGTCTGAGGGGGCAGATTTGGGAGGTGAAAGATGAGTGAGAGGTAGCTCCCGTTCTTTGTTACCTGCAGTTGACGTGAGACTGCAGGAGCTGCTGTCCTTGTCCTTTTGGCTGAAAATTGCTCCTATTTATTTAAAAGAGAGAGAGGCTGCCTGTGTGCTTTGCTGTATACTCAGATGGCTTGGAGTAGGGGCCTGAGGAGCACTTACTGAGAAGTGGAGGAGGAGAGGAGCCAGCCCCGGGATGCCCAGTCTCTCAGCCTCCTGGAGAAGTGGTTGCTTCATCAGGAAGGCGGAAAGTAAAAACCTGGAACAATTCATTCTCCTTACCTTTCTACTTCCCTGTACAAGTGCCAGGAGTGGGAGGTTGCTCCATCACCTCAGGTTTAAGAGCCTCATAAAAAGAGTTAATATCCTGTCATTACACAGATGAATTGCACTTAGCAGGCCCATTTAAAGAAGGGCATTGAAATGGATCCTGCCTTAGTAGTCTGACCTTTACTGGACAAGTTGAATTCCAAAGCTTGCCAGTTTTAAGAGTTCTGGAGGGGTGTCTGAGGTTTTATTTCTTCTTTGCCTTATTCGTTGATTTGCATATATCTTTCTAAATTCCAGTGGGACCTGTGGAGTTATTGAGACTGTCTGAAACTTAGCAGGCCTATTACAACCTCCCCAGCATTTACATGATAAATTTTAGTAACTGCTGGCTCATTCTGAGCATGGATAGAGGGACAGAAAAAGAAAGACAAGAAAATAAAGTGGTTCACAAGTCTGCTTTCCTTTAAAAAGGAAACCTAAGAAGGCATGATGAGCTATTTCTTTTTTGGCTCTTGGTATTACAAGTCCACAGGAACTTGGGTGGTGCATGCGGTTTGGGATTGGCTGCTAACCTAAAGGTTAGTGGTTTGAACCCACATGGCTGCTGTGTGGAAGAAAGCCCTGACAAACTGCTTCTATTGTGTGCTGTCAAGTCGATTTTGACTCATAGTGAGTCTTGTGACAGAGTAGAATGACCCCCTAGGGTTCCCTAGGCTGCATCCCATGGAGGCACTAGGTGGGTTTGAACCACCAACGTTTAAGTTAGCAATTGAGCACTGAACCATCACACCACCAGGTTTCTCTGTATAGGGCTTTGTTGTTTTGTTGTTTGTGCCGTCGAGTTGGCCCCGACTCATAGCTGTATAAGGCAGTTCTGCTTAAATACATGGGGTTGCCATGAGTTGGAATCAACTTGACTGCTTGTTGTTGTTGTTGTTTTCTTAATTGCAAGGTCATTGCCATTGCTATGGCTTGTGCACCTCCCCCATACCATACTTGGTGGAGATGGAATTCCTTGGTGCCCATCTTAGCTGGTTTGCTCCTCTTTTGACCACAGCAGCATGCTTAAGATGGAGGTGGCACACTGGTGCCTCTTTCTTCAAATGCTACAGCTATGGCTTCAAAACCTTCTCTGTCTGTGAACTAGAAAGTTGACATTTTTGGCTAGAATTTTGTTGTTGTTTGGTCCAGTTGAATTGGTTCTGACTCATAGCAACCCTGTGTATGAAGAAGGGTAAGTTGGATTTGAATAAGCAGAAAAGAAAAGGAAAGGAATTCTGGGCAAGAGAAGCAGTAAACAGGAACAAAAACTTGGGAGTGGGACTATGAATGATAAGGAATAGTACCTGCTGATTGTAAGGTCCTTGGGGGAGGGACCAGGTTCCCTGGGGGTCACCATAATATCCCCACTGCCTAAGTGAGTGAGTGACACATAGTAGGTGCTCAATAAATATTTGCTCAATAAACATGTGTTGTGTGAATGAATACACAAACACTTATCATCCTCACAGAGCTTGAGCCACTTGAAGGCAGGGACTATATCTTAGAAATCTTTGGGTCCTCCACAAATACGGTTAACAAATAGTAAACACTCAATACATATTGTTGCTTTGCGCCATCGAGTCGGACCCAACTCATAGCGACCTCTCCTTGGGTTTCTGAGGCAGTATCACTACGGAAGTAGATTGCCCAACTTTCCTTCCAAGGAGTGGCTGATGGGTTTGAACCTCCAGCCTTCTGGTTAACAGTCAAATGCTTTAGGCACTATACTACCAGAGCTCCCGCTGATAAAATAAATGAATGAGGAACAACTAAGGGAAGTGAGGAGATGGCCTGAGTGAAGAGGTACTTGTGCCTTGGGAAATGATGTGCAATATTGTCACGTAAGAAAGGAGCTCTGGTGATGCTGTGGTAAGGCTTTCAGCTGCTAACCAGCAGGTCAGCAATTCAGACCCACCAGCTGCTCCATGGAAGAAAGATGAGGCACTCTGCTTCCGTAAAGATTTACAGCTTTGGAAACCCTGTGGGGTTTGCTATGAATTGGAATCGACTCAATGGCAGTGGGTTTTTGGTTGGCATGTAAAAAAGGAGCTCTGGTGACGCAGTGGTTAAGGCATTTGGCTTCTAACATAAAGTTTGGAGGCATATAAGGTTATCATTTACAGCAGGAAGGTATACTCCTTAGAACAGTCAATCATGGGAGATCACAAATCAGTATTTACACAGGGAGATGGCTTAGAGGGCAGGGGTGCATAGGCAAGAAGGACACAGGGAACAGGTTCACAGGGAGGAAGTGTGAAGAGAGCTGTTACATTATGGTGATTGCAATCAATGCCATGAAACAAAATGCCCATGAACTGCTGTATGGAAAATGAATTTACTCTGTAAACTTTGACCCAAATCACAAAAGTAATAATAATAAAAAAGAAATCAAAAGAGCAAAAAAAAAAAAAGAGTTTATGATGGACCATAGTGCCAGGAACTTCAGTGCCAGGACAAAGAGCTCTTGTTTGTCTTGGAGCATTTTTAAAAGCCATCTCTTAATCCACACATTGTGAAGGCTATAGGAATTTGATGAGCGTTTGTCTGACCAGCGTCAAGCACAGTTTAGGAATCACTTTTCTATTGGACTGGCCTCCAGTTGGCCACACTGTCACTGCCTTCCCCTTTGGTGTGACCACACTGTTGTAACCAAAAAGAAACCTGCAAAGTCTTGTGAATGGGAACCTGCTGGGGTGTAGGATGTTATTGCTGGGTCCAGGAGTTGTTTTTAGGATAGTTGGGCTGGAAAGTCCCAGCCAACTTCCTCTAAGATGTGGTCTGCTCAGCCCAGGAGTTCGCAATAAAAGCTGTCCTCTCTTTCCAGGTGTTGGTTAAATTGGTGGTTTTAAAAAGCCTGAGGGCCAGAAGGAAGCCTCGGGAGCAGAAGCAGCCCTTTCTGCGGGGTGGTCGGGACCTTCTACTCTGGAGGGAAGCTGTCCCTGCACCTGGACTTATGACCCGCGGCTTCCCTCCCAGCCTGCCCAGCGAGTTCCACAAGATGGGCTCCTTCCGCAGGCCCAGACCGCGCTTCATGAGCTCCCCAGTGCTCAGCGATCTGCCTCGATTCCAGGCCACCCGGCAGGCTCTGCAGCTGGGCTCCAACTCAGCCTGGAACAGGTAAGAGGCAACTAGGTATGGGAGTGAGGGCTGTCAAGGACCACGGCAGGGCCAGGCAGCACCTGACCCTGATGTAGCTGCTGCTTCCTCTGGGATCCCTTCTTCCGGAACCTAAACCTACTGTCATCTAGTAGATTCCAACTCGTGGTGACCCGACAGGGCAGAGTAAAACTGCTTCACAGGGTTTCCAAGGCTGTAAATCTTTTTAGAAGGAGACAGTCTCAGCTTTCTCCCTCAGAGCAGATGGTGGGATTGAACTGCTGACCTTTGGTAAGCAGCCAAATGTTTTAATAACCTCTGTGCCACCAGGGAACCTTAGCTTCAGGAAAGTCATGGTTTATAGCAGGGCTTGGAACTGTTTCATTCCGGTTGGACCTGCTGAGAACTTGAGTTCCACCCCTTATATACTGAATCAGATTCTGCCCTTTAACAAGAGCTTGTGTGTGCATAAGAATCACCTGGGGGTCTATAAAAATGACCTGGGATCTTGTTAAAATGTAGATTCTAATTGAGTAAATCAAGGGTGGAAAGGCCAGTTCTCAGCAGGGGTTGAACTAGACCGAACCATTTCCAAAACCTGATTTACAGTTGTGATAATTCATAAAAAGAGCAAGTTTTCTAAAAATTTTTGAAGCCTCTGGTCTGTGGGAGTCAGTTAATTGGCCCATTAATCACACTGCAAACTATCGGACCCCAGGGTGGGACTGTATAAGTATGTATGTGACACACAGCCTGTCCTCAAATAACCTACTACCTATTTGGGTAGATAAGATATGTATTTGTGGAAAGCTAAAAGAGTAGCATAAAGTATGGATTACCACTGTCTGTGAACCACAGACATTTAAGGGGAGACACTGAGTGCTTTGCAGGGTGTCTAGCTGACCTTTGGTATGCCAGACTTGTAGCAGAGACAGTAAATTCTATTTCTTGCACTTCTGTTGGTACTACTTTTCCAATCTATGCAGATACTTTTGGGGTAAATTAAATGCATCATTATTGTAAAGTATTACTGAATTCTTTGTAATTTGGGTAATTACAGGTTTTCTCAGTGTAGGGATGAAAAAGCACAACTCTATGGTATGAATGGAGGGGGGAGCTCTGATATGTTTTGGTGTTAAATGGATCCTTGTTCTTTAAAAAAAGGCCGGTGATCCTTGGTGTAGCCAAGATTATAATCAGCTCTTAGCTGAAATATTGGGCTGGGGTCCCAGAGACCAAGGAGTCAAGTCATAACTGGCCCCTCAAGAGATAACTCAACTGCTTTTACATCTTACATTAGTGGGGATGGAAGGCAGGAGTGAGGCTGGCCCCTGTGAAACTCTTTCAAGAAATATGCTATAAAAAAGGAAAGATCTTCAAAGTTAAACATAGAATTTCCATATGACCCAGCACTTCCACTCCTAGGTATATACCCAGAGGACTTGAAAGCAGTGACTCAAATATACCAGTATTCATCACAGCATTATTCATAGTAACCAAAAAAAGGTGGCAACACCCATGTGCCCATTAACAGATTGACTGGATAAACAAAACGTGGTCTGTCCGTACCATGGAATATTAGTCAGCCATGAAGAGAAATGAAGTTCTGATACATGCTATAATATGGATGAACCTTGAAAACATTATGCTAAGTGAAAGAAGCCAAACATAAAGGAAAAACATTATATACTTCCACTTGTATGAACTATCTAGAACATGCAAATGCATAGAGACAGTAGAATAGAGGTTATGGGGTCTGGGGGAGGGGATCAAATGGGGTGTGACTGCTTAACAGGATACTAAGTTTGTTTGAGAGGATGAAAAAGTTTTGGAAATAAATAGTAGTGATAGTTGCACCATATTAGGCCACTGAATTATGCACTTAAAAATAGTTTTTTTAAAAAAAGCAAATTTTATTATATATATTTTACCACAATTTCTTTTAAAAAGGCAAGGAATTATCTGGTAGCATAGTGCCTAAGGCACTTGACTGCTAACCAGAAGGCTGGCGGTTCAAACCCACCAGCCACTCCTCTATGGAAGGAAGGTTGGGCAATCTACTTCTGTAGTGATACTGCCTCGGCAACCCAAGGAGGGGTCGCTATGAGTCCGGCCGACTAGGCGGCACATACAACAACGTTAGCCCAGGCCATTAGCTTTGCCCTGTGAAAACAGCGGCCTCCTAGGGGAAAGAATTCCAGGTTGGCTCCCATCTACAGTGAACGCCATTTTGAATTCTTTCAGACCCAGGTTGCTGGCACATGGTTTCCTCAAAGCCGACCCCATTGCCTGTGCTTTGATTGTTGCTGCTCACCAGCAGGGCTGCAGAGGCGCCAGGGAGGAGGACTGGTTGGCCTGCGAGAAGGGACTACTTGTGTATCCCTTCGCCTTCAGTCTTCTGTCCTCTCCAAGGACCTGGGGAAGGAAACGATGGTTGTAGTGAGGGAAAGCATGGCTGTGTTTGTGGCATGGGATTCCAGGCGCTTCCCTCTGTGCTGCTTGTTGAGATGACCCTGCGATAGATTGATTCTCCACTCAGGGGTTAACTTATATTTCCCCACAGCGTCCAGACGGCTGTGATCAACGTGTTCAAAGGGGGAGGCTTACAAAGCAACGAGCTCTATGCACTGAATGAAAACATCAGGTAGGTGGCCGGCTAGACCAGGGAGCATTTCATTGTGGGCCCGAATGGGGGCAGAAGGGCTACCCCACCAGGGGGGGAAAAAAAAGCCAGACTTACAGTGGCCCCCTTTGAGTTTCCCGGCTGGTAAATCTTTATGGAAGTAGATTGCCCAGTCTTCTTTTTGCGGAGTGGCTGATGGATTTGAACCGCCAACCTACTGGTTAACAGTTAAATGCCTTAGGCACTATGCCACCAGAAGTCCCCACTAGGAGTCTTTTCTAAAGGGTTTTCTTTTCAGTTTGGTTCTTGTTGCTTTGTCCCAGCTATTACGTTGTTCTTGTGGTTGTGGAGTTCTGAGACCCATGTCTGTCTATAGTTCTGAACCAGAGGATTCATCCTTTTTTTTTTAATGTATGGAGAGTGTGTATGTGTGTGTTGGGGGGTGGTTGATAATGGTTCCTGGTCCTCACCATCCCCATGATTAGATGTGGATTGGACCATTGTGATCCATAGGGTTTTCACTGGCTGATTTTCAGAATTACCAGGCTTTTCTTCCTAGTCTATCTTAGTCTGCAAACTGCTGAAACCTGTTCAGCATCATTGCAACATGTAAGCTTCATTGACAGGTGGTAGTTGATCAAGTGCACTGGCCAGGAATTGAACCTGGATGTCCCTCATGGAAGGTGAGAACCATCAATGAAGGTGAGGACTGCTCCCTGAACCACCAAAGTCCCCACTGATAGATGGTAGCTATGGTTTATTCTCTGCTTATGCATTAGGCAGGAAGTCCTGGTGACACAACAATTAAGTGCTCAGCTGCTAACTGGAAGGTTGGCTGTTCAAAGTACCCAGTGGCTCCTCGGAAGAAAAGCCCTGGCCATCTGCTCCTGTAAAGACTACAGCCTAGAGAGCCCTATGGTTCTACTCTGTCACATGGAGTCACTATTGGCTAGAATCAACTTGGCACCTAACCACCACCACCACCTCCACCACCACCGCATGCATTAGGGTACCACATTAGGTATGGTCTTAGTTACTGCTGCTGCAATACAAATGCCACAAATGAACAAATGAGTGGCTTTAAAGGACAGAAACTTATTTTCTCACAGGTCTGGAGTTTCCAAATCAGAGGCTCGGCCGTGTTGGTTGCTTCCTTGTTGGTAGTCCTGGGTGTTTCATGGCTCCTTGGGGTGCGCCATCCTCACTAGTATCTCACTAGTATCTGTCTTCCCTTGAGTGCATGTTCCCTCTGTGTCTAATCTGCTCTTTTATAACCCAGAAGTGATTAGGTTTAGGACACACCAGTGTGGCCTTATTAGCACAGCAAGAAAAACCCTGTTTCCAGACAGTGCATCCACAGCTCTAGGGGTTAGGATTCCAGCACAATCCATGTTGTTGTTAGGTGCCGTGAAGTCAGCTCTGCCTCATAGCTTCCCTGCATACATCAGAATGAAACACTGCCCCGTCCTGCACCATCCTCCCAGTGGTTGCTGGGTCTGAACCCACTGTTGCAGCCACTGTGTCAGTACATCTCGTTGAGAATCTTCCTCTTTTTGCTGACCCTCTACTTTACCAAGCATGGTGTCCTTCTCTGGGGACTGGTGCCTCCTAACAACATGACCAAAAATGAGAGGCAAAGTCTTAGCATCCTCGCTTCTAAGGAGTGTTCTGGCTGTATTTCATCCAAGACAGATTTGTTCATTCTTCTGGCAGTCCAGGGTACGTTCAGTCCATAGCAGGCACCGGAATAACCTAATGGTTAAAGCCAGACTGTTCGGTGTTTTATCACTGCTCTTTCTCATACCGGCCAAGTGACATAGGCAAGTTATCACCTTCCTTGTGCTTAGTTTCCTCTTACTGAAATGGGACTATTAAGTGTACCTTCCCCTGTAGGACTTTTAGGAAGATTAGATTGAATTATTATAGAAATAATCTGTTCAAACAGGGTCTGACACACATTAATTGGTACTTGTAGCTCTTATTGTTGTCATCATCATCATCATTAGGCTTTGGGGATATAAACCTCAAGACAGTCCTTGTCCTTGAAGAGATTATTATCTTCTAGAATGTTTTTGGTAGAGCAGTGTCAGCTTTTCATTAACTCTTTCTCTCACTTATTCACTCCTTCCCTCATTGAGTCACTGTCATTCACTCAGGCACTCACTCGTTACTCATTCACTCAACAAATATTTGAGTACCCCCTGTTGGCCAGGCACTGGAGAGATAACAATGAGTAAAGATAGCCATGGACCCTACCCTCTTGGAATTTGTATACAGTAAATCCTACTCGACAGCAGTGAGTTTGGTTTTGGTTTTTTGGAGGTAATCATTAGTCACATAATCACACAAACAAATGTAAAAGTGCAACAGTGACAGCTGCTACGATGCAGCCCACAGGATCAAAGCATATTCAAGGGTGACTTGGTCGTACTGGGGAGGCTGGGAATGGTGGCTGTGATGCTTGTGCAGTGATCAGAAGAATAAGTGGGAAGTGACTGGGTGAAGAGGGCTCCAGGTGGAGGAGCATCTGGGTGCAGACGTCTGTGGTGGCAGAGCAAGGAACAGAAAGTAGGCCCACGTGAGTAGAGCCCTGAGGCTGGGTAGTGGTGTGGTGTGGTTTGGTTTGTGTTTTGTGAAATGAGTACTGGGAAGCAGGCAGGGTCTAGAGTATCAAATCTTCTAGGGACAGGAGGTTGAACTTTCAGGTCTTTTAATGCCCTGTTGTTGATTTGCCTCTAGTATATTAAGTGCAGAATATCAAGGCTAAAGGCTCAGCCCTGGAGCAAGCAGAACAATAAATAAGGCCATTATTTGATCCTGTTTACATTTAGTTAAGGCCTGTTTTAAGGGTCAAGGAGGTGTTTTAAAAGCTCTGCTTTCCTTGAAGTCTTTAGAGCTCTTAAGTAAACAGTTGAGTTAAAATTTCTACCTGTGAACTTGAATTTTGCATAATAATGACATAAATATGGGAAGAGACAATAAAGATCCAGAATGCTCCTTAGAAGCAAGGATGGTGAGACTTTCTCTCTCTCATACTTTGGTAACGTTCTCAGGAGGGACTAATCCCTCGAGAAGGATGGCATGCTTGGTAGACTAGAAGGTCAGTGGAGAAAGAGGACAACTCTAAATGAGAAGGATTAACACAGTGGCTGCAATAGTGGGCTCAAACACAGCAACAATGGTGAGGATGTCGCAGAAACCGGAGTTTCCTACTGTTATGCAAAGGGTCACTTTGAGTTGGAACCACTCAAAGGCACTAACAACAATAGCCCAAGACTTCACTTTACAGATGAGGAAACTAAGGCTCCAAGAAGCTGAGGGACAGGACCAAAGCTGGGTCAGCCAACCCCTAAGTCTCACACTCAATTTTTCTGTAAGAGCTAAGATCCATGAAGGGTGCTAGCTCACAATAGAATTATAAATAAATACTACAGTGACTCAGGAACTTGTGAATTGTTCCTCACTTCAGGGGATCAATCCTGAAATTATACTTAAAAGCTTTGTTTACAGGCAGCTAGGAAAGGTACAGGCTGTGCCTGATTTCACCAACCCATTTGGCCCATGAAGGAGCTCTGCTGGTGCAGTGGTTAAGGCATATGGCTGCTAATCCAAAAGCTGATGGTTCAAACCCACCAGCCAAGCCGCTCCTCAGAAGAAAGATGAGACAGTCTTTTTGTTTCTGTGGGGCTTACAGTGTGTCAGAATTGACTCGATGGCAGTGAGTTTGGTTTGTTTTTTGGTTAGATCCTGAGCTACTGACCCAGAAGCCTTTAGGTGCCAAGCAAATCTCCTATATGAGTGAAGTCTCTTGGGTGTCCAGTAGTGACCTGGAACGCTCACTCTCTGTCCACAGCGGCTCACCTTGGTAGAATGTGGGTCCAGTGATATCATCTTATTTCTCAAGAAGAACTGAAGTTGGAGATATTTTAAATGTGAACTTTGCTGACTTTTGTTTGTTTTAAATTATTTTTGTTGTTGAGAATATACAACAGAAAAAACATACATCCAGTTTCTACATGTACAATTCAGTGACATTGATTACGTTCTTTGAGTTCTGCAGTCATTCTCACTCTCCTTTTCTGCATTGCTCCTCCCCCATGAACATAAACTCGTGGTAGCCCCTTTGGTCTTTCAAGTTGCTGTTGTCAATTTGATCCCATATAACAGATCTTGCAAAAAAGGGCATGGGGGCAGCATGCTCTGACTCCTCTAACTTCAGAAGGGGGAAATTCATCACCAGCAGCTCAAGGCTGATTCCTATGAGATGGAGGTCAGACATCCTGCCACCCTCCAATCTTTTTACCAATTCTGATACCAACAGTCCCTCCCATGGTACTCTCTACTTCTCTTCTGGGTTCAATAATTTATTGCAGTGAGCACAGAGAACTCATAGGCAATACTTATGATTATGGAGTTTATTGGGGAAGTAACAGGTCACAATTCAGGTTTAGGAATGCTCAGGATACAGTTCTTCCATCAGGACAGCCTTCCCTCTGCCATGCCAGTAGGCATGCCTCTCTTTGGCCCTTGGCCTGTCAGCCTAGCCTTTGCTCTGCCTAGGCAAGTGTACAGAGTTCTTTTAGCTCTGCTGATAGGTGAACTCCACTCCACCAGCAAGCCTCCTACCCAAAGGCAGTCAGCTTTTTTGCCTGTGGAGCAAGCTGCTGCTCTGTCTCCTGCCGGTCTTTTGGTTCTCCAGTTTCTGCTGCCACGGTCTAGGTGTTGTTTCTCTGCACAGGGATCTCAGGTCTGAGGATGCATTCCACTCCTGGATTTTCCTTCTTGATAGAGGAGATCAATCCCCTTTACAGCCTCTGAGATGGCTCATTTTAAGCCTAGTGAGATGGCAAAACTGACCAGTCTTCACATTAGGATTCCATACACCTTTTTCCATAAATGCCAGCTGGATTCAGAAGAGGATGTGGAATGAGGGATATCATTGCTGATGTCAGATGGATCTTAGATGAAAGCAAAGAATACCAGAAAGATGTTTACTTATGTTTTATTGACTATGCAAAAGCATTCAACTGTGTGAGTCATAGCAAATTGTGGGTAACATTGAGAAGAATGGGAACTCCAGAACACTTGATTGTACTCATGTGGAATCTGTACATAGATCAGGAGGCTGTGATTCAAACAGAATAAGAGGATACTGCATGGTTCAAAATCAAGAAGGGATTGCGTCAAGGTTGTATCCTTTCACCATACTTATGCAACTTGTATGCTGAGCAAATAATCTGAGAAGCTAGATTATATGAAGAAGAACGTGGCATCAGGATTAGAGGATGCAATGTAGTAAATTACCTGGTATGGCTTTTCTAGCCATAAGTCTTTGTAAACTCCATGGTGGAATTTGCCCTGAGCAATTGAGAAGAATTGGCTTCTGTGAACTCAGCTCACATCACATACTGTGATTCTCAACATCCCAGAGACAAATGACACTCCTCCAAGCCCCCTTTGGTATATTGGGACCACAGTGCTGCCGGATGTTCCTTTCTCTGTTTTCACTGATTTTCAGAACGGTGGGATAAGTATATGGTTGAGGTTTGAAACTAGTTTCTCAGGAGCTGAGAATAAGCCAAATGTTTTAAAAACCAGTGGTTCCATTACCCATGTTGCTGTACCTCCCATCCTCTGACCATCTGTAGTGTAGTGGTTAAGATAAATGTAGACTTTCCTATTACAGATATTAGTTACTCTCTGAGAATGCATGGGTCCTAGGCCCATATGTGACATACAAATCTCATTTGAATAAAATAAGCAGCCCCATGCATGTGCCCACATTTGCAAGTGCCTACATGGAAATAAACACAGTTGCCTATTTCAGTAGCCCTAGTGGCACAGTGGTTAAAAGTACTTGGGCAGTGGTTTGAACCGACTAGTTGCTCCACAGAAGAAAAGATGTGGCAGTCTGTTTTCATAAAGAGTGATAGCCTTGGAAATCCTATGAGCAGTTTTACTGTGTCCTACAGGGTTGTTATGAGTTGGGATTGACTAGATGGGTTTTTGGTTTGGCCCTTATTTCAGTAGCACTGAAACAAACGTGCTGCCCTCCGGTTACATCTGAGTGCACAACTGGGTTTGAATGTTCTTCCTTTTGGAAGACCAGTTTGCAGAATAGGTGTATAAACTCAACAAGATTGAGGCGTGACTAAGGGGTGCAGGCATGTCTGAGGGTGGGGACGAGGGAGAGTGGGAATGTCAGTAGTCTATGGAAAAGAATTTCTTGGTGCAGAAATGCCTTTGTCCTGAAAGTTGTCATAGGAAGATAACGATTTTGTTCACCCTCCAAATCATTTTTCTCTTGAAAAGCAACCAACACATGATATGGAAAGAGAGAGCAAGCCACCTTATTTTCAAGCCCATCTTTCAATCAATTGTGGTAGCCCTATTATGTACAAGGAGATCTGTGCCAGTGTCAATAAAATTATTTAGCTAGTTAAGAGAGCAACTTCTAGATTCAGAGAGACTAGGGATCAAGACGGGACTAGCTGTGTGACCTTGGGCAGGTTACTTCATTCTTCTAAGTCTTTGTGTTTTTCTTTTGATAAATATGTATAGTGATAATGTCCATCTCCTGGTGGTTTGGAAGATTAGGAGAGATGATGCTAAAAGAGATCCTGGGTAGAGTGGGAGAACAATATGGAACAAAACTCAAAATCAAAAAAGACCAGGTTTACTGGTCTGACAGAGCTTAGTGAGACCCCTAAGACTATGGCTTGTAGTTACCCTTCAGGTCTGGAACTGAATTCACTCCTGTGGGTTCCAGCTAAACAGTAGACTTATGGGGTGAACATTTACATTAGGTAGATACACTCCTTAGAACAATCAATCATGGGAGAACAGAAGGGCAGTGGTTGCACAGGGAGATAGCTTGGGAGACAGGAGTACGTAGGAAAGAAGGACACAGGGAAGAGGTGACTACAGGAAGGAAGTGGGAAGAGAGCTGTTACATTGTGAGGAACTGCAGTCAATGTCATGAAACAAAATGTGTATGACCTGCTGTATGGAAAATGAATTTGCTCTGTAAGCTTTTACCCAAACCATTATAAAAATTTTTTAAAAAAAGCAAAAAAACATAATGTTAAAAAAGCCATGAGCACAGGATCTAGCACATAATAGCCATCCTTATTATTGTGAAAACGTAGTAATAATGAAGTGATAAGTGATGGGTGAATACCATCCATAAGAGTGCAGGGCAATGTAATGAATTGCCCTAAGAGCAGTCCTGTGTAAACATTTTTCTAGCAGTTTGGATGAGGTGAGTTCATGTTGAACTAGAGAGATCAAGGACTGGCTCCTTAAAGAGTATGCCTGGCCTTGAAAGTTGGGTGAGGTTAACTTATTACTAGGAGATCCAGCTGTTTCTCCTTTCCGGAGAGAAAAAACAAGAGGAAATGACTCTCTCAGTTCTCCATTCTGCTCAAGCCAAATGGTAATAAACTTTTTGATGGATTAGCTAAGTTCAGGGTCAAAGCCTTAATCAGCTTCCCTGGGTCACCACAGCCAGCCCTGGTCATCTAACTGTGGAGTTAGTGTGTGCCCTGGAAATATGAATTCATTTAGATATTAGCCAACACAAAGATGATGAGGAAAGTGGATGTTTTATGTAACTTGTTCTGCAGTGCAGTTGGTACAAAGCCAGATAGAAACTGTTTATATTTTACCAGCTGTTAGTGAGTTTTTTCCCCCTAAAAAAAAAAAAAAAAAAAAAAAAACCTGATGTGACCTATCTTTTAAGATAGTCAAAATTAACTCTAAGCAGGTAGACTTTGAAGTAACCATGAGGAAGAACTTGGTAGACTTTGAGGTAGCTATGAGGAAAAACTTGGTAGAGTTTGAGGTAGCTGGGAGGAAGAACATTCGACCAAGGATGGTCAAAAGGCTCAAGAGAATGGGGTCTTTTAAGAATGAATCCATCAGAAATATCACACTTCATTGCAATGGCAAACTGCCCCCTCAAAGAGAAGTCAGGGCACATGGTCTGTCAATATGAAGACCATAAAGCAGACTGTTTTCTATTGAAAGTGCCTTAGAAAGCAGGGCTGGTCTGTTCTCATCTCCCTGAAGTCAGGAAAATGGCCTTTCAGAGTAGGCCAATTCTGGCTAAGTTCCCAGTCATCACAATCTGCACTTCTGTCTTCCCCTCATTTCTGTCCGCCTCGGCTGGGCTGGCCCTGCATGTCTCCTTGGCTCCACTTCTCTGGACAGCCTTCCTGTGGCTTTTCACCGCCCTCCTCAGTCTCACCCCTGATGTGGCTGCATTTTGGCAGTGGAGACAAGTATGAGGGAGAGGTTTGGGTTTCGTGTGTTCTTCCAGGAACAAGAGTGATTGAGTTCCCTGCCGTGGGAGCGTACTTTTCTTAAAAGTTCTTTTCAGCCAGCCTGTCTTTCTATTCCTTTTATGTGACCAAAAAGAGTTAGACAATTGTGAAAATGTCTAAGATTTATGTTTACTGCTTCATACAAGACCTGTGCAAGTAGGTTCTTAAAATGCTTTCTATTGAATTGGCAAATGTTGCTATATACATATTTTTGCAACAATAAAGAAAAAGTGCTTTCACTTCCTTGACTCACTGGGGTGTGTGTGTAGAGGGAGAGGTCGTTGATCTTTTATTCATTGAGTCAGTGGATAAATCGTGGAGTGCTCTGCCCGGTACTGGGCCAGGTTCTGGGGTAACCATTGAGGTTGGAGGTTCCCACTTTCAGGTGGCTTACAGCACAGTGAGAGAGGGAAACTAGCAGGCAGTTACCATGTGATATTTTAAACAGGGTGGTAGCAGAATAGGGGTGCAGTGAGAGTGTGGAGGATGGGTATGTAATGAGATTTGGGAGAAAGTGATAGTTGAGTTGAAGTTTGAAGGATGAACAGGTGGGAATCAGGTAGAAATACAGTTGTGGATACTTTCTCGTCACTATTCACTCTCTGCCTTCCCATACCTTCCTCTAGTCCCTGGTAGGACATTTTCCTCTTCAGAAATAAACGCTTCGAGATGAGGTTTCCGGAAGCAAGAGAGGAGTTATCTGCAGCTGTCCTGAGGCAGGAAACTCTGATTGTCCTTCTGTCTCCAACCACCCTGCTTCTGTTTGTGTGGGGAGGGAGAAGGCGGCCTGAAGGAAACCCCAGAGATTTTCAAGGAAAAAGGAGGTTCCAAGACTTGTACTTGATCTCTGATGGGTCTGAGTTGTATATCCTCCTGAGTCGATTGGCTGCCTGTACAAGAAGGGAAATCCACCTCAGATTCTTCCATTTTTTTAAGGCACTCTGTTGACTGGAGAGGGAAACACAGCTGGGGGAGGTGTTGGGAGGAAATGAGAAGAAGGGGAGCCTGGTCCAGCCCACACACTGGCAGACTGGACATTCTGAGGTATGATTCCATGAGGCAGTGATGATGGCAGACCTTGTTTCATGTTTAATATGTGCCAGACTCAGTTCCAAGTGCTTTATGCATACTCTTCTAAAACTTGACACAACTCTATGAGACAGGTACTGTATCCCCATTTTAGTGATGAGGAAATAGAGGCACAGAGACATGGAATAACTTGGCCCAGATTCATTAAGGCTGAGCTGGCAACTGAACCCAAGCTGCTCTTGTTCTTAAACACATAGTGGACTGCCAAAGGCACACAGAGCTGGCATTCACCAGCCTTGGCATGATACACCCAGACATAGATTCCCTAATAGATGATGAGGCAAACGAGAATATTGTCTTTGGGATGGGCTCGGGGTGGTCTTCTTTTCTTGGCCCAGATGAATCTGCCTGAATGTGTGCTAACACCGTATCCTTGCTGCAACTGAGAAATAGACTTCAGGGTTGGCGTAGGGTAATTAGAGGGAAACAGTGGGGATGTGGAAGCCCATGGGGCTGGCCCGTGTGGTGTTTGGCCTGCATGGTGTTTAGAAATCTGGAGATCTTCCCTAAAAAGCCAGGATTCTGGCCTCTCTAGAAAGTTCAGATCAGGTAACACTGAACTCACAGTCTGGCATGGAACCTGTCAACAGGAGCCAAGGACTGACTGCTGGCTTTAGCGGTGTTTGCCACAGCCCCCACCGTTCACACCCAGCTGCTTCCCTCATTTGACCTACTTGGCCCCTGTGGGCATAGGTGGTTGCTGCATCCCCACCTTGCCTTCAGATTGATCTAAGTTTGCGTTGGGTTCTGTCAATGTGTGGCCCCAGGCAAGGCTCTGCACATCTGTTTCCTCACCTGCAGAATGAAGATAAGTTGCTACTTGTGAGGCTGTTAGAAGAATGAGATGCTGTAAGCACAATGCCTAAGGAGCTCTGGTAGCACAATGCCTAAGGCATCTGACTGCTAACCAGAAGGTTGGTGGTTCAAACCACCAGCCACTCTGTGGAAGCAAGACTGGGCAATCTGCTTCCATAAAGATTTACCACCTCAGAAACCCAGTGAAGGTCACTATGAGTAGGAACTAACTTGATGGCAGTGGGTTTGGTTTGGGTTTTTTTTTTTTTTTTTTGAGCATATTGCCTAGTACAGTAAAACTTGCAAAAATTACAACCTATATAAGGCAGAAACCTGTCAGAGAAGGAAAACTCATATATTTCCCACTAAATAGAAAGTGATAGAGAAATAGTGTTCTGATTACTTAGTGCTGCTCTGACAAGAATATATACCACAAATGGGATGGCCTTAACAAAGTTAACAAGTTTATTCTTAAAATTTGGAGATTTCAAGTTCAAATTCAAAGTGCCAGGCTCTAGGGGTTGGGTGAAAGCCCCTCAACCTTGGGGTCCAGCTCTGCCTTCTGCTCCCGGCCCACTGGAGCTAGAGGCGTTTCTTCACTCAGACAGCTGCTGGCTGCCGAGGCTGAGAAGCCCAAGGTTGACAAGTAAAAAGGCACAGTCCTGATGTTACCAAACCACACGGTAGACCATTAACTTAAGTCCATTTTAAGTCCCAAGGTTAGCAGAGCATAGCAGGCTGCTGAGCAACGACATGACTACAAGCAGGATCCAAGTGTGCCATAGGCTAGAGGCCATTCCCAAGGCTTCTCTTTATATACAGGAAGCAGAACACATTCCAAAGGCAGCTACTCAGCTGCTTGTGGTAGATCCCACCATGGAACTGATTGCCAGTCTCATCATAGGTAATAACTACCACTAGCTGCCCAGCCACTCAACCAGGCCCAGCCAAGTTGACACACAAGCATAACTACCACAAGTGGTGACAGCACCCTTTCAAAGGTGGAAAACATTTGAGACCCCAGAGAACAAGGCAGTCCTGTTGAGTTCTGGCTCTCACAGTTTTCACTGTATGGTACCTGAGACAGAATTTTAAGAACACATGAATAAATAAAGCAGTTACTCTCAACTTGATTCTGACTCATGGTGACCCATGTTTATCAGATAGAACTCCACAGGGCTTTCAGAACTGTGACCTTTCGGAAGCTGGTCACCAGACCTTTCTTCCAAGGCACCTCTACCCACTGCATCAAGTCAGTTCTGCGTCATAGTGACCCTATAGGAAGAGGAGAGCTGCTGCATAGCATTTCCCAGGTTGAAGTTCTTTGTGGAAGCAGACTGCCTCCCTCATCTTTCTCCCACAGTGGCTGGTGGGCTTGAGCCACCAACTTTTTGGTTAGTAGCCAAGCACTTTAAACCCCTACATCACTGGGGCTTCATCTGGCACCTCTAATTGGATTCAAGCTGTTAACCTTTCAGTTAGTAGCTGAATGCTTCACCATTGTACCATAGAAGGACTTCTGAGCTAACTCAGCTCTCTCTCTCTCTCTCTCTCTGTCTCTCTCTCTCTCTCGTTGTATCATTGTACCAGCCACCCACTGGGGTACAAAAAAGGGTTGGAAGTACTAATGTTTTCCTTGAGTAATAGGCCCTAGTGGAATATAGCAAAGGAAAAAAAGGGCCGTTTCCATATTTTATCACTTAAAAGATGCTGCCTTCTTGAAACATGTCCCATGGTAGAAGTGAGGTGAGTGATCTTCAGAGTGTTTAACAACTGTGTTGAACAGAACAGGCCAGGAAGATGGGGGCCAGCTCCACTGTTAGGCACAGGGCCCTGGAGAACTGCCCTCTTCCCTGCTGTTCTGGATGGTGAGGAGGTTTAGGGCCAGGGTATGTGGGGAACTTGGAGCAGCACCAAATTGCTAGTTAACACAGAGATACTTACTAACTGGTATGACTTACCTACTGGCTAACGGATAGCCCTGCTAGCACCTGCCTGGAAGCTCCCTCCTCACCCTTTCCCTCTCCTGAGAAGAGAATTGGGGTAAGGAAAAGGATTTTGTTGCTCTGTGCCTTTCTTCATGGGCAAGCAGTGTCAGATTACCCAATAAGCAAGATAAGCACAGGTTTTACTTGTGCTAATTTATTAAACTGTAGTGAACAAATTCACACTTTTTCACCACATCAAAGATTCTGCTGCTAGCTATGGCTGGCATCTGTCTCTCTCCCAACCCCACAGCACCTTCCTACAGAATCAAGGCCTCTTTTCAAATTTACAATTCCTGACAAGGACAGTGTACCCAATAATAAGGGAAGTACGGGCTTACTTGTGCTTACATGGGTGAGACCCATGCAAAATTGTTCACAGATTAGTAAGTAAGCATAAGTAAGCCCATGCTTACTTTGCTTACTGGGTAATCTGCCCCTGTGTGCGAGAGAGATTGTGGCTATCATCTGAGGTGCCCTTCCTGCTCTGCCTCTGTCCTTTCATCCCTTTGCCTCTCACCCACTAGGTGTTGCCTCGTTAACTTCAAGCCCACAGAAATGGGAAGTGGAGCCCACAAGACGATGAGGAGTGAGATCGCGGGTCTATGTAATAACAGGAAATCCTGTCCACTGGGGTGGTGTCTCAGCTGGGCAGCCTGCGAGGGGAGTGGGCTGAGATAATCTAAACCAGTGTGCAGTTCCTCAATTTCTGTCCTTTTGTGGCTCTTTTTGGCTTCAAACTGAACTTGATGTCCTATTTCCCTTTTTGGTTGGGTCGCACATAAGCATTCCCTTCCCATTACTCTCAGGTCCCTACCTTTTCTTTCTAGCTCAATGGTTTCTGGTGGTGGTGGTGGTTAGCGGCAGAATTCTGTTTTCAAATGAAATCTAACGAAGAGGTCCAAGATGTCACATAGGTAAAGTTGGAGCTAATCAAGCAGAAATATTGCTACCCTTCCACCCCCAAGGCCCAGCAATCCTTCTTCCAGTGTACTGCTTCCACCTTCCTCAATGTTTGCCCTTTTATCAGGGTAGTCGGGCCCTAGTATAGAATCCTGTTCACGAGTTGCACGTTGATCCTTCAGCCCAGGTTGAGGAAATGCTAGTCCAACTGCACTTTCAAGATGATTCTGAGAAGCAGTTGAGTGTAGTCCTTAATGGCCAGACAGAACAAACAGTGGCCATCGAGCTGACTCTAACTCATGGTGACCGCATGTGTGTCAGAGTAGAACTTGCTCTGTAGAGTTTTCAGTGGCTGATTTTTCAGAAGTAGATCACCAGGTCTTCTGAGGTAGTTCTGGGTGGACTTGAACCACCAATCTCTGGTTAGCAGCTGAACAATTGTTTGTACCACTCAGGAGTTCCTTGGCATCTCACAGACCTGGGTAAAGTAGTAGCAGCCATCCCTTGCTAAGCTCTGCTATGTGCCAGGCATTGTTCTAGGAACTTTATAAGGATTCACTGATTTAACCCTTGTCCTAATCCTGTGAAGTAAGTATATTCTTCTTATCCCAAATTCCAGTTGAGGAAACTGAGGTATAAGGAACTAATGGACTTGCTAAGGCTATTGCCAGTCATAGCTGCTAAGTGGCAGAGCAGGATACAGACCTAGACAACCACCTCCAGACTCTGTACTCTATTAAATGCTCTTATCTCTGTCGTGTGCTGGCTCTGTGCCCTTGGTCAAGTTATTTAATAATGTCTGAGTGTCAGTTTCCTCGTGTATAAAGGGTAGGGATAGTGCTACTATCTTATGGGGTCTTTATTATTATTAAGGCGTTGGTTCGCGGGGAGAACTCCGGCCACCCCTGTGGGAGCCCTGGTTCGGTTCTCGGCCAGTGTGCCTCTTGTGCAGCCATCACTCATCTGTCAGTGAAGGCTTGTATGTTGCCGTGGTGCCGAACAGGTTTCAGCAGAGCTTCCAGGTGAGGACATACTAGGAAGAAAGACCTGGTGATCTGCCAGTCCAGTGTGCGCCCAATTATGGGCATGGCACAGAGCTGAGCAGTGTTTCATCCCATTGTGTATGAGGTCATCATGTATTGGGGGCCAACTTGATGGCAGCTAACAACATACCCATAACAGTTGTGTTTTAGACTTAAATGAGGAAACACATGTACATTGTTAAGAATGATGCCTAGAACCTAGTTCTTGTTGTTGTTATGTGCCGTTGAGTCAGACCCGACTTACAGTGACCCCTCCTTGGGTTTCCGAGGCAGTATCACTACAGATGTAGATTGCCCCATCTTCCTTCCAAGGAGTGGGTGGTAGGTTTGAACCACCAGCCTTCTGGTTAGCAGTCAAGTACCTTAGGCACTATGCTACCAGAGCTCCTTAGAACCTAGTAGGTACTCAATAAACTTTAACTGGGGGGAAAAAAAAGTCAGGCTCCATCCTGGAAGTGACATGTTTCATATTCCATATTTTTTTGCCTTAACAAGCAAACCGCCTGGTTTATAGGGAAGAAAGCTTAGGGATGAGTGGGAAGAGAAGAGAGGCTACTGGGTCTTAGTGCTCCTAGGTATTGGGATTCAGGATTTTCATGTCTCTTGTGTCAATGGAACCACAAAGTGCTGTGTGGTTAATTTAGCTGCCTTTCTCCTCTTTTCCCCTTCTTTCTTGTGCTTTATGAATCAAATTCGTAAATGCAGTGAGTAAGGCTGACTTGCCCCTCTGTGAATTTAGGCCTGTGTATCGCTAATGCCTTGATACTTTTACTCTCAGCTTGTAAAGAAGATCCTGCACCTGGAGCTGAGTGGAGAGTAGTCCAGATGGGAGGGAATCATTGTCTGAGCTGTTTACCCTTTCTCCCAGCATCTAACACCATGTCGGACACAGTTGGCTCGCAGTAAATGGTTGCAATTTGATGAATGGATGGATGAATGAATGAGTGGAGTCCCTATTCTCTATCAGTTGTTCTTTCCATTTTGGGGTTGGGGTGCCTCTTGAAATGGAGAAGCTGTTGTCATGTTCACCTGGACAGGGTGTATCAAGATGGAGGTATGGAAAATCCCTTTCTCTCAATTCAGCTAAGACAACATTAGCATTTTTGAGAAGCACCCTTTTCTTGTAAATGAGTGCAGGCAGGATAAACAGAGAGGACTGAAATGGGTTATAGATTTGCAACTCAACTCCCCTGCAATCTGGCAACAGGTTAGCTTGTCCAGTGTTGCTTTGAGGTCTCCAGCCCAGGCCCCCTTTTCTCACCACTTCCTTCTCTGAGCTAAGTTGAACAAAGGTTCTCAGCTTACCAGCCTGAGGTGGGTTGGACTAGCAGGTTCCCAGGCCTTGTGGGATGCCCAGTTACCCTACTCTAGAAGGTAGCTTGCTTCCTCACGTTGTAGCTGTGATTCCTTCTCGGACTGCATGCCAACCTGCAATAACTTTGGTGGTGGTGGTGGTTAATTAAAAATATTTTAAATTGCTTTTGAATAAGATTGTATTGACATGGTACAAAAATTTAAAATATGTAATAAGAGATACAGTGAAGATTCTCCTGCCCCTCTGCCCCAGAAGTTCCCATTCCTTCCTTCCCAAAGATATTTATTATATTTGAGATATTTAGGAGCTCTGGTGGCATAGTGCCTAAGGCATTTGACTGCTAACCAGAAAGCCTGGTGTTTCAAACCCACCAGCCACTCCTCGGAAGGAAGACAGGGCAATCTACTTCCGTAGAGATAGCATAGCACCTCAGAAAACCAAGGAAGGGTTGCTATGGGTCAAATCCAACTTGACAGCAGTGAGGTTTAGTGAGTTATTATATATTTATTATAACAACAGTTTGTTGTTTATTGTTTCCTTATGCATACTTAAGCTATATGAATATGCATTCTTATTTTTCTCCCCCCTTTTCACAAGGAAGCAGCTCTGATCACAGTTATTGCATTCATACAGGTTCCTCCATTTTGCTCCAGGAGGGATCCTCTAGCTCTTGGTCTTGAAGACTACCCATACCCCTGATCAAGTTCTCTTCCCATTCTGCCTGAAACATCTTCATGAATGGAGTGTTTTCCCAGCACGGGTTCCTCAGAACACCAACTCCATGGATATTATTCATTCTCATAGCCATGTTAGTCCCTCAACAGCTCGAAGGAAATGCTTGGCAAACTCTGTTCTCAGTAACCCATTATTGTTGTTAGCTGCCATTAAGTTAGCCCCTAACTCATGGCAACCCATGGACAGTGGAACAAAACGTTGCTCAGTCCTGCACCATCCCCATGGTCAGATACAGATTGGACTCTTGTGATCCATAGGGTTTTCACTGGTTGATTTTCAGAAGTAGCTTGCCAGGCCTTTCTTCTTAGTCTTAGTATAGAAACTCATAGCAACGTACAAATCTCCATTGAGAGATGGGTGGTGGGTGTGCATGAGGTCCATTCACTGTGAATTGAGTCCAGGTGTAAGGCATGGAAGGCAAGAATTCTACCACTGAACCACCCTGTGCCTCAGCCCATTATTAAACCAAAAAAACCAAACTCACTGCTGTCGAGTCGGATCCGACTCATAGCAACCCCTCCTTGGGTTTCCGAGGCAATATCACTACGGAAGTAGATTGTCCAGCCTTCCTTCTGAGGAGTGGCTGGTGGGTGTGAACCACCAGCCTTCTGGTTAGCAGACAAGTGCCTTAGGCATTATGCTACCAGAGCTCCTCACCCCATTATTAGGACTTGAGAAATACCCTCTAACAAAGTCCTCATGGCCACTGGGAAGTCTCAAACCCATAGGTGGAGAAGCCACGTTTTGTTGAATAGTGGAAAAACAAGGCTATTATCAGGACTTGTTTTTCTACTTTTTGACAAAGTATGGCTTCTCTGCCTATGGCTTTGAGACTTCCCAGTGGCCACGAGGTCTTTGTTAGGGGCGTTTCTCCCTCCAGTGGTCAGAAGCAGACTCCCTGACTTCCCATTTCAAAGCCTGAAGTTGGGGCTGCCCACTAGGTTTCTGTTTCCTGTCAGAGAGGTGCCTCCAGCCATCTGTTACCCGGCAGCTCTGACCACGATGCTGTCAGCCCAGTGACTGATGAAGGCTTCCCTAGCTCTGACCAGATCTGCCCACATCTGGACAGTGGTGTCAAGGGGGTGGCCCTCTAGGAGCCTATCATTAAAGTCATTAAATCGGATCACAAAATACAGTATTTACAACAGACACATTTTCTATGTTGGGAAAAAGGAAGATCCTTTCCTTCTCTGTGCATTTTTGTAGCTTTCCAAAGCTCTTTCTGGTACAGAAACTTACATCATGGATGTTTCTCTCATCTCCTATCTCAGTCCTGTTCTGTCTGTGTTCTGCACCAAACGTATCTTGCTGTAACCTCCTGTTTATCCTTCAGCGATATGTGCAACCATGTTTGGGGGAGTTAGTACCCAGCAGGGGTTGTCAGAAGCTTGAACATTTGCTCCTTAATAACCATAGCTGGTGAGATGTGTAAATGAAACCATTTGAAGCCACGAAAGAGTTTACTCCCTGGGGGACTCACTGGATCTGGGGAGCCAGTTATTCTTGTTTTTAGCTCCCTCACCTTGTTTGGATAAAATTAAAGAGCCTTAGGGATGTCTCCATTATTTGTCACAGGGAGTAGGACATCTGCGGCCCAAATCCCCTGTTTCTTCTTTTTATTTTTCAGCACTTAAATCTTTGCAATAATCTCATGAGTGCATTTATTAACATGCTTATTATCCACCACCTCCCTCAAGAATAGGAACTCTGGTGGCATAGTGCCTAAGGCATTTGAACCAGAAAGCTGGTGGTTCAAACCCACCAGCCGCTCCTCAGAAGGAAGATTGGGCAATCTACTTCCGTAGTGATACTGCCTTGGAAACCCAAGGAGGGGTCACTGTAAGTCGGATCTGACTCCACGGCAGTGCATTGCGTTGTTGTCCCTGAAGAATAGAAACTCCATGATGCCAGAGACCTTGTCCTCTTGTTCA
Organism: Orycteropus afer afer; assembly: GCF_000298275.1. Classification (NCBI taxonomy): domain Eukaryota; kingdom Metazoa; phylum Chordata; class Mammalia; order Tubulidentata; family Orycteropodidae; genus Orycteropus; species Orycteropus afer. Next base: position 1,283,570 of record NW_006921690.1, on the reverse strand, counting down.
CCTTTGTATTCTTAGTAGTAGGAATAAGGCCTGGCACATAAAAGGCAGCTCAATAAATATTTGTTGCCTGAATAAAAATCTATCTATTCTCTAACCTGCGGTTCCCTCTGAAGGACTGCCTCATTTCTTCGAGGGCAAGTGGTAAGGCCACTTAAAGTGTGACACCAAGTTGAATTTCAAGTCTCGGCATCTTTGATGGACTTGGAGGAGAGAGGCTTTTACGCTGGTAAAAGATGTTAAACTGGCAGAGGGTCTGGGTTCAAATACTAGCTCTGCTGTTGACTTATTTTGGGGACCTCTCTGAGCCTCAATTTCTTCTTCCGTACAGAAGGGGTAATAGTTGTTCCCCAACACTGTGTAATCCTTGATTGAAGAAAGCAAATGAGATCATGGGTGGGAAAAATGCTTTTTAAACAATAAAACCCACTGCCATCGAGTTGATTCTGCCTCATAGCAACCCCCACTGGATTTCCGTAAATCTTGACAGAAATAGATTGCCTCATCTTCCTCCCGGCGAGTAGCTAGTGGGTTTAAATCGTCAACCTTCTGGTTAGCATCCAAATTCTGAAACAATAAAGTGCTCTGAAAGTGAAGAGGATTAAAAAGTATGGTCTTCCTGACCCTTGCTTTCCTTACCTTACATACCGCCGGGCTCCCTGGCCTGTCCCTACCAACTCTGTTAGAATTAGAATCTCCCCCGGCTGCCTCTTCAGGTGTTGCCTTTGTGGAGTAAACTAGGGCAGTCCCTTTCTAGGATTTCCATCTGCCTGATGCCCTAATAACATTGAGCTGGGGGACAGGGTAACCCTACTCCCCTCTTACAGCTGACCTCTGTGTTTCGGGTAAGCACTCACCGCTGTTGGTGGCCTAATCACCACCAGCTGTACCATCCGTATTTCTCTCTCCCTAGGCGGCTGCTGAAGAGTGAACTTGGATCGTTCATTACAGACTATTTCCAGGTAAGCTGTGTGAGTCAGAGCATCAGTCACTACTTTGCATGTTGGTACATGTACCTAAGGGAATGGCCATTACTGTACAGCTGGGCAGTCCTTCAACACTCACAGTTGCAGATACCGAGCCATTGCTGTGTACTGGGCAGTCCGTAGGACAGCCACTGCAGAGGAACTACAAAACATGTGTGGTCCCTGCTCTCACAGAGATTGCGGTCTCCTGCAGCTGTTCTCAGGTCTTTTGGTTTCAGGAACCCTTTACACTCTTATAAAAGTATTGTTTATTGGGGCTATGTTTATCCATCTTCATGGTATTAGAAATTTAATAATATGTCATGTGGTGGTGGTGGCTATGTGCTGTTGAGTCGTTTCTGACTCATAGCAACCCCTCCTTGGATTTCCGAGGTGGTATCTCTAAGGAAGTAGATTGCCCAGTTTTCTTCTAAGGAGTGGTTGGTTCTTCTAAGGAGTGGGTTTGAACCACCAACCTTCTAGTTAGCAGTCAAGTGTCTTAGGCATTATACCACCGGAGCTCCCAATAATATGTCATAATCCATTTAAATGATAAACCCATTGCATATTAATATAATAACATTTTTATGACATAAATTTTTTGAAAAATGATGAGAAAGGTGGCATTATCTATTTTTGACAATCTTTGTAGTGTAGCTTAGTAGAAGATAGCTTGGGTCTCATATCCGCTTCTGCACCTAACCCTTTGTCATTTTGCACATCCTGTGGTCTCTGGAGACTGAGTAAAAAGGCACATATCAATTTAGTGTATTAAGAAAACAATTTTGACCATTTGGATCCCTTGAAAGGGTTTGGACGATCCTAGACCACACGTCAAGAACTGCTGCTCTAATGGAACCCCTCCCCTTGCATGATGTATGGTATTTCATTGATGTAATTATGTGTGTCCTTTAGCCAAGCTGTTTCTTGTCAGTAGGTCTCCTGATTGGTTCTGTTAAAGCCAGGATTGGATCAGATGATGTAATATCCCTTCCGCCTAAGCACCATTCTTATAGGGCTAATGAGTAAGTTCCAGGTCCAATGACAGGATGTTTCTAATCTATGAACACAAGCTGAGTTCCTGACTCTAACCAAAGGCATATGGGAGGAAGGCATTGGCAGGTGTTGAATGACAATCATTATATGATTGGATGACACTATAGTGTAGGGAAGTCAGGAGTCCCAGCTTTTCACTTGCCGTTGAGTGGCCTCAGGCCAGCTGCCTTACTTCTTATGCGTTGGTTTCTTCACCTATAACTCAGAATAAAAATAAGACCTACCTCATAAGGCCATTGAGTGGTTTACATGAAATAACACACATAAAGCACTCAAAACTTAATGCTTAGTCGGGGCCAACACAAACTAATGGTCAAGACCATGGGGCTTTGACCCAGACTACCTGAGTTCAAAGCCCAGCATAGCTATTTAACTAGCTGTGTGACCTTGAGCAAATAGCTTTACCTCTCTGTATTTCAGTTTCCTGTTCCGTAAAGCAGGGTAGTAGGACCTAACCTCATGGGATTTTTGTGAAGATTAAATAAGTTATTATAGGTAAAATGCTTTCAACCGTTGCTGGTATAGAGTCAGTGCTATTTAAGCCAGTTAACCAGTTACCATCAAGTTGATTCTGACTCCTGGTGACCCACGTGCGTCACAGTAGAGTGGTGCTCCATATGGCTGTCAGTGGTTGATTTTTCAGAAGTAAATCTCAGGTCTTTCTTCTGAGGCACCCCTGGGTGGATTCAAACCTCTGACCTTTTGGTTAATGGTGAGTATGTTAACATTTTGCAACACCCAGGGACTCTTGGGCAATCTACTTTTTTAGAGATACTGCCTCAGAAACCCAAGGTGGGTCGCTACGAGTCAGGATCGACTCGATGGCAGTGAGTTTGTTTTTCTTGGTTTTTTTGGGGGGGAACCCTTAAGGACTATTTAAATGTTTATTAAATTTATGTGTGTGTGCATAGTATTGTTCTAAAGTATAACCTGTTCTTTCAATAGAAAAGTAACCTAAAAATGCGTAACATTTTGGTTAGAAGTTGGTGATATTATCCAATGTCCAGGCAGAGCATATTTTTAAGATACTTTTAAAAGATAACAATTTGGGCATCATTTTATTTTATTTTTTCTTTTTAAGATTGAGGAAGCTTACATTTTATGTGCACTTCAAATGAATGCTAAATGTCAGCTTTTGTTTTTGTTTTTAAATAAACAAACAAAAAATAGTTACTCTAAATCTGGACAAACTATGACCCAGCAGTGGCCTGGAATTCAATCTGGTTACAGTATCTCAGCTGCTTGAAAGAAAGCTCCTGTCCAGGGAGAAACAAACAGATTAAGAAAGAGATCATTAGTCACAAATGTGAATCATTCCAGTTCCCCTGGACTCAAAGGTCAGTCTCACCCTCGCTCTTCTCTTGCTGTCTCTAGTGGTTGATTTTGAATCCATCTGCAGAGAAGTGGTTTTTCAATCAGTCCTGGAGAAACCTGCTGGGCTGGGCAGTCTTCCTCCTTGACATTTAAAATAATAGACAAGAGTTTGGTGTGGTTTCAATGAGCTTTTAAATGTCACTCTTCTCTTGGTGTTGGGGCTACCCCTGGAGGGTTGGGGAAGGGTGTCTGGGTGGGGACTTGTTTGTCTGGGAAGCCCTGAGGTTTGTGGGGGCAGTGAATGCTGCTTACAGAGCCTGCCAGACACTTCAGAACTAGTAACGTGTCATTTTCTATTGGAAGCATAATCAGAGAAACTGCCCGTGGGAGATGGAGTCTCTGTGGGGGTGTGGTGTGGGGACTAGTTTTCACAGTTTTGACTTGGGTTTTTCCTTAATTTAAGATGTTAGACAGGAAAGAAGTCTATCCTAGACACTGCTGTTTAAAATGTAGATTTTAAGTTTCATCAGGGCCCCAAGGCCTCCCCTTTGTTAATCTATTTGATTCTCTATTATATTCTCAGGGCCTAGAAAGTATCTGCCGGTAGTAGATGCTTAATACACTTTTTTTTTTTCCTTTTTATTGTGATTTGGGTGAATCTTTACAGAACAAATTGGTTTTCCATTCAACAATTCATGCACATGTTGATTTGTGACATTGACTGCAATCCCCACAAAGTAACAGATTCCTCCCGCTTCCTTCCTATGTTTACCATTTCCATCCGGTCTTCTTTCCTATCCCTTCCTGCCCTCTGAGATTTATACCTGGGCATAGGCTGCCCTTGTGATCTCCTGTGGTTGGTTGCTCAGGGAGTGTGTACCTTCCTGGTGTTACTGTTCACTTTACAGGCCTATCCTTTGGCTAAAAGTTGAGCCACTAGGATGAATTCAGATCCAGGCTTGAAAAGTGTATAAGGGCCCTAATCTCAGGGGTTCTGCCAGTCTCTATCAGACCAGTAAGCCTGGCCTTTATGATTTTGAGTTGTGCTCCACATTTTTTTTCCACTCTACCCGGGACCTCCTGTTGTGATCCCTTTCAGAGCCAGTTGGCAGTGATAGCCACGTGCCATGTAGTTCTTCTGGTCTCAGGGTTGTGGAAGTGGGAGTCACATGGTTAATGAGTATTCTTGGGAGAGAGGCAGAGATATGGAGGGAGGGGTTGTCTACCACAGATAACCAAGATGATCTTAGGTGGTTGTATCCGTTGCCAGTAAATAACGTTAGACCTTGTGTTAGAAAGTATTTCTCTTTCTTGTTTTCCTTTAGTCAATCTGAGTGCATAGAGGGGAGTCTTGGTTTCCGATTCTCCAGTACTGGCGATCTCCCTTTTCAGGAAGGGGAAACAGCCTCATACCTAATGTCTTTAGCTAGGGATACTGTCCAATTAGAATTGCAAAGCACTGTTTTGCTTTCATTGAGTTGATCGTTGAGTTACATTCTATTTTGGCAAGTTGTACTGGTATACTTTCCTTTTTAAACATCTTTACATTTCTTAAAAGTGGGTTGATTTAAGAAAAATACTGTGGAAAGATAGAGAGAATAGATGGCCCTGGCTGTGGCCCACATTATGATGGTGATTCAAGAATGATTTGGGTTTGGAAAGCCTAGTGCTGGGCACTGCTTGATAATGGGTTGGTTCCAAACCCATTCACTTCACAGAGGAAATATCAGAAAGATGAGGGAAATCTAGAGAGGGAAGCCTTAGAGAGGAGAACTTAGCCTCCGTGTTCAGTGGTCAGATGCAGTTTCAAGAGGGTAATTTAGAAAGGGTTGCAGGAGGTGTATTCTTCCAGCAAGGAGGGGGAGGAAAGTTTAGGGCTAAATAAGGGACAGATCCCAGGGGTGGAATGATGAGACACCAAAATTAAAGATATGATTGTTCTGAGAGGTGAAGGCCACTTGAGCTCCTTGGGCCCTGGGCTCCTTAATGCAGAAGAATCAGTTGGTCACCTCTTCCTGCTGTTGTTAGCTGCCACCAAAGGCAGCCCTTAACTCAGGGCCACCCCATGCCCAACAGAAGAGAACACTGCCCAGGCCTGCACCATCCACATGAGCGTTTGCAGATCAGATCAGTGTGATCCATTGGGATCTCAATGGCTGGTATTTGGAAGTAGATTGTCATGTCTTTCTTCCTAGTCTGCCTTACTCTGGAAGCTCCCTGAGACCTGTTCAGCATCATAACAATTTGCAAGCCTTCACTGACAGTAAGTGGCTGCATATGAAGTGCACTGACCAGGAATTGAACTAGGGTCTCCAGAATGAAAGGCAGGAATTCTACCACTGAGCTACCAATGCCTCCTTGACTGCCCGTGTTCAGTGGAGAAGTACATCCTCTCCTACGACTCAGACCTCGCCTCTTGTAAAGCCATCCCTGTGGTTTTCTCTCTGAAAATGAACATTTTCTTTCTACTGCTTTAAAGACCAACTCACAGAAAGAATATCCTCAGTGAAGAATAATGAAAGTGACCTGAGGTGAGGGCAGGGGAAAGTAGGTGGAAAAACAGTGCTTATCTTGTGTCTGCACACAGAGAAGACAGATGGTTTGATCTGCAGAAGCATAGATAGATTTCCATAACACACTGGCTAGAAAAATATTTGACATTTCCAGTACTGATTTTCTTCTTCCTCTGTCTGTTTTGAATTGCACCTGGAAAGAAAATTGGGGTTTCCAAAAGTAACTCTCTATCCTAATGACAGCTCTGAGGAATAATTGATTCCTTATAACTTTTGAAACTGATTAAGTGAAATGTTCTGCATCTTTCTCTTACCTAATTAGGCACCTTGGTGATGCAGGACATGGGGTGGGGGAGGGTTTGCAGAGAATACTTTGTGCCATTCACCATTTGCTAGCTGAGTTGTGCTTTGTAAAAGCTTTTTCTCAAGCCCCCAAATACCAAACTCTCTGACGTCAAGTCAGTTCTGGCTCATACCAACCCTATAGGACAGAGACCTGCCCCATAGGGTTTCCAAAGGCTGTGCTCTTTATGAGAAAAGACTGACTCGTCTTTCTCCCATAGAGAGGCTGGTGGGTTTGAACCACCAACCTTTTGATTAGCAGCCAGATATCTTAACCACTGTGCCACCAGTCCAGAAACTTAAATTCTTCTTGATGGAACTAGAATGTTGCTTGATATAGAAATTCAGTCTATATGAAATGGCTCTGAATGACTTAGTACTTAAGAAGAAGGAACATTCAGGCACCACAGTTGCCAATAGGTTATGGATAGCCAAAAAAAAGGAAGAAACCAAACTGACTTCCATTGAGTTTATTTTGACTCATAGCGATCCCCACTGGCTTTCCAAGGTAGTAAATCTTTATGGAAGTAGATTGCCCAGTCTTGATTCCACAGGGTGGCTGGTGGGTTTGAATTACCAACCTTCTGTAAGCAGTTAGATATCTTAGTAGTAGCTGATCCCATCACTCTTGCAGATATGAACAGAAAATGGAAATATATATGTAAGCCATTAATGAATATTCTTGCAGATAGGGTAAATATGTATTTCTATTTTCTTCCCATATCTGCAAAAGTCCTAGGACACCACTTTTCCCCAGCTCATCATTCCCAGAAGGTATTTGTTAAGGGCTTATAGGAAAGTGTTCCAGTCACTCTTGAGTTTATATTTGAAGACATTCCAGGAACATAGATGCATGTCCATAGGTAATACATGCCACAACATTAACTGAATACCTGAGTGGATAGCACAGACTTAAAAACAGACCCAGACTAAATATACTCTGGATGGACAAAGGTAGGACTTGTAAGAATTCACAGAAAGTTTGGTGGAAAGAGGATAAAGAGAGGTGAAAATCACTTGTGTGATTTCCATACCCATATTGAAAAGAGAGAATAGTGTCAGCTTTAGTCTGATCAACCTGGGCATGCTTCTTGTAGGAAGCTGCGTTCTTAAAATGGTTGCTAGCTGCCACTGAATTGGCCCTTGATTCATGGCAAACCCAGGCACAACAGAACAAAATGCTGCCCGGTCCTGTGCCATCCTCCCGTGATCAGTTGCAGATTAGACCGTTGTGACTCATTGGCTGATTTTTGGGAAGATGCCAGGCCTTTCTTTCTAGTCTGCCTTCATCTGGAAGCTCCACTGAAACCTACTGAGCACAGCAAACCTCAAGCTTCTGCTGACAGACGGGTGGTGGCCATGCATGGGGTGCACTGGCTGAGAATCGAACCTGGGTTTCCCACGTGGAAGAAGAGATAATCAGGTGAACAGAGGACTGTAAGGGGCGTTCCACATCTAACACTGGAGCCAGTATATAAAGGGGTCTTTGAACAAGTGGGGCTGAGCTGGGGTGAGAAGATGAGGGGTAAGACTCTGGATGATGGTTTTTTAAGGTGAGAAAGTTAGAGGTTGTATTTTGGATTTAACCAGTAGTTGGAAAAAAGGCCTTGTGGGTTTTAGAAACATGGGTGGCCTAGAAACTTCTTTTGATCCTGCTGAGGGGAAAGAATGGCTTGGGCTAGTCTGGAGCCTGGGAGAAGGATGCTTGAATGTTTCAGGCTACCCTAGGGTTGGCTGCCACCAGTCAGTCATTACCTTCCAGCAGCTTCCATTCGTAATCTCCTCAGCAGTTATTTGAGTTTTGCATGATTATTTAAATGTTCTTATTGTATTTTCCTCATATTTTATGAGCATAAATGGAAAACTGAGTCTTGAGATGGATAACCATAGGTCTCAATAGAATTGGGAGGAGGATGAAGATCAATAGGCATGCGGAAATGGCAAATCTGTAGCCTCATTGGATTTAGGTTATTGCACAGTCCATTGAGAAAGAAAAGAACCTGTGAGTACAAAACGCTGAAAATATATCACCTGAAGAAGAGGTGTAATTAGGGATTTTATAATCCTTTTTAGAGCTATGGAAGCAGAATGCCATGTAGTGTGCGGTTCCACCTGAGCACGCCTTTTCAGGAGCTCATTATGGATGGAATGGATGGAAGGGGTGATTTCTGTAGACTAGGCAAAGAATGGCAGAAGCCCCGCTTAGGACACTAATAGGGAGGGGTAGAAGGCAGGGGTGGATTGTACAAACTGGTGTTAATATAAATGCAAACATTCAGAAGTTCAGTGGCATGAGAGAAAAGATTGAATTGGAAGGGTTGGACAATTTTTGTTCCATAAGGAAAGCGGCAGGGCTATTTTCTCAGATGCTCTTTAAGAGCTTTTAAAAACAAAATCCCACTGCTATTGAGTTGATTCCAACTCATGGCAGCCCCGGACTACAGAGTAGAAGGGCTCTGGGCTGTAATCTTAACAGAAAGCTGTGGTGGCACAAAGGCTAAGGGCTTAGCTGCTAACCTAAATTGGGTCAGTGATTTGAACCCACTCCCACAGAGTTGGGAGCTCTGGTGGCATAGTGCTTAAGGCATTTGACTGCTAACCAGAAGGCTGGTGGTTCAAACCCACTAGCCACTCCTCGGAAGGAAGGTTGGGCAGTCTACTTTCATAGTGATACTGCCTCAGAAACCCAAGGAGGGGTTGACTATGAGTCAGATCAGACTCCATGGCAGTGAGTTTGGTTTGGGGAGCTTTGGTAGCGTAATGCCTAAAGGCACTTGACTGCTAACCAGAAGCCAGGTGGTTCAAACCTACCACCCACTCCTTGGAAGGAAGATGGGACAATCTACTTCCGTAGTGATACTGCCTCGGAAACACAAGGAGGGGGTCGCTATGAGTCAGGTCCGACTCGACGGCACATAACAACAACAACAACAGCCACTATTCAGCCAAAGACCTGGTGATCTGCACCCATAAAGATTTCAGCCTAGGAAACGCCACGGGGCAGTTCTGCTCTGTCCTGTAGCGTCTCTGTGAGTCAGAATCGACTTGCTGGCACACAGCAACAGCAACAACAATCTTTTTGGAAGCGGATTTCCAGACCTTTCTTCCGTAGCACTGCTGGGTGGGTTCAGACCACCGACCTTCATGTCCGTCTGACAAAAAAAACAAACTCACTGCCATAGAGTCAATTCCAACTCATAGAGACCCCCTTTGGGTTTCCGAGGCAGTAAATCTTTTTTTTTTTTTTTTTTTTTAAAAAAACCATTTTATTGAAATATAATTTATGTGCAGTGAAATACACAAAACTAAAATGACATGGGTCAATGCATTTTTTTTGCAGTGTTCCTTCTCCTCCCATCCCACCTCTAGTAACCAACAAAGAAAGTTTCCTTCCATATATAAACATTTCCTTGACTTTTTACAATAATGAACTAATATATTTGTCCTTCTGTGATTGACTTATTTCACTCAGCATTATGGCCTCCAAGTTCATCCATGTTATGCAGATTCTACATTATTCTTGTTGTTGTTGTTGTGTGCCATCGAGTCAGCCCCAACTCATAGCGACCCTTCCTTGGGTTTCTGAGGCAGTAACACTACAGAAGTAGGATTACCCAACCTTCCTTTAGCGTTGCATGTATTCCATTGTGTGTATGTACCATAGTTTGGTTATCCATTCTTCTGTTGATGGGCACCTAGTTTGTTTCCATCTTTTTGCTATTATAAATAGTGCTGCGACGAACATGGGTGTGCATATATCTGTTCTTGTCCTGGCTCTCACTTCTTTAGCATATATACCTAGTAATGGAATTGGTGGGTCAAATGGTATTTCTAATTCCAGCTTTTTAAGGAATCACCATACTCTTTTCCATAGTGGTTGTATCATTTGACCGTCCCACCAACAGTGTATGAGAGTCCCACTCTCTTCACGTCCTCGCCCGCAGTTGTTATTTTCTGTCTTGTTGAACTTTGCCATTAGTGCTGGGGTGAGATGGTATCTCATTGTTGTGTTGATTTGCATCTCTGATGGCTGATGATCGTGAGTATTTCTTCATGTATTTGCTGGCTGCCTGAATATCCTCTTTGGTGAAGTGTCTATTCATATCTTTTGCCCATTTTTTTCATTGGATTGTTAATCTTTTTGTTGTTGAGGTGTTAAGAGTTTTCTATAAATTTTAGAGATAAGTCCCTTGTCAGATATGTAATTATTGACAAGTATGAATTTGTTGCTGTCATTTTCTTATGTGTCTTTTTGTGGTGGGCCTGATTTCTTTGTTCCATATAATTTTCTGTGCTGCGCTTGTTTGGTTTATGAATTGTGTTATCACTTCCTTCATTGCTATTGTTTTAGTATTTGCTAAATATTTGTGCTGGTCCTCTCTTATTTTGATGTGAAGGTTTATCATTTTTCTTTGAGGTTACCCTGTGGTTTATAATTTTCTTCCCAAGTTTAGAACTATCTGTTCTATTTTGAAGTTGACTTCTCTACCATTTAGAAGTTCTGTAACTACATAACATGCTTCCTCTTTTTGGTTTGTAGTTGTCCTCATTTGTCAATTGATGTCTCTGGTTCCCTGTTTACAATCTTGTAGGCTTACTTACTTTGGATACTTCCATAGCTGGGTTGGTTTCTGAGTTTTGTCATCATGTATGTTAATGGTCCATTGTTGTTCACTGTTGCTGGTTTTCTGTCTAAAGAACTCCCTTTAGCATCTCTTGTAAGGTTGGTCTGGTTTTAACAAATTCCCTTAATTTCTGCTTGTCTGGAAATCTAATTTCACCATCATATTTGAGGGACAATTTTGGTAGGTACCTAATTCTTGGTTGGAAATTTTTCTCTTTCATGGTTTTATATATACCACCCCATTGTATTCTTGCCTGCATGGTTTCTGCTGAGAAATCTGAGCTTAGTCTTATTTGTTGCCCCTTGTAGGTAACTTTTCATTTTTCCCATGCTATTGTCAGGATTTGCTTTGTCTTTGGTTTTAGTGAGTTTGATGATGACATATCGTGGTGATTTTCTTTTGGGCTCTATTCTGTTTTGGGTTCGTTGGACTGCTTGAATGGGTATATTCTCATCTGTCATCATAGCAGGGAAATTCTCTTCCAACAAGTCTTTGACAATTTTCTCTGTGATTTTGTCTCTTCCTGTTCTGGAATTCTGATGACATGTAGGTTATTCATTTTGATGGTATCCCACATGAACCTTAGGCTTTCTTCATTTTGTTTTGATCTTTTTTTCTTATTGATCCCTTTCCTAAGAAGTATTCAGGTATTTGTCTTCAATCTCATGAATTCTGTCTTCCATTGATTCAATTCTACTCCTTTGCCGGTTCAATATGTTATCTATTTCTGAAAATTTAGTATTAATCTTCCAAATTTCTATCTGTAGATTTTGTATCATTTCTGATTTTTTATTTATGTTGTCATCTCATTCTTATATTGTCTTTCAAAATTGTTCTAGGGTTTTCTCTGTGTTTTCCTCAATTTTGTCAGTGTTTTTCTTGATCGGTCTCTCAATCTGTTGAAGGTACCTAAATATAATTCTTTTGAATTCCTTATCAAGGAGTTCTGGTGTTGCTTCTTCCTCAGGGATGTGTTTTGGGTCTGCATCCTGGTCCCTTGTTTCTCCTGGTTTATCTTGTTTCTTTGTGTGGACTGTGATGCTCTGTTGTCTCTGAGGCATTGTGACATTTTTGTGTTTATATTAAATTGTATGTTGATTGATTGTATGTTGGAGTGACTTGCCCACAATTTTCATTTTTTTTTGGATGTTATCTATGTAAGCAGAGTACTGTGCTTCTCTATTCGCTAGTTGGCAGCATTTATACCTTTACCACCTGTCTCCTTTTCCATTATCAGCCTCACATAGGTCCCTGCTGTCCTTGGCAAATGGAGCCTATTCCTAGGTCCCTGGAATCCAAATGAGAATGCTGTTACTTTAAAATCCAATATGGCCACTGCTTGCAAACATTCAAAATGGCTGTGCCCTCAGTCACTTCAAATAATCAAAATGGTCGCCACTTATAAACATTCAAAATGGCTGCACCCTCATTCACTTTAAATATTGAAAATGGCCACCACTTGTAACAATCAAAATGTCTGTGCCCTCTGGACAGCTGAAAGTCCACAGCTCAGGTTGTCTCCCTCCTTGCTGTTTCCATTCCTAGTCATAGGCCACCAGCACAATTGTCCCTGTAGCCCTTGGTGATCAGGGCTGATCTTTAGGTCAATTCTCAGGTCCCAACACCACTTGGAAATATTCAGGTTGTTGGTCCCATCAAAGTAGCTGACAGTCCACTGCTCCAATCATCTCTGTATTCATTGGTTTCATACTAGTTGGTGGTGAATCCACTTGGGTATAGTTCCTTTTAAAGTTCAGGGCTCCAGGATTATCTTCTCTATCTCTGTCACTTGGTTTCTCTTTTCTTTATTTGAGGTGGTAAATCTTTATGGAAATAGATTGCTCAGTCTTCCTTCTACCAAGTGGCTGGTGGGTTTGAACTGCCAACTTTCTGGTTAGTAGTCAAATGCCTTAGGCACTTGTGCCACCCAGAGACCATCATAAGAGCTATAAGGCAATAAAAAAATAATGATAATAGTAACGATGGCTAACACTTTCAAGCACAATGTGCCAGACGTTGTTCTAAGCCAATATTTCTCAAAGTGGGATTCCTGCACCAGGTGCTTCAGCATCACCTGAACATGTGAGAAAAGCAATTTCTCAGAGCCCACCTCAGACTGACTCAGAAACTCCAGCAATCTGTGTTTTAGTAAGTCCTCTGTGTTGCTGATGCATGCTGAAGTTTGAGAACCACTGCTCTCAACATTTTTTCTGTACTTACTCATTTACTCCTCCTGATAACCTATGTAGAAGATTCTGTTATGATCCTATTACAGATGCTACAGTGAGGCTCCGAGAAGGAAGGTGCTCTGGTAAGATACTACAGCAAGAAAGAGGAGCAAAGACCAAACCCAGGCCCTTTAGCTGCACAAATCCAATCTCTTGGACTGTACTTTATATGTTAAAATATTCTCAAGACATTCCCTGAAAAATCCCAGTAAGGAGAAGTTTCAGGACTTTAAGTGTCCAGAAAATTAGATACGGACTGTTTACTTGGTTCCTTAAAAAAGTACATTTTTAAAAAATCTCAGATTCATTCTTTAATTTTTACTGAAATGATGTCTACTGCAGAATTAGCTGTAGCAACAAGTTTCTAACCCTCTTCAATCTCCATCTGGGGATCTCTCTCTGGTCCCGTCCTACCCACACGCATGAGGAATGGTTTGTTAGGAACTCTCTGGGCTTAGGGGTGATTTGTGTTGATAAGACTTTTTATTGTTATCTGAGAAGGCATCCTGATCCACAGGAAACATAGACATCATTAGACATGATGGCTGCCTGCGGTGTAGTAAATTATTTAGTGTGGCTTTTCTACCTGTAAGTCCCTGTAAACTCCAAGGTGGGATTTTCTATGAGCAACTGAGGAGCTCCTGATTGCTGAAGTTTTCCACCTGGAGTATTTCTGTTGGGAGTGGCACAAAACAATGTTCTGGGAGGTGCCCACTCTCTCTCAGGTGCTTAGAGTTCTGATGCTATGATTGGCTAGTTTGACCACCCTGCTGGGCTCAAAAGGAGGCCTCTTAGAGGCAGAACTCTCTCTGACTGCTGGTTGAGGAAGATGTGCTGCTGAAAGAGACATGCGCCCCTGAAAGAGACACGTGCTGCTGGGAAAGAGACATAAGAGACATGCATTGCTGAGTGAGACACCGAGGGACCAGCAAAGCTGGAAAAGAGACTGTTGGCTGAGGGATGGTGGGCTGGGAGAGAGACTGAGCGTTTTTCCTGAACTTGGATTGTAGCCTGGTGCTTCCCAAATAAATCCTATAACCTGTGAGTTCTTTGTGGCCACTGCAGCAAATTATCGAACCCAGAGGAGAGGTGGTGGGTGCTTTGGGAGGAATGGTTGGTGAAAGGACTGGAGGGAGGCAGCATGTCTGGCCTGGCAGGAATAGGCCTTGGGTTACTGCTGGTAATCCTGTCTTCCTCTTGTAGGGTTAGAGGAGGTCAGAACATGTGGCCTCCTTGCCCTTTTTGCACTGCCCTTTCAAAGTCATACATGGAAAAAAACGGAGGTGACCCATGAGTTCTGTCTCTTGAGTTTGGGCCAAGAATAGGAACCTTAGTAGACATTGATGTCACTGGAAACAAATGCCTGGAGTGGGATTCTTGCGTCACACAAGTTCTTGGGTGGTAGAGTGACAAGGCTGTTAGACCCTGCTGGGGTAGGATACAGTGTCTCCTTCGGGAATTCACCTAGGAATTGTGTGTTCACCTTGCAACAACACATTGGCTGTGGGTAGTAGTAAAGAGTGAGCGTGGGTGGCGCAATCAGTGCTCAACCACTAGTCAAACAGTCAGCAGTTCAAACCCAGAGGCACCTTGGAAGACAGGCTTGGCAATCAGCTTCCAAAAGGTCATAGCATTGAAGACTCTATGGAGCAGCTCTACTCTGCACACACAGGATCACCATGAGTAGAAATCAACTCAGCGGCAACTAACAGCAGCAATAGTAAGGAAGGCCCAGGAGGGATGGAAGCTGGGAAGCAGATAGCAGGTTTGGGCAGCATAGGTGGCCCAGCTGCATGGAAGCTTTTTGATGGAACCTACTTCCATGCCAGAGATTACCAAGCCAAGTCCCCACAGTGTTTGTGAACCGGAGCTGGATCCCACCTGCCTTCTCTGTGGGCAAGAACATAAGTTCTTCCCTTTGGAAAATGGGATTACCATTGTTCTCTCCTCCCCACAGCCTTCATGCTTACCCATTTCTCTGGGTCTCTCTGACCAGGTCGGGGAGGTGCCTGCTTAACATGAGGCAAATACTGTTGACAGGTCCCAAACCACAAAAAGCCCAGCCTCTCCTCTGCTTCCCCATGCTTCCTTCTGCCTGCCCTCCAGGATTACCCAGGATAAGCTGAGTCTTTCCTACTCACTGAAGACAGGATGGTTTTGGATGGCTCTCCCAGACATCTCGTTGCATTTTCCTAGCTAAGCCTCATTTTTTGTTTCGTTTTGTTGACAGCCCATTTTGTTGTGTCTTAGAAAAATAGATAATGTCAGCTGTTTTTCACTTCCTGGCTTTTCCGCCACTTCATTAAAGTACTATTTATTCAATGTCTAAGTTCATTTATGGGGTCGGGGGATGCATTAAGTAACAATGGGCCCAGCTCCAAGTCTCATATCATTTCTAAGTGGCTGCTATTCTGTGTAACCGTGTTTTGGCTTGAAGCCTTCTGGAGGGAGCTGGGGGGCGGGGTGTGGGCAGTTCATCCAGCAGAGAGTGAGACAAGAGAAAAGTTGGATTCTTTTGTAGCTGACAATCAGTAAAGGATAGTATCATCAAGCTGGTATGATCATCAGGAGGGTGGGATTAAATGACGTGAAGCATTAAAACCTCTGAAATACAGAACACTCAAAAAGTGTTAGTTATAATTGCAAAGGACTTACCTTTATCTTTCCATACCTTTTCCACCACACACTCCTTGGTGGACACATACTCACTGGTGCTAGAGGTTTTGCATGTAGTCACTTTCATGCTAGTAGGGAAATACCCTGCATTTATCTTTTTAATGAAATCTGTTATTCTGCATAATTTTCTATTGCATCAATTTCCCTTTCCTGAGTTTACATCATTAAGGGTTTGAAGGATATTGGGTGTCCCCAATGGGGAATTCAGCCGCACTGTGGTGTGGCTTTTCTCCTGGTTTGATGGCTGATGATGGGTGGGAGTGGCGGTTGCGTGTGACTCTCATCTCCCTCTTTTGCGGTGGCATGTCTCATTGTCTTCTGAGGGCTTGGCCTTCTGAGAAGACAAAAGGCTTCTTAAACTTGGAGCCATGAGTTCCTGGCACACAAGTGCCTGGAACTCGCCACCCATGCCCACTGGAAGTGGAAGATGGTTTGTCACTCACACTCTGAAATAGCCCAGCTCTTGTGTTCTTTGTTCTCTTTTGGCAGAACCAGCTTCTTGCAAAAGGACTGTTCTTTGTGGAAGAGAAGATTAAGCTGTGTGAAGGCAAGTACAAGGCAGCTTGCATAGAACCGGGGCCCCTGTGACTCATCCTTTGACGTCTGGAAACTGATGTTTGGAAACATCCTTTGATGTTTGGACAGCTGAAACACTTCTATCCATAAGTGGCAGGCTCCAAGTCAGTGATTCACCTTGTACGTTTCTTATTCAGCTAGGTGATGGCACCTCAATTTGATCCAGCTACTCACAGCAGTGCAAGTCAAAACCAGGTTTAAGAGAATAAAAGGAGTTCTGGTGGTGTAGTGGTTAAGGCATTTGGCTGCTAACCAAAAGGTCAGTGGTTCGAACCTACCAGCTGCTGTGTAGAAGAAAGACGAGGCAGTCTGCTTCTGTAAAGACTTACAGCCTTGGGTATCTAACGGGGGTCACTATGAGTTGGAATTGACTCCATGGTGGTGAGTTTGGTTTTGGTTTTAGAAGAATGAAGTGGAATTGGGTGTTTTCTTAGGAGACTTTGTTAAGTGGGGGGAGGGGTTTTTCATGGCATGCCTACTGGTGGTCTCCTTTGAGGGGATTAAATTATACTGTGGATCCTGCCCAGCTACTCTCTCGGGTCTGATCCTGTGCACTATATCCTGTGTTGTTGTTGTGTGCCATTAAGTCAATTCCAATTCATAGTGACCTCTATAGTATGAGTAGAACTATCCCAAAGGGTTTCCAAGGCTGTCATTTTTATGGGAGCAGACTGCCACATTTCTCCCTCAGAGTGGCTGGTGGATTCAAACCACCAGCTCTTTGGTTAGCAGCTGAGTGCTTAACCACTGTGCCACCAGGGTTCCTTGCTATTTCTGTAGACCTTTACAATATTTCATAAAAGACAGGAGTCATCCATTTGAGGGACATTAGGCTAACCAGGCACCTACTTAATGGGATATGATTTGATAGCAAGGGGATTTCCTGGCCTTAAAAGATTGTATAAACCAGTTGACAGGGTAGAGAAACACTGCATGGAGAGTGGGATGGCACCAAAGGTGGGAGCCCACAACCTCATTTCTGTACCAGGGGCTGCTGTTAGCTCCTACTAGTCTGGTCCTGATCTTAGCTTGCCACCTACTTGTAGGATGACTTCTGGCAAGTTATTAGGTTCTCTTAGCCTTGGTTTTTATCATTTATTAAAAAGATAAAATGAGACGGGGGTTGTAGGGAGTGTAAGGTATATGTATAATTGGGGTAGCATTATGCCTGACATGTGACAGGTCAGCAAACTGGTTACTACTTTTTTTCCTACTCTAGCCTATTGACCTGTTTCTGTGCATCAAACTTACTTCACCTAGCCTTATTAGGTTTCATATCATCCCTTTTTCACTTTCCATTCCCTGAGAAAGAGATTAGTGTCTAGTGAAGAGTGTCTCAGACTCAATAGGAAGGAAAATGAGAAACTGGCAACTGGGAGGTCCAAGTACCTGGCACACAATAAGTGCTCACCAGACGTTTGGAAGAATAGATGTCAGAAAATTAACTCCTGAATATTTGAGAATTTGCTGAACCTGTAGCCTTATTTCCCTTGAATATATCTATCCTGTGTCAATATCAGCCTTATAAATACCCACTTACCCCAAGGCCTTATTTTTTGAGTGACTTGTTTTTACCAGGAACATCATAGGATAGTGGCTATTTTGAATTTTGCAATCAACCCAGTACACAGGTGTGGAAGATGGCTGCTACCTGGTAAGAAGAGGAAAAATAAAATTGTCTCTGGCCACATTGTTCGTATTTAAGTCAGGGGGGAAATTATTAAATACTCCTGGCAGTGTGGAAAATCAGCTTTATGAAAAAGGTACTGAGTGAAACTGGAAATTTAAGTGCCTTTAAGAGGGGAAATTGAGTGTCTCTCACCTAAGTGACAGCAACACAGATCCATTCAGAGTGAAAACTCACAGGGCCAGACAGGATGAGCAAAGACAGCTGAGCTTCAGCCTCAGAGAGTGCCGACAGTGACTGGGCTAGGGTCTGTCAGCTGGGTTCCTCTGCTGCCAAAGCTCTGGGTCTCAGGGCCCCCCGGCACAGTGAAGGGGATTTCATAAACATCTGTACTGTTTAATTTTATGGGTTAGAACTCGAAGCAAAATTTTGTTTTGGGGAAAAACGATTCCCTTGCTATAAAATAAAGTTTGAAGGTAGCAGGTATGATTCAGCCTTCTATGGCTGGACAACCATCCTGTTATTTACAGATTTATTCACATACGTATGGCCCTGCAGCCTTGCTGCAGAAGGGACTGGTGGCAGATTCTAGCCATTTGTTGCTCTCTTGTGTGCAGGAGAATCCATGTTATGTTCAGTAGTCTTTTTTCTAGAATTTTAATGACCCTGACTTTTAGGAAGATTCTTATGCCTGTCCTATATACCTCTGGTGATCTAAACTCGTTGAGTCGATTTGACTCATAGTGACCCCTTCTTGGGTTTCCGAGGCAGTATCTCTAGGGAAGTAGATTGCCAAGGAGTGGCTGGTGGGTTTGATCTGCCAGCTGTCTGGTTAGCAGTCAAATGCCTTAGCGCCAACAGAGCTCCCTTGTGGTTCATTAGAAGACAGTTTTTATAGGACTGCCATCTAGAACCTTCCATTCAAACCCCTTTCATCTTGGCAGGGATGTCTTTCACTGGGGGGCTGTTTCTGCAGGTGAAGTCACTTCCTTCCTTTGGCTCCTTTCTTCCCCAGGGCTACCTATTTCATTAGCCTGTGTCTGTCTGATGTTCTTCTCTGAACTCTTTCCAAAACTTGCATTATTTTCTGAATAGTGTAGCCAGCAAGTAGACCAGGCTCCCAGGAGGTGCTTTACTGCTGCCAGGTTGAGGATTACCTTTCGTGCTGATGAGTTTTCCTTCCTGGTGGTGAAGGGGGTCTAAGCAGGCATTGCCAGCAGCCTACAGGATTCTTCAAAAAGGAGCTGGACTTGCCTTTTTCTCCTTTTAGGGTATATTGCCCAGGTATTGGGGTTCCCTTTGGTTTTAGGAACCAGAATGACCTAACATTTCAGATGGTCCTTTTGACTCCCCTGACCCCACCTCCCTCCGCACAGTGGACTAGCATAGCCTCCAATTGAAAAGAGGATGGTGATGGATTGATTCGTTCAACAAACATTTATTGACCATCTACTCTGTGCAAGATACTCTGCTAAGTCCTAGGGACATGGTGGTGACCAAAAGCCATCAGAAGTTTTTGGTCAGAGCCCCACAGAACCTTGTGGGGCTCACAAACTGGTACTGGAGACAGATATCAATCACAACATCACCAAATAGTAAGGAACTTTGACCCATAAACCAAAA
>NW_006921690.1:1262036-1262978 GCF_000298275.1 Orycteropus afer afer | reverse complement strand
TTATGAGTCAAAATAGACTCAATGGCAGTGGGTTTTGTTTTGTTTGGTTTTGGTTTTTGGTTTTGTTTCTTCTACATGTGCATGTTGTTGGCTCTGGTAGCTACTAGTCATGCCCTTGTTCCTTTTTTCTCTCTCAGCAACTGCTTGTTGTCCATAAAATTAATAGACGGGAGATGCTAAATGAATCTTTCAAGATTTGTTCAGTGGAATTGGCAGTGTTTTACCAAACACATCTCCCAGTGTCTTGTCTTGGCTGACCCAGTTTCTTGGCCTCCAGTGAACAAAGACAGGACACAATCAGCTCTGTTATCTAGGTCATTAGACAGCATTCACCATGCAGGCTTCTCTTTGAGCACCCGCCTTTCCTGCAGGTACCCAGCTTTCGGTAGCATTGGGTAGCCGTGTACATCTGGTTGGGGAGGTACTTGGCCAGAGGTCAGGCTTCCTTATTGTAGGGGTGAACAAGCACAGCATCATGAGGCAGGTCCTGTGTTTTCCAAGTGACCTCTTAAGAGAACGCTGCCTTCCCACTGACTGCAAAACAGTGGGTGGAGGTGACAGGTTCTAGGCCTTCTCTCTGCTCTCTGAACAGACAGTTCAAACCCAGAGTAAAGCCAGTGTCTTAGTGATCTAAAAACAAAGCAGTATAGAAATGTGCAGATGAGCTCCCTGGATGAGGTTGCTCAAGAGCATGGGTTCTGGAATCCCAGCTCTGATTGCCTTCTAGCTGTGTGACTTTGGACCAGTTACTTGGCCTCTCTGAGCCTGTAAACTGGGGATTATAGAGTCTATTTCATGGTATATCTTATAGATTACTACTTTAGCAAACTGCGTGAAAATGTAGTAACTGCTCATGTAATGATAGCAATTATTATGTGATTTTAAAATGTCAGCTCCCTTTTCTGGATTGGAGGATAGAAAGGCATTTCTGCATATTTCCAG
>NW_006921690.1:1230739-1257746 GCF_000298275.1 Orycteropus afer afer | reverse complement strand
GGGTACTTTGGACATGTTATCAGGAGGGACCAGTCCCTGGAGAAGGACATCATGCTTGGTTAATTAGAGGGTCAGTGAAGAAGAAGACCTTAACAAGATGTATTGACACAGAGGCTGCAACAAAGGGCAATGATTGTGAAAATGGCATAGGACAAGATGTTTTTTTCATTTTGTTGCTCATAGGGTCACTATGAGTAGGGACTTACTGGATGGCACCTAGCAACAACAATAAGAGAGGTTGAACCAGTCACTAGAAAAAGACATCATGTTTGATAAAGTGAAGGGTCAGTGAAAATCCTCAAGGAGAGGGATTGACAGAATAGCAGCAACAATGGATTCAAACATTCTAATGATTTTGAAGATGGTGCAGGACCAGGCAGTGTTTCATTCTGTTGCACATAAGGTCACAATGTGTTGGAGCTGACTCAGGGGCAACTAACACCAAAGGGAAGCAGAGGAATCCCTAGTAGTGCAAATGGTTAATGTACGCAGCTGCTGACTGAAAGGTTGAAGGTTTAAGTCCACCCAGAAGGCCCTTAGAAAAAAGGTCTGGCAGTGTACTTCCAAAAAAATGAGCCATTGAAAACATTGTGGAGCACAGGCCTACTCTGACACACACAAGGCCACCGTGAATTGGACAACTTGGTAGCAATTGCTTTTAAGGAAGGCTGACCAGCAGATACTCCTTTGCAAAATATGTGGCTCTCTCATGCACACTTGCTCTGTACTCTGCTGACTATTCTGCTTCTCCTGTTGGGGTTAATGCTTCATTTCTAGAAAGACTTTGTTAAAGTACAGTCTTGAGAAGTAGAACAGTAACACAGTAGTTAGTGACAGTAGGTATTAACCTGTGCAGGTGACACAACTCTGCTTGCTGCGAGCAAAGAGGACTTGAAGCACTTACTGCCAAAGATCAAAGCCTTCCAAACTTTAGTATGGAAGAAATCCATATTTGTGCCCATTCCAAAGAAAGGTGATCCAACAGAGTGTGGAAATTATTGAACAATATCATATCACATGCAAGTATAATTTTACTGGAGATAATACAGAAACGATTGCAGCAGTATATTGACAGGGAACGTCTAGAAATTCAAGCTGGATTCAGAAGAGGACGTGGGATGAAGGATATCATTGCTGATGTCAGATGGATCTTGACTGAAAGCAAAGCATGCCAGAAAGATGTTTACCTATATTTTATCAACTATGCAAAGGTGTTCAACTGTGTGGATTACAAAAAATTATGGATAACATTGCAAAGAATGGGAATTCAAGAACACTTAATTATGCTCATGAGGAACCTGTACATAGACCAGGAGTCTGTTGTTTGAACAGAACAAGGTTTAAATTCTGGAAGAGTGAGCATCAGGGTTGTATCCTTTCACCATATATATTCAATCTGTATGCCGAGCAAATAATCCAAGAAGCTGGCCTGTGTAAAGAAGAACATATAATCAGGATTGGGGGAAGATTCATTAACAACCTGTGACATGCAGACAACACAACCTTGCTTGCTGGAAGTGAAGAAGACTTCAAGCACTTGCTGATAAAGATCAAAGACTACAGTCTTCAGTATGGATTGCAACTCAACATAAAGGAAGCAGAAATCCTCACAACTGGACCAATAAACAACATCACAGTAAATGGAGAAAAGATTGAAGCTGTCAAAGCTTTCATTTTATTTGGATCCACAGTCAATACTCATGGAAGCAGTGGTCAAGAAATCAGATGTTGTATTGCATTGGGCAAATCTGCTACAAGGGACCTCTGTAAAGTGTTAAGAAGTAAAGATGTCACTTTGAAGACTAAGGTGTACCCAATCCAAGCCTTGGTATTTTCAGTCACCTCATATGTATGTGAAAGCTGGGAAGTGAATAAGGAAGACTGAAGAAAAATTGATGCCTTTGAATTGTGGAATTGTGGTGTTGGGAAGAATACTGAAAATACCATGGAATACCAGGAGAACAAATAAATCTATTCCTGGAAGTAGTGCAGGCAGAATGCTCCTTAGAAGCGAGAATGGCCAGACTCCATCTCACCTACTTTGTTCATGTTCTCAGGAGGGATCAGTCCCTGGAGAAGGATGTCATGCTTGGTAAAGTGGAGGGTCAGCAGAAAAGGGGAAGACCCTCAAAAGATGGAGTGACACAGTGGCTACCACAGTGGGCTCAAGCATAGCAAGGATAGTGAGGATGATGCAATACTGGGCAGTGTTTTGTTTTGTTGAACATAGGGTTGCTGTGGGTTGGAACCAACTAACAAAAACAACATTTGCATATGAAACTGGACAATGAATAAGTAAGACCAAAAAAGAATTGATGTCTTTGAATTATGGTATTGGAGAAAAATACTGAATATGCCATGGACTGCCAGAAGAGCGAACAAATAGGTCTTGGAGTGCTCCTCAGAAGTGAAGATCTCACGTACTTTGGACGTGTTGTCGGGAGGGACCAGTCTCTAGAGAAGGGTATCATGGTTGGTGAAGTAAAGGGTCAGTGGGAAAGGGGAAGCTTCTCAATGAGCTGGATTGACACAGTGGCTGTAACAGTGGCTCAAACACAGCAATGATTGTGAGGATGGCACAGGATCGGGCACTGTTTTGTTCTGTTGTACCATAGGGTTGCTATGAGTCGGAACTGACTTGACAACACCTAACAACAACAACAGGAAATACCTTACCTCAGAGGGAAGGACAGATATAGTTTGAACAGTATTTCAATTTGTAATTCCTTTAAATGTACATGTCAGATACTTAAAAATTGGGAGGTTATGCTTAAAGATCATCTTCCCCCCAACCCAGGCCTGTCCCTAACATTTCTGGTATAAGAGTACAAGCAGAAGCCTCTGGCTGCATCCCACTCTTCTTTATCATCACATCCTCAGTTTCATCTTACACCCCTATCAGAGGCTTTCTAGCACTTACGTGGATAATCTAAACTCAGTATCCACAAACCTTCCTTTTCCTGCAGTAGTCACCCCTCAGCCAACAGTGGGCCTTCTCTTAAGAAGACAGACCTGGGAGGTAGGGTTGCCAGATCCAGCAAACAAAAATTCAAGATGCCCACTTAAATTTGGATTTCAGAAAAATAACAAATAATACAATAGTTGAGACGTTGTTGTTGTTGGTAGGTGCCGCTGAGTAGGTTCTCATAGTTGAGACATACTTACGTTAAAAAAATTATTCAAATTTAACTGAGTGACCTATAATTTATCTGGCAGTCCTGCAGTAGCAACAGTTGGGGGTGCAGAGGTGGGCAGGCCTGGATCTTCTCTTAGGGTCATTTGGGCAGGGAATTCCAAAGTAGGTCTAGAATGGGATTGTGGGATCTGAGTGGGCATGTCTCCACCAGTGTAGTCAGGAGGGCCAAGGAACCAAAAAACCAAACTCACTACCATCGAGTCGGACCCAACTCATAGCCACCCCTCCTGGGGTTTCTGAGGTGGTATCATTACAGAAGTAGATTGCAGAACCTTCCTTCCAAGGAATGGCTGGTGGGTTTGAACCGCCAGCCTTCTGGTTAGCACTCAGATGCCTTAGGCACTACGCCACCAGAGCTCCTAGGAGGGGCAAGAGGGACATCTAAAACTCAGCTAGGGAGGAGCCCTGTTGTGCAGGTCTAAGGATAATTACTGTCTTACTTCTTTTGAAAAATTACAAGATGTAGCAATTGTTGATATAAAGCTGCTACCCTAGAGCTACCCCTTTCTACTAGAATTGTGTTTCTGTGCTCCAGTTTCTCACCTCCCCCACCTGGCTAGCTTCTCCCTTTCCCTGACAATCCCTAAGGACATGTCAGCGTGCTACCTGCCATCCACAATCCATCTGTCATTTTGTTGTACTACTGTGGCTTGCATGTTGCTGTGATGCTGAAGCTATGCCACCAGTATTTCAAATAACAGTGAGGGTCACCCATGATGGACAGGTTCCAGTGGCTTCCAGACTAAAGCAGACTGGGTAGAAAGACCTTGCATCTGCTTCCAAAACTCAGCCAGTGAAAGTCCTATGGATCACAACAGACCACTGTCCGTGACAGTGCTGGAAGATGAGCTAGGTTGGAAGGTACTCCAAACACACAGTGGCCCAACAGTGGACTTGAGCATACCAACAATTGTGAAGATGGTGCAGAACTGGGCAGTGTTTCATTCTGTTGGACACAGGGTTGCCATGACTCAGAACCAACTTGACAGCAAGTAGCAACAACAGCACCCTGTTTTCTACAGTTAGCTGAGATTGGGCGAGGATGAGATAAATTCATATTGTAAGTAGGGACCCCTGAGAGGAGGTGGGCATGATCCGTAGCTCATGGCCCTCAAGGGTTATAGGCGTCCAGGAGACAAACTGCACTTTCTTCCCCCTTTTTGTTCTGACCCAGGCTAACGTACTCATTTTTTATGGGACCAAATCCTTCTAGCTTTTACCTTTTTTCTGGGATTAACTCATGAAAGCAGGTTACATTTTGCATAATGTAGATAGACATTTTTTCATTTATAGAGGAAGGAGGGTGTGAGAAAACAGGCTTGGCTTTGTTAGGCTTTTTTTTTTTTTTTTTTTCCCAGCCTAAACCAACAGAATAGCTGACTCTAGATTAGTATTCATTCCTTTTCTGATCCATTGTGGGCTGAAGCAGTGCCTAGGACTGGTGACAAGTCAGTGCCCTGGTTAATAGCCCCAAATAGTCCTCTCAGAAAGGAACAATTCACTTGTTTATACAGCAGGCTGATGTAACTTGGGTGCCCCATACCTTCCCATAAAACTACTTCCTGCCAACATGGGAGAGCAGGTCTTTATGACTTTGGGGACAATCGAGAGGTTCTCAAGATAAAACCCTGTGCCAGGTAGGATTAACGATGTGTGACATTGGATCTTACGTAAATGGTTGTACCACTTGCTGCCCTGGGCCTGAGTCAGGTTTGCCCTTAAACACATGAGACACCAGGTTGAACATGCCCCTCTAGTTGCTTGTAAATCTAGGCTTTTCTCATGTGCATGTAATATTTAATGTTGGGCTGGGAAATCACAAAGGCAAAATCTTTTATCTTCTCCAGGGCAAATACTTTCACTGCCCGTGCCTTGTCTATGTCCAAATGACTGCTGGTATTTCACACGAAGGCGAGATGGCAGCAGGGCAACCTGGGGGAGGAGGGGGAAAAGGGACCGGATTGTCCCCAGAACAGAGTGATCATCTATATGGGACCTAATGGTCAACAACTGCTTTATAGCAAAGATGAGAATGTAACAGAGCAGAGAAATGAGATAACTGGAAATGGAACAACCAAAATGTAAATAATGAGAACGTTGGTGCATTATGAAGTGAAGAATGTAACAATTGCCACTGAACAATTTGTTTATAAATTGTTGAATGGGAACATAATTTGCTATGTAAACTTTCACCAAAAACACAATAAAATATTTTTAAAAAGAAGAAGAAAGTGGTTTAGAGCATGAGCCTCTGAGTTAGGTGGACTTGGGTTCAAGCCCTCACTCTGTGTTGTTGACTGCCTGGTTGCATGCCCTCCCCATGGGATCATTGTGGTCCATAAGATTTTCATTGTCTGATTTTCAGGAGCAGGTCACGAGGCTTTTTCTCCTAGCCTGTCTTAGTCTAGAAGCTCCGCTGAAACCTGTTAGCATCATAGATGCACCCACGTTCCGTTGACGTTGGTGGCTGCACACAAGGTGCACCCGGGAATCAAACCCGGGCTTCCTGCATGGAAGGCGGGAATTCTGCCACTGAACTACCAGTGACTCCCTTGGTAGCCTTGGGAAGGTAACCGTACCTCTCTGAGCCTCCTTTTCTTCTGTAGAATAATAATACTTACTTCGCAGGGGCATTAAGATTAAATTAGGTAATAGAGGAAAAGTGCTTCGGGTAGCACTTGACACAGTGTTTAAAAATAGTTGCTGTCATCAACAACATCACTATTATTCCCTGTTCAATAAAAGGGTGTTGAAATCCCAGCTAATGACCCAATTATTTCCATGTGTTTTTCCACATGTTATGGCCTAAGCAGATGGATTTGGAATGGGTGGCTCTTGAGTGGTAGCCATATGTTTGGTATCACACAATGGGAGCACTGGGATAGCACCTTGATATTGCCTAAGCAGAGGTATGGCCTGCATTTTCTGAATCTTACTACCTAAAAAAGCATCCACTCAGTAGATATGAAGAAATAGGCTCTCTCACTCTACTTTTCAGAGGACAACGTGGTAGTATCTGTAAGACTTTTTAGAAGCATACTGCGATCCAGCGGTTTTGCTTTGAGGGAGTATCATCTGGATGCATGGCTAAAAATGCTCAGAGAGACGGGGAAGAAAATGTTTATTACAGCATTATAGGGGAAACAAATGGAGGCACCTTGGTCAAGAGAAAGTTGGTTAAGTAAAGCAGAATGTGTTCATATTGCATCCTTGCAGCCTTAAAGAACAGTGAGGCAGATGAGTATGTGCTGGTATGAAACAATACCCAATAGAGTAAGTTAAACGAGAGCAAGGTGCAAAGCAGTAGACAATGTAGTCTCTATGCGTGTTTAAAGGGGTTATAGTGATTTTATGAATGTAAAAACTTTCAGGAAGAATCCAGATATGAATCAAAACCTGTTAAGAGCAGTTCCCTGTTCCAATGGCCAATGAACCCATGAAAAAATGCTCAACATTATTAGCTCTTACTCACTGCTGTCAAGTTGGACCTGACTCATAGTGACCTCTCCTTCAGGTGTTATCTCTATGGAAGTAGATTGCCCAGTCTTCCTTCTGAAGAGTGGCTGGTGGGTTTGAACCTCCAGCCTTCTAGTTAGCAATCAAATGCCTTAGGCAGTACACCACCAGAGATCCCCATTAGCCATTACTGATATGCAAATCAAAACCACAGTGAGATATCACTTCATTCCCACTAGGTTGGCTAAGATTTAAAAACAAAACAGAAAATAATTATTGACTAGGATATGGAGAAATTGGAACCCTTAACCATTGCTGGTGGAAATGCAAAATGGTACAGACTCTGTGAAAAACATTTTGGCATTTCCTCAAAAAGTTAAATGTGGAACGACCATATGACCCAGCATATCCACTCCTACATGTATACCCAAGAGACCTGAAAGCAGCAAAGCAAACAGACACAGGCACACCAATGTTCACTGCAGCAATATTCACAGTAGCCATAAGGTGGAAACAACCTAAGTATCCATCAACAGATGAATAGATAAACTAAAGGTGGTACATACATACAATGGAATACTAAAACCAAAATAAAACAAACCAAACTTACTGCCCTCGAGTCAGTTCTGACTCACAGCGACCCCTCCTTGGGTTTCTTAGGCGGTATCACTAAGGAAGTAGATTGCCCAGTCTTCCTTCTGAGGAGTGGCTGGTGGGTTTGAACCGTCAGCCTTCTGGTTAGCAATCAAATGCCTTAGGTACTATGCTACCAGAGCTCCTAAGGAAGTACTACTCAGCCATAAAGAGAAATGAAATCCTGATTCTTGCTACAGTGTGAATGAACCTCAAAAAGCTTTATGCTAAGTGAAATGAAACAATCACAAAAGGACAAATACTGTATGATCTCACTTAAATGTAATAACAAGAATAGGCAACTGTATAGAGACTAAAGTTTATTAGTTGTTACTAGGAGTGGGAGGGAGGGGGGAAAGAGAGCCGTTGCTTGGGAAGCAGTGAGTTGTCCATGGTGATGGAAAATGTGGCAGTGATTATGGGTGGTAGTTGTACAACAGAGTAATGTAATTGATATCATTAAATTGCACCCTTGAAAAATACTGCTTTGGCAAAAACAAAAACAAAATAAAAATATTTACCCAACTGGTAAAAAGAAAAAAAAATAATAATAATAGAGTGGTTATCCCCATGGAGGGAGAATAAGAAATTAGGGGAAGATGACGCCAACTGTTCATGTCAAACTCTTCTTCTGAACTGTTTTACTCTCTTCCTATGAAAATCATTTTCCTTATGATTTAAAAAACAAAAGTGCAAGCCAGCTAACATTGCCTCTGTCTGAAGTGCAGTGCTGGAGAAAGGAAAGTCCCTCTAGATGCCTTGATGTCCTTGTCGAGGGTTTTTGGAAAGTCAGTTCTGTGAAGTGACCTAACAGTTGTTGGGGTAGATGGTCCTAGAATTGGAACATTCCATTAACACCAAAATGGCTGTTCAGGAGAAGTTTTTTCAAGTTTGTATGCTCCAGTATTCCTTTTTCTCTTTCCTTACCTCCTATAGTTCAAAACAAACATTTCTATTTTTATATCACTTTACTTTTGTTTGCTATTGAGCGAAAATTGGGTAAGTCCCTGGCACAAATGGCTTGCACTGAACTACTAACCTAAAGGTTGACAGTTCAAACCCATGCAGTGGTTCTGTGGAAGAGAGGCCTGACAATCTGTTTCTGTAAAGATTACAGCCAAGAAAACCCTATGGATCAGTTCTGTGTAACACGGGGGGTCACCATGACTTGGAACCAAGTCAGTGGGAGCAGGTCTGGTGTTTTGGTTTAACAGCTTCCAGTATCATATAGTACCAAAGAGCATGAACAGGATCACAGGGGCCCATCCTAGTTCTCACCTGTTGTTGTTGTTCCAGCTCCGTGGAAGAAAAGACCTAGTGATCTGCTCTCTTAGAGATTATTTTTGTTAGGTGCCATTGAATCAGTTCCGACTCATAACACCTCTGTGTACGACAGAGTGAAACTCTGGGCGGTCCTGCACTATCCTCACAGTTGTTGCTGTGTTTGCGCCTGTTATTGCAGGCGCTGTGTCAGTCCATCTTGATGAAGATCTTCCTCTTTTCTACTGACCCGTAAAAGATTACAGCCTGGGAACCCTATGGGGCATTTCTATTCTGTCATATAATGTCTCTGTCAGTCAGAATTGACAGCACGCAACAACAACAACAACTGTATTCAAGGAGGTGGAACTTTGGCTTCAGTTTCTGTCTGGGTGAAGTGAAAGGAGCCCTGGAAACAAAGCAGGAGTATAGACAGCTATGAGACAAGGCAGTCGATGCCGAGTGCTGGGATGTGGTGGAGAAAATAGAAATTATAGGACCTTGAAAATGAAAAGTGGTACAGATCAATGCCATTGAGGGTACCAGGGAAGGCAGTGAAGAGGGAGTGGTTACACTGAGCCTATAAAGCATGAGTGATGGTTGTGTGTCTGCTGGGAGTGGGGCTGGTAGGGATGCAGAGGTGGCAACTATTGTTACCTGTGTTTTTCTTTCTTTCTGTTTGGTTGCTAGCTTAATTATTTTTTAAATGATATTTTCTTGTTTTCAGTGAAGGTTTATATAGCAGTTTAGTTTCCCATTCAACAATTTCTATACAAATTGTTCAGTGACATTGGTTGTATTCTTCACAGTGCATGGACATTGTATTATTTCTATTCTACTTGTTATACACATTTCCATTAATATAGTTTTCCTGTCCCCTTACCTTCTCATCTTTGTTTTAAAGTAATTGTTGACCATTTGGTCTCATATAGATGAGTTTTTAGGGGAATGTAGTACTTATGGATGATATTCTTCATTTTGTATGCCAATCTGCTATTTAGTTAAAAGGTGACTGACTTCAGGTTTGTTTTGGTGCACGGTTAAAGAGCATCTCAGGGTGGTATTTTTAGGGACTCCCCTAGTCTCAACCACAGTAAGTCTAGATTTTTTAAGAATTTGAGGTTCTGTTCCACATTGTTCTCTCGTTCTACCAGGATCCATCTATTGTGGCCTGATCGGAATGGCCAGTTATGATAGCTGGAAACCATCTAGTTCTTCTGGTCTCAGGGTAGATGAGGCCATGGTTCGTGTCTTGCCTGTGTTTTTAATAAAACCCTGAGGAGTTATAGGAAATATAAACCTTCCTTAAACCTTGGCAGACTTGGGGGATGGGAAGCTAAGTCTTGTTTGGGAGGATATCCTAAAGATATTTTTGTCCTCATCAAGGGCAACTGATTTTTGTTGTGTGTTATATAAAATCAAAACCAAACCCATTGGTACCAAGTCAGTTCTGACTATAGCATCACTGTAGGACAGAGTAGACCTGCCGCATAGAGTTTCTAAGACTGTAAATCTTTACAGAAGCAGACTGCCTCATCTTACTCCTGCAGAATGGCTAATGGGTTCAAACCTCTGACCTTTTGGTTAGCAGCCGAATGCTTTAACCACTGTGCCACCATGGCTCCTTTGTGTGGTACATGTGTGTGCAAAGGGTAGTCTGGGCAATGAGTCCTCCTTTCCCTCAATGTTCTAGGGTGGTTTGGGACCTCTAGAATCAAATTGTTTGGGTTTGGAAGTCAGCTCCACCTTGGGTAAATTGCTTTAATCTCTGAGCCTTGTAATTAGAGTTCCTTCCTCTGCAAAATGGTTTTCATGATAGTATGTATCTCAAAGGGTAGAAGTAGGGACTAAATGTGTATTTAACATCTCAACTATTTAGAATATGCCTGGCATATAGTCACAGCTTAATATTAACTCATATGATTATTAGTTACTATTTTCATCCTCTGTCCTGCCTCCACAGTTGAGTAGGTTCCTTTTCTTCTACTTGCTCAATATTTAACAGGTGTGATATTTTCCTCTTTCCTCTGGTACATGATAAAAATCAAAAACCAAACCTACTGCCATCAAGTCGATTCCATCTCACTACGACCTCCATTGGGTTTCCAAAGCAGTAAATGGCATAATTTAATGCCATTTAAATTATAGTAAAGTAGACTGCCTCGTCTTCCTTCTGTGGAGTGGCTGATGGGTTTGAACCACCAACCTTCTAGTTAGCAGTCAAATGCCTTAGGCACTGCACCACCGGAGCTCAAATATTTAATGAGTGAAATTGAGAAGTGCCTTGAACGTGAGGCACTGGTGGCCATCTGCTCTGTCCTTTCTCCCCGTCTTCCTCTCTCTCCTTCCTTTTCACTCAGCACACCATGACCCATATTGTGTCTTGTATTATCTTTTGGTCATTTAGGAAAGTTAAGTCACACTTGGTCTTAAAATAAACTTACATCCCAGAGGACAGGGGCTCGGTCTTCTACTCTCTGACAGCCCACTGGGTTCCGCAGAGGGTTTGTCCTGGATGCACTGTAAACATTCATTGTCCTGAACCCTGTAGGGTTGGTGACAGGTCCAGCAATCTCTCACCTCCCAACCCTCCCACTTCTCCCCTTCCAGGGCCAGGAGCTGACCATCCGCCAGATCTCCCTGCTGGGCTTCCGAGATCTAGTCCTGCTGAAGGTGAGGCTGGGTGATTTGCTGCCACTGGTCCAGTCCAGGCTACCCTCATCCATTGTCCAGATGCTACTCATCCTGCAGGTGAGACTCTGGCTTGAATGTGGCCCCATATGTGGTCCCAGGGCCAAAGGAGGAAGGGCACTGCCACTGTGGGCTGAGTGGGAAGAGACAAATTGACAAGAGTGCTGGAACCACCTTTGCTTAGTTTGGTATTCTTTAGTTTATTAGTCTGTGTTCCTTGGTTCATTTGTTCATTTGATGTATATGCTCTGAGTTTCCTATAGGCCTTGGTGTTGTGCTTGGTGCTGAGATCACAGTGGAATATGAAGGAAGCATAGTCCTGTCACTCAGGAAATGGACACCCTTCTCTCCAGTTATGTCGGGGTGGGGGGAATAAGATACAAGAAACAACAACAACAACAACAAAAACCCACTTATGTCTAGTTGAAAGCAGAACAGGAAGTCATTGGAAAGTTGCCATGGCAGATGGGCTTCATGAGGGACTGCAGCCAGAAACAAGACCATGTCGGGCAGCAAAACCACCAGCCTTTCTCTATATATTGGGCTTTACTTGTATCTATCTGCCTTGTTTCCTTCTGTTGCTGTCTCTCCTGATGTTGCCTGGTCTCTCTTTCTCTATAGGATTACGTTCAGTGCTTTAGTTTATGCTTGACTTAATGGAGCATCCCACAGGTCATGTGTTCACATCTTTTGCACGTAGAGACTACCTGGATGCTTGGCTAGTGTCTCTCAATCCCAATTCTAAATCAATAGTAAGAATTGTAGGAACATTTATTGTTTCCTGGCATATACAATCCAAGGACTTCAAGTGTATTGTCTTATTAATCAGATAATCCAAACTACCACTTTATGAAGTGGGCATTGCTGTTATTCCCATTTTACAGATGAGGATACTGAAACCTAGAAGTTTAGGGGCTCACCAAGGTCTCTCAGCTAGTAAGTGATAGAGAACATTCTACTTCCTCCCAGCTTAGAGTAGACCACTCCCCTTTGTCCAGTCAGCTATGACCTTGAGTGGGATCAAGTATTATGAACATAACCTCAGTGATGGGTGGGAGTACACAGTTCTCAAAGAATAGGGCTGTGGACTAGAGAGACCCCTCAAAAAATAGTTTCCCCCAACTCAGCTCCCACCTGTAACAACGTTGTGGCATCAGCTCTGAGCCCTTTCTCAAGGAAGGTTTATCCATACTCAGGCTCCCTGCTGGGATGGAATGTCAGGCGTGGGGCTCTGACCCCACCCCAGCTGCTTTGCTCTCTTCTGGTTCTCTAAGCTCAGCCATTGTGCTGGACATTCCTTCCCTGTGGTCACAGAGGAGGAAGGGGAGGAGGAAGCTTTGTCTAATAGATGAGGGTAGGTGTCCTGGACTGAAATGCCAGGTCAAGTATTTTATGGAAAAGAAAGCGAAAGAGGGTAGAATTGAAAGATGTGTGCAGCTTGCGTCAGGCATAAATTAGAGCGTAGATCTCAAATTTAAGAGTCTAGAAAAGGACCTCTTTGGGGTTATGATAGGAAGGTTAGGAAAGGAAGACTGGACTTCCACACTCCCATTTATACTATTTTGGGTATGAGAGGTGATTCCTTTGGGGTGTGTGTTTGGAAGGGAAATTGATCCAGCCCTTCAGGTGAGGGCTATCACCTGCTGATGGTCCTGTAGGAAGGCCTCTGTGGGTAATGAGGAGCACCTACCACCTGCAGACCTCTGTGCCAGACACGTAAAATACATCAAAACCAGTTATTGTTGAGTCAGTTCCAACTCATGGTGAGTTGGTGTGTGTCAGAGTAGAATGCTACTCCATAGGGTTTCAATAGCTGGTTTTGGGATGTAGAATACCAGGCCTCTTTTCCAAGGCCCCTCTGGATGGAGTGGAACCTCCAATCTGTTGGTTAGCAGCCAAGCATGTTACCTGTTTATCCCACCCAGGGACTCCACCTATATATGTCGTTGTTGTTGTTGTTATGTGCCGTGGAGTAGTGACCCCTTCTTGGGTTTCCGAGGCAGTATTACTACGGAAGTAGATTGCCCAACCTTCCATCTGAGGAGTGGCTGGTGGGTTTGAGCCACCAGCCTTCTGGGTAGCAGTCAAGTGCCTTAGGCACTATGCTACCAGAGCTCCCCCACCCTTACATAGGAGGAGGATAAACAGGATTTGTTGACTAATTGCCAGGCTGGCCAAGGAGAGTTTGACTGACCTTTGTCTATTTTGGATGCTCTTTTCTAGAGTGTTCATGAGCCCACAGGCCCAAGTGAGAGTTATTTGCAGCTGGAGGAGCTGGTGAAGCAAGTGGTTTCTCCTTTCCTTGGCCTCAGCGAGGACCGTGGCTTCTCAGGCCTCACATACACGCTAGGTAAGGGGCACTGCTCTAAAGTTGCCAGGAGCTTTCCAGATAATGATGCCAGCTTTGTACGATTGACTGACCACAAGCTATGTGCGAGCCCTTTGCTTCTGATGTGAGTCTGTTCCAAATGTGTGCATTTTATCACTCACAGTTCTGCCTGTGTCCTCCCAAGGACCCAAACTGTGCCTCTGGTGGTGCCTGTCTGAGTTGTATCCTTGAGCAGCGGCTTTGATCTTTTTCGTGTGCCTGGGAGTTCATTTTCCTGTACCTAGTACTAGAAACGGCCTTGACTGCAACCACCCTCTCCCCACCAGTTGAGTGGAAAACCTATCCCTGCGGTCCCTCCTCCATTTCTATAGGTTCTGCCAGGGCCTTGGCAAGAAGGAAAGGAGCTCCTGGCTTTGGGGACAAATCTTGTTGGGGTTTTCCTCAGTAACGATAAAGCTAGTGTTAGTGCCAGGCCCTGTAGTAGGCTCCCTGGAGAATCTAGCAGTGAATCACATCTGTTCCTTCTCTCAGTGAGATCACAGTCGAGATGGGTACCTTGGTTTCCTATGACCACCGCAACAAAGGGTCAAGAACTTGTTATAGTTAAGAATAGAAGTATATTGTCTCACAGTTCTGAAAGCTGGACGTTAGGAACAGCTTCTGTGTTGATTCCTTCTCAGGGCTCTGAGGGAGAATCTGTGCCAGGCCTCTCTCCTAGCTTCTGGTGTTGGCTAGAGACTCTTGGTGTTCCTTGGCTTGTAGATGTATTACTCCACATCCCTGCTTCTGTCTTCACATGGCTGTCTTCCTTCCATGTCTCCCTGCCTCTGTAGCTCTTCTTCTCTTTTATAGGACAGCTC
This sequence comes from Orycteropus afer afer, assembly GCF_000298275.1. Lineage (NCBI taxonomy): Eukaryota > Metazoa > Chordata > Mammalia > Tubulidentata > Orycteropodidae > Orycteropus > Orycteropus afer. Next base: position 1,243,321 of record NW_006921690.1, on the reverse strand, counting down.
TCATTTTGGAAGGAGTCCTGGTGGTGCTGTGGTTTAAACATTGGGCTGCTAAAAGGTTGGCAGTTTAAACCCACCGGCCACTCCACAGGAGAAAGATGGGGTAGTCTGCATTTGTAAAGACTTTACAGCCTTGGAAACTCTATGGGGCAGTTCTACTCTGTCCTAAAGGGTTGTGATGAGATGGAACCAATTTGATGGCAATGGGTTTTGTTGGTTTCTTTTCTTCTCGTGTTGGATTAGGACCCATTCTGCTCCAGTATGATGTCCTGCTAACTTAACTTACAACATCTTCAGAGATCCTGTTTCCCAAAAAGGTTACATTCACAGGTACTGGGGATTAGGACTTCAACATATATTTTAGGGGGACATCGCTCAATCCATAACACTATGGGGAGAAAGCCAGATAACAAGGCTGATAATATAAAGCTTTCCTCGATTATGTTCTGAAATGTAGGCCCCTAACTTGCAGGAATTTTATGTTCATCATTCTATCTCCACAGCTGAAATGGTGCTTGGCACACAGTTGTTGTTGTTGCTGTTATGTGCCGTCTAGTAGGCACCCAAATATTTGAGATGGTTGCAGGAAGGCAGGGAAACCAGCACCATAGAGAGGTACAGAAGTGGAGATGGATTACTCAAGTTTGGAAACTATAGTTAGTCCCTTTTCAAAGACAGGGGAAAGGAGTAGCCTGCAGTGAGGTTCCTGCCCCTTCCTCGGGCCTCTCTACTGCAGAGAAAGGCAGGGCAGGCTGCCAGTTTTCACTGCCTCGTTCATGTCAACTGGAGACACTGGTCTCACCACAGCCACCACACGTCAGAGGTGCTGGCCCTAGCCCGCTGCTTGCCAGATTCTGCTCCCTCCCTCTCTTGCTCACTAACTTATTCCTCCCAGAGCTGGGACAAGCTGGAGTTGAAACAGCAGCTGTAGGAAAATGGTTGCCTGCCCTCCCCAGCCCTGAGGGGAACGGAGGGGGCACAACAACACAAGTGTTGCCAAGGCCCTCCTGGAACCCATTTTCTTGCTTCAGCCCACCCAACTGGCTCCGCTTGCCTAGGTTGGAGAGGGAGGGTCCCAGCAGATTTGGGACACTGGTAGGTTAGCTGGGCTGTGACAGGGACATCCCCACCACCATCTGGACCTAATGCCAGGAACAAGAGTCAACTTGGAAGTCTCTTCAGTGAGGAGTCACTTGAGGAGGATGTCTTTGTTTCCTGCTGCTGTTGTAACAAATACTACAAGTGAATGGCTTTAAAGAGCAGGCATTTTCTCAGTTTTGGAGGCTAAAATTCTAAATTAGGGTCTTAGCCATTTCAGTTCCTTCCTGGTCTCTAGCGTCGAGTGTTCCTTAGTTCGTTGGTGATCCTCATATGGTATCTGTCTTCCTGCTGCTTTTTATGTAAGTCAGAAGTGATTAAGTATAGGGTCCACCCTTCACTGGTATGACCTCAAGGGACTGATTTCTCATATTACATTACATTGTATTATGGAAAGTGATCACATTATAGTAGAGGATATAGGAAGTGATCTGTATCACATTACATGAGATTACAGCTACAACCATAGGGGTTTGGGTCCCAACACATATTTTGGGTGACATAATTCAATCTGTATCAGAGGGGGTACCTTCTCCTGGCTCTCCAGCTAAAATAAGAATAACATACTTTTGTCAAACTACAAAGCAAAGGTCTTAGGTTTTATTCTTGGACCAAGAACAAACCCTGTCTCTGGGAGTTGTCTCAGGAAGGGGAGAAAGGGTGGGACAAGGCCCCCTTGATTATTTTTTTGATGATGAATATCTCAACAGATGTTTGTGGAGACCCTGTTCCAGGTACCTTGTGAGGTGCTGGAGATTTATCAGGGAACAAACAGACCCATCGCTGCCCTGTCCAGTGGGGAAGTCAAACAATACACAATGACTCATCAGTACACAAATGGGGGGAGTACAGGGCCACAGAGCCTGTGGCAGGGAGATTTTGCCTGGACCAGGAAATCAGGGAAAACTCCCCAGAGGAAGTGACAATTGTTACGGTACGTCAAGGATGAATACAAGTTAGCTGAATAGACAGAGGGAAGACTATCCCAGGCAAAGGGAAGGACCTGTAGGAGGGCTGGGGAGGGGGAGGGGGGCACTAGAGGGTGGAGCATTTGAGGAACTGAAAGAGCTTAGGAGTGCTAGAGCAGTAAGTGCAAAGTGGTTGATGGCAAGGGGAGGCCCTAGACACAGACCATGCCCTGGGCACTGTACAGGGTGGGCTGGCTGCCACACCACAGAGCAGGCACTATTGTTCCCATTTCACAGGTGAGGCAAATGAGGATTGTGGTCACATGGGTATTGGGACCCAAATTCCAAAGCCCCAAACTGTTTACACCTTGCCAGCTGCCCCACATGCCCTACCTTAACCCCACCCCACAGAGGTGCTTTGTTGGGGACAGGTAAGGAGATAGTCCTTCCCCTTCTGTTCCTTAGCCCATGAGGTGTCCCAGGCCAGGCACTTCATCCCCCACTTGGATACCAGAAACCTAACATGACCACTACAGCACCCTTCCTCACTGAGGACACGTCATTCCAGATAGAGAGAGGATTCTCTGGGATTCAGTCTTCCCTTCAGCAAAATGGGGACAATGATGTTTATCCTGCACAAGGGAGGGGAAGTTGAGATGACTGGCTGAAGGAAAAAAATAAGGCAATGTGTTGGATGTGAGAAATCCCTGTATGTGGGAGAGGGCTTTTCCATGATTCTCTTGGCCTTAGTTGGGTAGAGGTACTCAAGGACAGTGGGAAAGTCACCTCAAAAGCCATCCCTTATCAAATGCCTGTCACATTCCAGGTACTAACCAGGTTCTTGGCATGTGTTCATTTCATTTTCGCACAGCCTGCTGAGGGCTGGGTGCTGTTGTTACCTCAGACCCAGAATTGTTAGAAAATGTTCCTATGGGGTCATACACGGGGGTAGGTGACCAGAATCAGAAAAGAAAAACAGAAACCAGTTGTCTTGAGTCGATTCTGCCTCATGACAGCTCTTGTGTGTCAGAGTGGAACTCTGGTCCACAGACTTTTTTAATGGGTGGTTTTGCAAAGGTAGATTGCCAACCCTTGCAAGGCACTTCTGCCTTGCAAGGCACTTCTGGGTGGACTCAAACCTCTAACCCCTTGTTTTGCAACCAAGTGCATTAAGTGCTTGCACTACCCAGGGACTCTCTAGGGGGCGTTACTCACCACACCCAAGTGCCCAGGCATGTTTGGCCCCATGGAGGCTCATGGGAAATCTCTCTTCCTGCCAGCCAGGCTGCAGGGTTTAAGAAGCAAGCCTCCCCCTTTGGATCTGCTTCAAATAGAAAAGATGAGTTTGAGGCTTAGAATAGAGTGTATGTGTGTGCATGTGCACACACACACAATGTGCCCATTCCTGAAAAATAAAACGATTGCTTTTCTAGGGTAATTGAGAGTGTGGAGGGGAGGAAAATAGTGAAATCTTTTAAAAAAAATAAAGGGGAGTGGGCAGAATCTCCAGAGGCCAGCTCTCACCCTACCTTCCTAGTTCGGGAAGTTTCCAAGCTGCTGTGGTGGCTGATGACAGGGCCCTGCCTCCTTAACACTGCATGCTTGATCTCTCCCACACAAAAGCCCTGGCCCCACACATGCCCCTCTCCGTTGTGTCTCTGGAGGAGGGCCCTTCCTCCTGCACACAAGTGCCATTGCACGGATACTGTAACCCTGTAACCCCTCGGTGTGACAAGGAGGCATTCATCAGCATTCAGGTACCCGGGCCTGGAGAGGGGCACCCACAATAGGCTTGGTGTGCCTGTGGGTCATAATGGCTGCATTATGTGGCTGCTCCAGTGGGGCCAGGCCCGTGAGCCTGGGAGATCAAAGGCCTGGGAACCAAGTTCCCAACAAAGGACCTGAGCAACTTCGTCCAGGCTTTGCTCCTCTTTGGGGGTTTGAAAGGAGCTGACAAGGTTTGGCTCCGTAGCAGGGGGAAAAGTGCCAGTGCTCAGCAGGGTGCTTGGTGAGTAAGGAAGGAATAAAGACTTCCCCTGGCCCCACCCCGTGAGAAAGGCCTGGAGGAGGAGGAGGTGGCCTGGAGGTGGGGAGATGTCAGAGGAGAGGTGGAAGGACCCAGCCCTCTTCCTGCTGAAAGGGCGCTGCTGCAGGGAAGGACCTGTGTTCAGGCCCTGGGGGGCATCCATCCCTCCCATATTAAAAGATTATCTCCCCCGGGGGTAGTCCCGGCCCTCCCAGGCAGAGAAGATAAAGGAGGGGAAGAAAGCTAGAAGCAACAGTGTGGGTAGCCTAGCAGTTGGGTTTGAAATCCTTTGGGACTCCCAAGAGGCCTAGCAGGGGCTGACTGCAGTGGATGGAGATATAGCTGACACACTTGCCTGAGGGTTGGCTCTGAAGTCTGGTGGGAGCTTAGCAAGGAAACACTGTCTGCCCAAGGGACTGGACAGACATAGTCGTGCGGCCCCTGTGGTCGCAGCTTAGCCTACACCCAGGCTTGGGAACCAAAACATTCTACCCAGAAAGCAGAAGGAAGAGCTTGTTGGTCTGTCCCATGAGTCACCGGCTATGGAGCAGCCCAAAGGAGATAGGCGGAGGCAGCCATAGAAAGAGCGGGGCCTTTAAAACCACAAGAACTGGGCTTCCGCTTTGTGGCCTGGAACTTCTCAGAGCCACAGAGGTGCACAGAGGCCCTGTCCTTCATTTAGTGAAAGCTGCCAGTCTCGGAACAGAGCCAGGTAGACCACCACCTGCTATTCTCAGGGCCCCACCTGGAGAATCACTCCAGACAGGGAGTTATATGTGTCCCTCCTCTTCCTCCATACCCCAGACCACATCCTGGCACTCACCATGCTGTGCTGCCGTGGCCTGGTTATGTGTCTGTCTCCTCCTTAGACTGTGAGCTCTTTGAGGGCAGGGACCATGTTGCTCCTCTCTGTACCACAAGGCCTAGCATAGAGCTCTCCTGTGAGTGAGTGAGTGAGTGAGTGAATGAATGAATGCATGCATAGCAGGTTAGGTAGAGTCTCCCCACCTGGCACTCTCCAGGGTGCATAACCTATCCAAAATGCTACTTCTTCATACTTGTCCTGCTCTGAGTCCCCAGAGTGCTCTCACCCCTACCTCTGTCCAGACCTTGACCCCCTCTGACTACACAGAGTCATTTGTGTGCGAGCCATCTAGTGGTAATGAGCAGGGTCTCTCTGTCAGCCCTCAGCTTGGGTCCTGCCTCCATCACTTACTGCTGTAACCATAGCGTTATCTAACATCACAGCTTCAGGTTCCCCTTCTACGAAAGGGGCAGAACGCTACTGGCTACTTCACAATAGTTGCTTTTCTTTTTAAATTATGAGTGGAATCATGTCTATGAAGCACCTTCTTTTGGGTACAATGCATAGCATGTAAGGGGCAGTGGTGGTTCCACGGTCAAATTCTCCCCTTCCCTGTGGGAGACCCGGCTTCGATTCCCGGTCTCCTGCCAGGCTGCTTGTACGGTTGGACCTCAACACAGGTTTTGCAACAGCCAGTCATAAGCACTTGGTTTTAACAGCAGCATGAGAGAAATAAATTTTTTTCAAGTTTTTTTTTTTTTAAAGGATGTTCCTTTAATCGGGTCCTTGCTTCTTTGAACTCTTCCAGTGCTTCTCTTTTATAGTTATCGATTTTTCTGGCCATAAAAGTAACGCATAGTTATTGTGAAATATGGGACACTAGAAATGTGTGCCGCTTGGGGGTGCAAGCGTCCGTGCTACAGAGGCAATTTCTGCTTTGCCTCCCTAGATTCTCTCTTGTTTTGTGGCCCTTTGGTGTTTGTCTCATAATCACCTTTTCCCAAAGAGGGAGGAGGCAGAATACTCACTTCTGGACAGCCTCTTGCCTGGCACCTGCATGGGGATGGTCTTTGCTGTCATCTGAGCTCAGCGGGTAAGCTGGCAGTGCCCTGAGAAGCAGCAGGCGTGGGTGGGGAAAGTGTCAGCCTGCCATTTAGTGCCTAAGAGCACCAGGACTGAGCCTTAGTTTTCCTGCTCTGTACAACAGGGATAAGAAGGCCAGCACTACCTATTTCAGAAGGAGATTGGAACCAAGCAGTGAGATGGGAGATGGGCGATGGGAGACGGGAGGTGGGAGTACACTCAGTAAACTCTAGATTCTATCCATTATTACTTGCTTTAGAAGAACTACTGTTGTTACTGTCAAACAGCTCCTATGGGCTCCAAGCCAGTAGACATGGTGATTTCATGGGTTAGGGTTAGGGTTCTATTCTTTGTTATTTTCATACAAGCTCTGGTAGCATAGTGCCTAAGGCATTTGACTGCTAACCAGAAGGCTGGTGGTTCAAACCCACCAGCCACTCCTCGGAAGGAAGACTGGGCAATCTATTTCCGTAGAGATACCGCCTCGGAAACCCAAGGAGGGGTCGCTATGAGTCGGCTTTGACTCAATGGCAGTGAGTTTCATGTATGTTCAGAGGGCGGTGATGGTTCCGTGGTGGAACTCTTGCCTCCCCTGCGGGAGATCCAGGTTAGTTTCCAGCCAGTGCACCTCATGGGTGGCTACCACCAGGCCGTCAGCGGAGACTGGCATGCTGCCGTGGTGCTGGACTGGTTTCAGCAGATCTTCCAGATTAAAAGAGATTGAGAAGAAAGGCCTGGCAATCTCCTCCTGAACAATCTGACACACGTGGGGTCATCCCAAGTCAGTAGCTGATTTGATGACAAGTAACTGCAATAACTCCATGCTCAGAACACTGTTCCCCCTGCCTCTCTCTGGGCGGTCTGCTGCCCTGAAGGCCTGTGTGCAGTGTACATCTTCCCTGGCAAGTCTCCTGATTGTTCTCAGATGGAGATGTTTTCTCCTATCTTTGAACTTCATGCACATGGCTGGTCCTTACTGCGAGGTACATCGCCTATTATACTTATCTGTGTACTTTGTAAGGGCAGCCCAGGAAGAATGAGGGTCTGGAGTGAGACAGACCCTGTTGGAATCTCAGCTCTACCACATTAACTATATGACCTTGGGCAAGTTATTACCTCTCTGATTCCTACTTTTCTCATCTGTACAGTGGCAGCTAATAATATATCATGATGTAAGTTCTGTTTTTAGGAGGATTTAAAAGATGAATACACACCAAAGGTGAGCTCAGTCCCTGGAATATGGTGAAGGCTAAAATATCAGCAGTTTTATAAAAATTCCTATTGGCTCCCTCTTTGTGTCAGCCTCCATGGGGCCGTCATGGAGCCTAGTCCATTCTTGGATGGTGCCAAAGGTTGTTTGAATCCAGAAGAGCTGACTTGTGCAAAATGCAGGCCTCAGACCACTGACCCAGCTAGAGAAGATGGGGTGTCCGTAGTCTTGGTTCAGGATGATTTAGAAGTGGCCTGCTGCCCTGACTTGACCCCTGAAGCTCTATCCAAGTACCTCTTGCTCTGGATTTAGGCTCAGGAGGACTCATTGATTTCCATCTATTGGCACAGCAGAGGCCACAGCCTCCCAAGTGGATCCAGAGGGCTTCTTTTGGTAGCTGGTCTTCAGAGGGGACTGGTTGAAAGGGAATTTAGGGCAAATCCAGTGAAGCTCAAACAGCATCTGAGAAAAGAGCAGAGATTTCCCTGAACCTAACCTTTCAAGGCACATCCTTTGTTGACCTCCTAATACTGGGCAGGAAGAGCTGTCACAGACAGTATCTGGCTTAAGCAGGTAAAGTGGCAAGAGAAGCTTTTAGCCATAGCCAAATTCCTCTCTCACATTTTAAATGGCATTGTTTCCCTCATTTCCCTTTCAGATTTCTCATTACTGGGGCATAGAAACCCACTGACTTTTGTTTGTTAACCTTGTACCTTGCGAGTTTGCTAAATTGCTTTGTTAGCTCTAGAAGTTTTCTTGTGGACTCTGGGATTTTCTTTATGTTGGATCATGTCATCCATGGACAGTTTACTGCTTTTCTATCACTTGCATTTTAGCAAGGCTGCACCTACAGCTGTCCATGGGGTTGGGTTCCCACCTCAGTTACTAAAGTTGGCACTTCGAACTTGTCCAGTGGCACTGCGGGAGAGAGGCCTGGGGATCATCTGTAAAGATTACAACTAAGCAAACCTCATGGAGCAGTTCTACTCTGTAACACATCGGTGGCCATGAGTCACAACTGACTCAGCAGCAGTGGGTATGCTTTCCTTCTTTGCCCGCTCCGCAGTGACAGCCTTTTCTGGTTTTTCTCCTGTAGCCAGGCGGCACTCCAGGGTCCGGCCCAAAGTGACTCTTCTGAACTATGGCTCCCCAATGACCACAGTCAGCCGGCCACTGAATGAGATGACACTGACCCCACTGACAGAGCAAGAAGGGGAGGCCTACCTAGAGAAGTGCGGCAGTGTTCGGCGGCACACGGTGGCCAACGCCCACTCGGACATCCAGCTGCTGGCCATGGCCACCATGATGCACTCAGGCTTAGGTGAGGAGGCCGGCAGTGAGGACAAGTGCCTGCTCCTGCCACCCAGCTTCTCCCCACCTCACCGGCAGTGCTCCAGTGAGCCCAACATCACCGACGGCCCTGATGAACTGGAGGAGGTGGCGGGGACCAGCCAGGAGGAAGATGAGCTGAACTGTGCTTCCCTCGGCTGAACCAACAGCCCCCCTGCCCAGGGTGTCCCAGCTCCTTCTTAGCAACCAGAATGAGGATGGCTCCATCCCCATGGACCAAGGGCGTCTTCTTCTGGGCAATGCTGCCTTCTTTCTTTGAGGCAACAGGCCTGGTCTGGATCAGTCCTAGAGGAAATGCCTGTTATAAAATTTTTCATTTTTGTGAGGCTACCACCTCTTCGAAATCACACAGACCCAGCTGTCACAGAAAACTCAGTTGTCTAGTGTTCACCTTCTGACTTCCAGCATTAGTTACCTGGCTGACTCAGAGCCTCATCTCAAGGGGTGTGGGTGGAGGTTTCCCTCAGGTATTGGATGATCTGATGTTTCCAGCAATACTTCCTACTGCCCTTATCTCAAGGGGTGTGGGTGGAGGTTTCCCTCAGGTATTGGATGATCTGATGTTTCCAGCAATACTTCCTACTGCCCTTGATGTGACTGTAGCGGGAGGTTGTCTGGATCACCCATAAAACCAGCAAGGATGTGCTTTTGAAGTCCCTTTTCAATTCCTTGTGATTCAGAGGCTTGTGGGTAAAAAAGAGGTGATAGAGTGGTAACTCCTTTATCCTATTTTTGTGTTAAGTGAAAGTGGAGTGCAGCCCTTACCACGCATGTCTCTAGAACGTGTCTTCCTTATTTCCGTTTAAGAAGTGCAGGGAGAGAGTTGCCCGGTGGTGAGTGAGGGTCCCTCCTATAAGCTGCGTACACAAAGGCCTTTGGTTTTTGGCCCTGGAGGCATTGAGGCTGGAGCAGCTCTGCCTGGCATTAAACTTTAGCACCTCCCTCTCAGGCTTCCTCCCAAACTAGGAACGAACCTTGGGTGGGTAGTTGGTGCCTCAGTCCCGCTCTCATTTCAGAAACTGACTATTTTCCTATTGTGGGTATGAGGGGTTGGCAGATACCAACCACCTAGTCTGTTCCTGGATTTGACTTGAATTTTTTAAAATTTGTATAGTTTGGAAAAAAAAAAATTGTTTGCAAATATTTGCACGTCGAACCTTGCACTGTTCATTTCCAGTGAGGTGTGTCCTCATACTCAAAAACCAGCTGCCCCCTGAGAAAGGAGACTGGAAGTGTGGTTCAGGGTAGGGCAGTCTGAGGAGGGCAGGGCTCATAGACTGCAGAGTTCTGGAAGGAGCTGATCTCAAATCCAGAATGGCCTGTGTTTGTGAGGGTTGTGGTTTATAGGAAAAGCTGTTGTCGGGGCAGCAGATTCAGCTTGCCTCCCGAGCAGAGGAATGTAGCCAACAGAGTGTCGCTCGTCTTTACAGTGGGGTGGGATGGAGGAGATGGGAGTGGGGTGGGGGGGAGGACCTTCTGGAGGGATATTCATACCTTGTGTTTAAGAGGTGCCCAGAAGTCCCTGGGAGTTTCTAAAATGTGGGGCCTCAGACTGCTGTTTGGGACAGCCAGCTTTGGTACTGTGCTATGTCCTTCACACCATTCTCTCTGGGTTTGGGGGCTTTTTCTTTACCTGGAATCCCTGTCATCCTTCGGGACTGGCCTTTTGGCCCCACTAAGAGTAGTTCCAGATAAAACAAAGGCTCCCCCTGACCCTCCTGGCACCTTCGGGGGATCCTGTTAGTCTTTGGAAAGCAGCCAGCTTGGCATCCAGTATGGCCAGAGGGGGAAAGGGAGGGAGAGGATCTATTTAAACTGACAACAGGGGAGGAGAAGGCCTTCTAAGCACATCGAAGCCTTCACAGAATTTCCCTTCTGAGTAAAGTTCTGAAATATGGCGAGAATTGTGCTTTTGATAGCTTGAAATTTGAAAATTTTGTTTAAAAAGTTGTTTAATTTTGATTCCACTGAGAGAAAGATGGAAAAGAAATGTTCTGAGAATTACAAACAAAAAATAATATCTGTGTATGTGCTGGATAAAGTAAAAAAATTAACTAATATGCATTAGCAAATGGTAACAACATGATGATTTCTTTAACTGATGGCTTCTGTCCTTGTTAGCGTATTTAGTACTTGAGACTAGTATTTATTGATCCAGGCAAAGTAATTCATCATCTTGGTTTGTGGTTTTAGTTTTATGAGGTTAATTATTATTATTATTTTAAAAAATGCCTTTTCCATATCCCAGGTGCCTCTGATGAGGACAGCAGTCATGAGTTAAATGAATAAGCTCTGAAGTTGAGAATGGGAGTGTCACTATAGGCCCAGCATTCTTAACTGCTGATGACTGTTAGTCAGTTTACAACTAGACCTTTGTGTACACACCTGGTATTTGTGTAGAAATTATTTCACACTGCACATAATCAAATTTTTGTTGATGGTTATGGGCATTTTAACAATCAGAGCTACTATAGGAGGGAAAGCTGTAGTATTTTTGACTACTTTTTCTTCCCTTTATGAGACAAGGATTTATGTCATTATTCATGCTAGAGTTTTCCTGTGACTGAGGTTTGATGACAAGAAGCAGTCATGATTCTAAACTCTGAATGAGTCACGAGCCAACAGCCTTCTCATTTTGTCTGCCTCCAAAATGGATTCAATAAACATCGTTTTGTCCATGTCACCCTGCTGTCTTGATAGGTGTCTCACATGTATCTTGACTGAATTTGCAAGTACAGGAGTCAAATGAACTCTTCATGACTCCTGTCCTCTGACTCGGACCTGCTTTTCCTACCTTCAGCTCCCTTTTCCTCTGCCTTCACCCCAGAATTAGGAGGCAGCCTTAGCACAGCCAGTCTCCCCTGGGTTTTGTTTGCCATCATAGATGGGGTTGGGAAAATGTAATTTCCTGGGGAAACAGCCTATGTGTGGAGCTTAGAAAACACTGAACAAAGCCTCTGAGAGGCCACGGCCTCTTTGAAAACCAGCTTGGTCTCCCTTTCTGGAGTATTTGACCCAGAGGGAACACTTCTCACATTTACTGATGGACTGTCTCCTCATACATTTCCTCACTGCCTCCTTGAACAAAGGAAATCTATAGTATTTTACTCTCTGCATAAATTCTCCTAGATGCATGTTATGGATTGAACTGTGCCCCCCACAAAGATATGTGTAAGTCTGAACCCTCAGTACCTGTGAATGTGAAATAGGGTCTTTGAGGATATTTTCAGTTAACGTGAAGTCACAGTGGAATAGGGGGCCCCTAATCCAATATGATGGGGTGATCTTCCATAGATTTACAGCCTTGAAAATACAATGGGGGTCACTATGAGTTGGATGTAACTTGATGGCAGTGAGTTTTGAGTTTTAAATATAATATGAAAAGTGTCCTGTAAAAGGGGCAAAGAGACAACAGAGGGAAGGAGGCCAGGTGACAATGAAGGCAGAGACGGAGTCACACTGCAGCTGCAAGTGAAAGAATGCCCAGAAACTGGGAGAGACAAAGGATCTTCCCCTGAAACCTTTGGAGGGAGCAAGGCTTTGAACTGTTTTTTTCCCAGTTCTGTCGTGGCCAACGAAGCAAAACTGGGGCTGACCTGAATTTGTAAACTAGGTGTACTGGAACAATTACCAGAATGGGAAAATTACAGGTCAACACCCTGCCAAGAAAACTAATCTTCCTCTTAGAAAACAAGGGCAGTGTGTTCATTGCATAGCAACTAAATCTCTTGACAGGCTGAGTGCCCATTGTGCCCAGATCAAAAATGGTGACCAACTGTGCCCCTCTGAATGTGTGTCACTCTCCCCAGTCCTGACAATAATCCAGTCTCCCACATCAGGCTCCTAAAAGGGCTCACTTCACCTCTTCTGAAGCTCCCACAGTTCCGACCCAGTTTCCCTTTCTGGTTATCTATCACTCTGGCATACCCACATTTTAGAAATGTGGATCTGTTCCAATTTCATTTTGTTGGCCATGACCAGTTTAAATTGGGTTGAAGCTCCGAAAGAGAGCATGGCCCTGCTGACCTGAATGTGGACTTCTAGCCTCCAGAATCATGAGACAATGAATTTCCATTCTTACAAGCCACTCTGTGGTGCTTTGTTC
>NW_006921690.1:1213343-1221944 GCF_000298275.1 Orycteropus afer afer | reverse complement strand
CAAATGAAAAAAAAGACACACACTGCCGTCAAGTCGGATCCTACTCATAGTGACCCCTCCTTGGGTTTCTGAGGCGGTATCACTACAGAAGTAGATTGCCCAATCTTCCTTCCGAGGAGTGGCTGGTGGGTTTGAACTGCCAGCCTGCTGCTTAGCTGTCAGATGCTTTAGGTACTGTGCCACCAGAGCTCCCTTGGAAATAGCAGCCAGAAAATCACATGACTCATTGCATAGGACAAATCTGCTGCAAAAGACCTCTTTGAAGTGCTTAAGAGCAAGGATTTCACGTTAAGGACGGAGGAGCACCTGACCCAAGCCATGGTATTTTCAGTTGCCTCATATGCGTGGGAAAACTGGACAATAAGGGAGACCGAAGAAGAATTGATACTCTTGAGTTATAGTGCTGGCAAAGAATATTGAATATGCCATGGGCTACCAGAAGAACGAACAAATCTGTCTTGGAATAATTACAGTCTGAATGCTCTTAGAAGTGAGGATGCCTAGACTTGGTCTCAGGTACTTTGAGCTTATTATCAGGAGCGTCCAGATCCTAGAGAAGGACGTCATGCGCCCTCTTACTTTCAAGGAGCCTTGTGATGACACTGAACTCACCCAGATAAGGCAGGATGAATGTCTCCATCTCAAGATACTTAATCATGTTGGCAAAGTCCCTTTAGCTAAGCAAGGTAACATATTCACAGGTTCCAGGGATTAGGATATTTAGGATGTGGACACCTCTGGGGAGCCATTACTCTGCCCACCACATACTCCTCAGCGTTTGCTTCCCCTCCTGGTTGCCTTCTGTTGGGTGGAAATTTCCTAACAGACCATCTTCACTGCTCAGGAAGCTCCTTGCCCACCTACCCATCTGTGAGACAATGAAATCTTAGAGCTTATGGGAAAAGAGCAGGAGAACCAAGATGTACAAAGGGGGTTTGCCCTGTGTTTTTGCCTATTGAGGAGCAGTGAGTAGCTCTCCTGTTGTAGTTGGTGATTGCTGAGGCAGTCCCTGACTCAGGGTGCCCCCATGTGTGACCTGCTGTTGTTTGTTGTTGTGGTGGTTAGGTGCCACCAAGTCTTGTGTGACCTACTCAGTGTGAACTATGTGTGTGAAACTACTCCACAGTTTTCTTGACTGTTATCTTTATGGAAGCAGTTTGCCAGGCCTTTTTCTGTGGTGCCACTGGGTGGGTTCAAACTGCCAACTTCAGGGTTAGCAGACAATCGCAAACCACCTGCGTAACCTGGCCTCCTGTAACTCTTCTGAAAGTCCCTAAATACCATGGAGCCCCACCCCCACCTAGCTGGGGATCCCCTGGTAAGACTGGCTCACTAGCCCAACCCAGGGGATGGCTCTTCCCCACACACTTAGTCTGGTCTCTGGCCCTCCTCCAGCTATTTGAAGAGTTCTCTGGGTGCTGCGTCTGCTACCCTCTTTGTTGATGCCTCTCTCGGCAGGAAAATGGTCAGCCATGAGGTGTTTTGGGGTCTTTGGGAAGATGCCCCTGCATTGACTGAGTCTCCCCACTGGACTGGTGGTCCAGTGGAGACTAGGTAGCCCATGGGATTTAAAACCCTACCTCCACCCACCATGGCATGGACTTCTACATGATTCTGGCTTGAATCTTTCTACTCATTTCCCTTCTCATATGTCTGTCGGGCCCTCATCCTCCTGATTTCTACCATTTGTTACTTACCGTATACTCCGCCAGGAATCCCCGGGTGGTCCACGTGGTTCAGGCATTTGGCTGATAACTGGAAAGTTGGAGGTCCAAGTCCACCCAGAGGGATCGCAGAAGAAAGGCCTGGAGATCTACCTCCAAGACATCCGCCATTGAAAACCTTATGGAACACAGTTTTGCGGCACACGTTAGTTTATTATGACTCAGCATCAACTTGATGATAACTGGCTTTTACTGATGTGTCTCTAGGCGCCATCGTTCTTAAAGAGAAAAAGCAGTCCTTGCTTAAAACATTTCCTTAGATTCCAATAAAATCTAACACCTGAATTGACTTCAGGGTCCTTCACAAACTGGCCCCAACCTTCCTTTCTGGCCTCATTTGCAGCTCTCTGACTTCCCTGAGCAAGCGTCAGCCTCTCCAGGATGTACTGTCTCCAGAAGCTACCATCCACCTCCACCTTCCTGCCCTGCTGCTCCTTCCCTGGAGGCCTCCCCGTCTCTTCTCCGGGCCGAAGGACCCCTCTGGCCTCTACACATTCTCAGCTGCTAGCTCTGGAAGCAGCTCAAAAACACTAATATTTGCATGCCTGCTGATGTTTCTGTCATCGCATGGATTCCAACTCACAGCACTTCATGGAGCAGAGTAGAGCTGCCCATAGGGTTTTCTTAGCTTAATCTCGATGAAAGCAGATTTCTAAGTCTTTCTTCTGTGGAGCCACTGAGTGGGTTCGAACTGCCAACCTTTCAGTTAGCATGCCTAGGGTCGAACAATACAAAGAAGGTTCTAAGTTCTGTGCATTGAACAAATTAATGGTATGGTTAATAGCAAATGGGAAAGGAGAATAGCTAAGCCAGAAGCCTGTTAAAAGGTGAGATATAGTCTGAGGGTTTCCAGAAAAGGGGAGGAACATAATTGCTTCCCTCATTTTGCTACAGGCACTTCTAGAAAACAGCTTTAAGACAAGTACAGGCTAAGAAGGGAGGTTTCTCTGGTATCATGGACAGTGGATTCCATGTGCAGAAAAAAAGTGTTTTGTTTAAAAAATTAATATTAATAAGTTATAAATTTAGCTTCTAAAGGGATATTTTAATAATTATTTAACTAGCAATAGTTTATTAAGTAATATTAATACTTTTATCTTTAGGATCTGTATTCAATTAAGATATAAATTCAAAACCCTTTTTTGGGCTTTTAAAAGTTCAATGTATGAATTTTATTCTTATTACTTCATATCTCTCAGATATTAGCAGTTGCTTCAGCGAAGTCTTTGGATAAAGCTTGATCCTATTTACAAGCTTAGCTCAGCATTTCAAACACTTAAATGCATTTATAAATTTAACACATTTATTTCTTTTTTAGTACATCAGTGTTTCTGACAGGATACAAAATATTCTGAAATCTTAAATTCTTATAGAAGCTAATAAATCAAACTTATAAATAAAGGAAAGCTTAAATTCCCTTAAATGTTTCTGCACTCCACTTACATTTTGATGTCACTATAAAAAACATAAATCTCAATTAATTACTCAATTATACATTTTAAAGTAGAGTTATAAAGCTATCACTCTAATAGGCCTTGTTCTCTTAAATATTGCCTAAAATACCAAATATGCACAGATTCCTTCCTAACATAAAATATTAGTGCTATCATTTTTTTCTCTCTGAAATACTTCTACACTTAATTCTAAATCTTCCTGCTGTGTTGGTTGTTAAGCTGTTGTCTCTCACTTCAAGCTGCCTTACATATTTTGTGATGCTGAGAGCTCTGGTGGTGTAGTGCCTACTAAGGCATTTGACTGCTAACCAGAAGGATAGCCATTCAAACCCACCAGCCACTCTTTGGAAGGAAGGCTGGGCAATCTACTTCCGTAGTGATACTGCCTTGGAAACCCAAGGAGGGGTTGCTATGAGTCGGATCTGACTCGACGGCAGTGTGTTTGGTTGGTTTGGTTTTGGGACTAAAAGCAAAAAAAACGAAACTCACTGCCATCGAATAGTTTCCGACTCCGTGACCCCCACTGAGTTTCCAAGGCTGTAAATCTCAATGGAAGTAGATTGCCCAGTCTTCTTCCTTCTGCAGAGCAGCTGGTGGGTTTGAACCACTGACCTTCTGGTTAGCAGTCAAGTCTCTTATCCACTACACCACCAATTGCAAACCATGTTTCTGCTTTGCCAGCAGGGCCCCTTTTAAGCTCTGCCACTTGGGGGCACTAGAGGGGCCCCAAGAAGCAGGAAGAGTAGGAAGAAGCTTAAGTGCTCATTTCCCTCTACTTCCTGTCTTTGCCAACATCACCTGGCAGGGACAGTTCGTTCCAGTAGCAGTTAGTTCCCATCTTCAATTTTCCACACTCTTAGAAGCAGGTTCAACATGCCCCCTCAGAGGTACCAACACTACCCAGTGTGTGTCCCTCCTCAGAAGCCTGAAGCCTAACTCTCAGGGCTCTTCCACTGAGCTTCTAAATGTCAATAATCCCAGTTTTTTCTTTTTGTTTTCCCAGTTCTAGTTGCTTCGGTAGTTACCACTTCTGTGTGTCCTCCTCCCCTTTTTTACTTTGATCACAAAGTAATTTGAAGAATTACACAAGTCTAAAAAATTGATTAATAATCTTTATACTAAATTCTCTCTATTAAAATAATTAATGTGGCTTTTGTCCCCTGACTGGATGGATCCTGACTAATGAACCAGGGTTGAAAAATACACACTAAAGAAGACAATAATCAGCACAGTTAATCAAGGTTATTCACTTCCAGAAATTTTCTTTGGGGATGAAACTCTGAGCTGCAAACATCCAGGCTCATTCTTCTCATTCCCACCTAAGTGTTGTTTTAAAGGAAAAAGTCTCTAACTCTGTTAAAGTAAAATCAAAGAGATTTATTGAAGCCAATACCTCATTTGAATCAGGGCACATGAATACTTAAGGGTCTGAAGTTCACTAATCCCAGGGAGGGAGGGAGGTCATACAAAGTTACAGTGCTGTAGGAGGAACTGCAAACACAATAGACTGGTTGCAGTCATTGAGGTCAGTCAGAGGTGGCACAAAGCAAAGTGTGATCTTTAGTAGTACTGGTTACATTAATACAACTGGACACATTGATTGGCTAAAAGACACCATTACAAATGTTTGTAGTTTTGGAGGGCTTGTATGACTGTCTCAAAACAATAGCATGATGATGACATGATGGCTACTCTCAGGAGCAGATTGTTGAATATCCCTTGCCCATAGCTAGCAGTAGCTCTCCTGAAGATGTATCACAAAAAATGCAGTAAAGTTTGGTTACAGAATTATAGTCTTAGGGTAATCACAAACCTTAATAATAAGGTTGTTCTTAAGCAATAGGTTTGAATCTATGTGATAGGTTAACTCTGAGCTTTTAGAATCAGTTCAGTCATTTTTATTTTAGGTTCCAAAACTCACTGCCATCATATTGCCATCATAGCAACCTGTTGGGTTTCCAAGCCTGTAAATCTTTACAGAAGGAGGTTGCCCCATCTTCTTTCTTCAGAGCAGCTGGTGGGTTTGAACTGCTGACATTCTGGTTAGCAGCCAAATGCCTTATCCACTACACCACCAGAGCTCCTTTATTTTACGTTAGATGTCTTTTTCTAATCTTATATCCTGTACATTCCCTCCTCTTGATCAGGGATTTCAAAGAATTTCCTTTGATCACACTCATGGGCATATTCTCTTCTGAATGAGCTTGTCAATGTGCTTTTCCCAACTTTAAGCTCCTTTTTTCCCCAGTAGGTGGAGACTACCAGTTCCTTGGTTGGTGGGCAGCTCCACAAAGCCCACCATACTATTGAAGAGATAGCCATCTTCAGTGATCTCAGCATGGGGGATAGATGGGGTATGGGCCCACTGGAGGAACAACCTGACCTACTTTCAAATGGCTAATCTAAGTCATAAGCCTTCTCTATTTTGGGGATCCTGAATGCAGTGTTGATATCTGTAAGGTGCATAAATTATACCTTGTTCCAAATTATTTGGCGCAGAAACAGTAAGGTTAACACATGATAAAGTTTCAAAACAAAATTATTACACAGAGGTAACCAATTTAAGTCTAATTTTTGTTTTCAAAGTTTCTGTAGGCAGGCATCATTCCACAAATGAACAGTTCCATTTAATTTCTTCATATAGTCACCTAACCAGAAATTTTAAAATACAGGGGGAACAGGGTATTCTATTAAAAAATCTTGTTTACAGTTATTCTTGATAACTGTAGGATAAATCTACTAAGCAATGGAGCAATTCTGTTCTCCTAATTTCACTTAAGTTAAAGAATGGAATTCTGGGGTGTTGTTATAATTCAGGAGAATGTCATAAATTAACATCTATGGCTTGTTTAAAACTTAGGCTATCATTAAGGTTTGGAGGAGGAGCTATGTTATAAGCCAAAACAGGGGTGACTTAAAGATTTGAGTTCTCTTGCACTGATTGAGGGGAGGAGTGGCAAATCCAACAATGAATCAAATTTCTTAGGCTAGCCACTAACTGTGCTAATTTACTTGCCAGGCAATAGTTAAGGGGGTAACCAAAACAACTACTATAGAAATCATTGTAACAAGAAGGCAAAAGAAAAATATTACAAGTATCCAAAGTAGATTAACATATTTAATATATCTGTACAAGTAATTTCTAGAAAGTACTGAAGGACATTTACTGTGGGCTTCTTGTGAAACTTGAAATTTTAAAAGTGTGTAGGAAAAAGGGAATAGCAATGATGGTGAAAACAATTGAAGTCTAATGATCTTGTCTGTACTTAGAAATCTTTTAAAGTCTTGGAAGGAAAATACAGGCCTGGTCCACATGTCTTGGAAAAGCCAGCCATCTATAGAAAAGCCCTCCACTGCTTCTCATCTCTGGATTGTGTAAACGTTGTTGTTCAGCAGGTTCAACAGTCCACTCAGATATTGTGGCCTTCTTTGAGACACATGGATCTATGCCTTGAACCTCTAATTTAGTAGCACAAGAGTTAGTGAAAAGGATAAGTAGGGTTCCTTTCAGCAAGTTTCCAATGAGTCTTAATTGATGTATCATTATATATATCATCCTGGGAAAATGTTAAATATGTTGAATTCTAGTTTCTACCTAGTTTCTTTGACCTGTGAAAAATACCTTTTAGAGTATTAATTAAATATTGTTGGTATAAGTAACATAACAAAAGGCGATTCAGTTTTTGAAGAATGACTTCTGTTATAAGTCATTGCAGTACACCTACCCCTCACTATTGACTATCTCATTATCCAACATTTAGCATTTATGACAACTGTGAAAAAATTCTCAGGTGGTGCCTCTCATGGTCCAGGCCCCATGTAGGGCTGCAGCCAGGCCCAAGGTGCCCTCCATAGGTCATCCTGAACACTATATCAGATGCCCTGGTGACAAGCAGGCCACGCGAGGGATGGCAGCTGACCAGCTGTGGGATGCTTTCTCCTGTTCATCCCCAATGTCTTGGTCCAGCCACAGAGGGTATGGGGTGACGGCAAATTGACATTAGGTCCTGGGTGGGCTGGAGGAATCTGAGTGAGGACCCAAAGATGCCAGGGAGGTTAGTGGGGTGAGGAGGGAATGGGAAAGGAGGGAAGGGAGCTCTGTGAGGCTGTGGGCCGGGGTGGGTGGAGGATGAGTGGGATCCCTCCTGGAGCAGATGGTGGGAGGTGGTAGGCAGATGATAAGCCGCATTCCCACCCAGGACGGGCAGTGGGAGGTGATGGTGGTGGGATCCCTGCAAACTCCACAGTCATGGGGAAGGCCTGGTGGGGAAGGGGGTCTACCATACCACATGCGTCCTGAGATGTGTTGGGGGCACCGAATGGGCAGTGAGTGGCTGGGGGTGAGGGTGTGGGCAGAGACACCAGTGCTGAAGATAGAGTGCAGCCTCCAACTCTTGACTAACACCAACTTTGCATAATGACCTGGTCTTTGGAATCTATGCTGATCAGTGAGGAGTGGGTGTATTCATTTCTTGGAATTCATGGGCAGAATCATTTAAAATACTCTGAATATATTTAGTCAGAATTTTGACATGTGGTATGATATCCTCTAATCCTATCTGAGGTACAAAAGTAGAAGTTAAATGATTACACTATTGAAATACGGATCTGGACTAATGAGGGAAAGAAAAGAGAGAAAAATGGTTTCTTATATCTTGACAATATTGAATATCAGGAACATTCTTATATAAATCTTACAGTAATTCTTTTATCCCACCCACTGCCATCGAGTCAGATCTGACTCATAGCGACCCCTCCTTGGGTTTCCGAGGCAGTATCACTGTGGAAGTAGATTGCCCAACCTTCCTTCTGAGGAGTGGCTGGTGGGTTTGAACCACCAGACTTCTGGTTAGCAGTCAAGTGCCTCAGGCACTACTCCACCAGAGCTCCTTTTAGTTTATCATCCAATGTAATTAATTTTGGTTCCATGAAATGTTGAATCAGGAGCAGTCTGAAAACTTCATCAGCTTTTTCACAAGAGTCCTAGAAGTTTTGATTTAGTACAATTGTATCCATGTTTGAGATAGTATAGTTTTCTTCATAAATTTGATACAGTTCATTTTTGTTAGAACTATTTTGGTTAAGCAGAGTAAAACGTATCTGCAGATGATAAACTTGAAATGATTATGATTAATAATAATAATGCCTTTTGAAAGTGAAAGAGTTCATCAAATGTAATTATAAAAATAATGTCAGGGATCTGCTGTTGTGATTTTTCTACCAGTTTCTTTCCTGCTGCTTTTCTCTCTCTTATCGCAGGGATCTTGAGTTCAAAGACCTCCACTCCTGGCTCTTGTTTCTTGATGATAGTGAGATCCTCCTTTCTGCCTCTAGGATGGCTTATTCTAAGCCAGTGGGATGGCAAAACTGACTAAGCCCCATGTTAAGGTTCCATACACCTTATTTGTCTGGTCCACCCACGC
>NW_006921690.1:1209971-1212920 GCF_000298275.1 Orycteropus afer afer | reverse complement strand
TTGAACCACCAGCCGTCTGGTTAGCAGGCAAGTGCCTTAGGCACTATGCTACCAGAGCTCCCTTTAACCATAGTGCCACCAAAACTCCATAAGGGTGCCATGTACCTTATTTAGCTTATTAACAAACTACCCAATCCCCTTGGTGGGCCATAAGCCCCTTACATTTCTGTCCCACTAAGTCAGCTGGTGGCAGTCACAAAGACCATGGCTGAAGAGCCCTACCAAGTAATTCACTACACTGCAAGCATACTCTATTCTTGTCAGAGTTCTCCAGGAAACTGGACCTTGTCTAGTCAGCGACTCATAATCTGAAAGAATTGATCTCATAACTCTAGTACCTGGATTATACAATTGCCCAGTTCTTCTGTCTGCCTTCAAAAGTATACCTTTCTCACCAAGTTACTAATTAAATTGGGTTTTAATTGCCTTGATTTTTCCAGTGTAGGTCTAATGACCTTTGAGAGGAATCTTGAGCAATGTAAGTGTCTTGAACCTGATAGGGTCCTGAATTCTTTCATGTTTTCAGGAGCATGTAACTCTTAACAAATGTCCAAGTTTCTGATGTTAGTTAAATACTTTAGGTGGCTTTGTTGTCTGTGGTTCAGTTCATAAAGTCATTCCATTCTTTGCAGACTGAAGTAGGATCAAGTCAACTGCCAGCCAACAGAAACTTTTGCTGCCCATTCAAGGGTAGTTTGGGGCAGGACTCAATAAATGGTAATAGCATAATGCTTCTGGTTCTGGCTATAAGGGAATGGCTTGTATCAGATTAATCTTCTTGCCAAAGCAATATGAAAGCTAGATAAATTATATGAAATAATGGTTTGAAAGCATAGCAAACAATACAGCAGAACTTGTGGCCTTAGCATCCTTGAGAGAATGGAAACATGATGTCAAGCTTCACATTCCCTCTCATTTTTTCCCTCTGAGGACATTTTTTGAAATCATTGATTGAGGTTGAACAAGGACTTCGATTTTTTTTTTTGTCAAAATTAAAAGAACTGCTAAATGACAGGTGCTGCTATTATCAAGAACTTAAAGAATGGTACATTTGGTTACTGAAGGAATTCTTAAATTAATTAAGAAAAACATGTTCTTAGTAGAAAACAATTAAAGACGATTAAAGAAAAGTACAAAGAAGAAAAGAAATATCTCTAATCCCGCTTAGAGATAACCACTGTAAAGATTATTTTACAAAAAAAATACTAATTTTAATTTTTCTTAAAATTAATAGAAGAGACTGACATGAAAGGAAGGTGTTGCTGAACTATAGATGTGCATTAACAACAGAGATATTATTTCCTAAATAAGTCTTTTTCTAAAGGCAAGAAAGAAGTTATGAAGAAACCCAATTTTTTCTATTTAATTTCATGTTTCCTTGATGGGCTCCAAGTAGACAGTGTTTCATAAAAATCAGAGGTTAGTTATGATGTTTAAATAAGCAAAGAACCTGAGTTTTAAAACCGAAAACGAGAGAACAAATTTTTAAAGCCTAGTCAACTTTTAGGATGAATTTCTAAGAGAAATTATTAGGGAATGGCTAGTTTGTAAGCAAAATACCTCTAAAGATGACAAATTACTTATTAAAAATTCAGGAGGAAGTGATTATAGCTAGTGTCTAAAATTAATCCAAGGAGGCTACACATGAATCCTGAGTTATCTGTCACTTTCCTCCTCCCTCTGAATTAATTGGTTCTTGTTTTTTAACACATCTGCTCCCGGGTGAGAACTACCACACTCTCCTGTTTGTACACTCCGAGGTCTAAGAGGCCTCACATTCCATGTCCTGCTGTCTTCACTCCAGATGAGACCCATTCATTGGTAAGGATGACTTCACACTTGATATTGTAAGGCTGAGATGCTCCCTGGTTGGTGCAAATGGTTAGCACGCTCACCTGCTGACTGAGAGGTTGGTGGTTAAAGTCCACCCAGGGGTACCTTGGAAGAAAGGCCTGGTGATCTACTTCTGAAAATCAGCTACTGAAAATCCTGCAGAGCACAGTTCCGCTCTGCCGAGTCAGAACTAGTTTGACAGCAATTGGTATTACAAGATAGAAAGTGGTCACATGCCCTTTCTGGGTCACACTGGGGAATTATTTACCAAGTCCACCCACAGATTATTTAATTTTTGAAAAGAGTTTATCTGTCTTTGACTTTGCGTTTATTATTTGATTAGAGCCCAGATACTGTGAAGTTACCTGCTACCTTGTAGTTTTCTGTCTGTAGGAAAAGTAACTCTAAAGGTTATGGTTTTATTAGCCTGCAGAGCATGAAATAGTTTTGCATGCAACCTAGCAATCTTATTCTAACATTCTCTCTCTCTTTTTTTTAAAAGATGCCTTTCTTCAAACCTGTTTTGATAAACCTGTTTCCTCAAACACTCTTGGAATTGGCTTTACCATCAAACTGGTTCCCTCAGAAATTAATGAACCGAATAAAGGCTTTGACAAGGGTCCATTCTGCACTGGACTGAGAGCCATGATTTAACGTTTGAAAAGGATTCTTTGACACAGCTGATGGGTATCAGCTCATGCTTTCTCCTTCCATCTATTGTAATTACTCTCCTATATTGTGTGGAAGAGTCACCTGGAAAGCCTATTTAGAAGGCAGATTCCCAGCCCTCTCCCTTCCTTGCCCCCTAGTTGTTGTTGGTTTGAGTCCATTCCTGTGTACTACAGAATGAAATACTGCCCCATATTGCACCATTTTGACTGTTGTTATGTTTCAGTCCACTGTTGTGGCTCCTGAAGTGCCTTCCAATCTGTTGTTGTTATGTGCCGTCAAGTCGGACCTGACTCATAGTGACCCCTCCTTGGGTTTCCGAGGAGGTATCACTACGGAAGTAGATTGCCCAGCTTTCCTTCCGAATCTGTTGTTGTTAAGTGCCGTTGAGTCGTTTCCGACTCATAGCGACCCCATGCACAGCAGAACGAAACACTGCCCGATCCC
>NW_006921690.1:1191501-1195011 GCF_000298275.1 Orycteropus afer afer | reverse complement strand
GGGGGGGTCAACAACAGTATTTCAATTTTGGAGCTTTGATTAAAAGCCTAAGGTGGCATTTTGTAAAGCACAACAATGCATCCCACTTAAAAAAGTGAGGAGTCTCTGGGGGGTTCAAGTCTTTAATGTTGTTGTTATTATGTGCTGTTGAGTTGGACCCGACTCATAGCGACCCTTCCTTGGGTTTCCGAGGCAGTATCACTACAGAAGTAGATCGCCCAACCTTCCTTTCGAGGAGTGGCTGGTGGGTTTGAACCACCAGCCTCTGGTTAGCAGTCAAGTGCCTTAGGCACTATGCTACCAGAGCTCCTCAAGTCCTTAATATGTGGCTGCAAATGGAAATGTGGGAGGTTTGAGTCCCCCCAGAGGCAGCCTGGGAGGTGCCTGGTGATCTACTGAAAAATCAGCCATTGGCTTGAAAACTCTACGAAGGACAGGTCTACTCTGACACACAGGGGTTGCTACCAGTTGAAATCTACTCACTGGCAGCTGGGTTCTGTGGAATAGTCTGTTTCAGAAGAGACTGGGGTTTGCCCATAGGAATTTTTCTAAAAATGTTTTTAGTAGCTCCACGATGGAGGCAGCCATTACTTAAAAACCCATTCAGGGATCAGGCTAAGATGAGGGCAGGGGCAGCCACAGCCCTGGAACAGGAGACAACACAGATTTCTTGTTCATTTGTTGGGAATAAATTCGTGCTGCTACCTGATTTCATATTTTCTGTTTTCCTCATTGAGCCTAAATGGTTGTAGAAAAGTTTCTCTTTGGCCCTAGTTTTGTTTCAGAAAATGCAATCTTAAAAGCTACAGTACAGAAACCACAGCCTAAACCAAAGACTACAATGAATCCACATTTATGATTTCCTAAAGGCACAAGATATTAATTCTATTATACGTGAAAACTTATGCCTAGAATTAATGCCTGGAATTGCTCTTTCCAACCAATATGGTAAGTTACACAGTCCCCAAAATAGAACAAAGATGAAGCAAAAATCAAAGGAGTCTATTGCTCTTAGGTGCCGTCAAGCCGTTTCTGACCGACAGTGATCCTGTGCACAACAGAAGAAACACTGCCTGGCCCTGCACCAGCCTCACAAGTTTGCTGTTTGAGCTGCTGTTGCAGCATTGTGTCAGTCCATCTCACGGAGGGTCTTTCTTTTGCGCTGACCCTCTATTTTATCAAGCTGATGTCCTTCTCCAGGGACTTGTCCCTCCTGATAACATGTCCGAAGTATGTGAGATGAGGTCTCAGCATCTCACTTGTAAGAAGCATTCTGGCTGTACTTCCTTCAAGAGAGATTTGTTTGTTCTTCTGGCAGCCCATGGTATATTCACTGTTATTTGCCAGCACCTGAATTCAAATGTGTCACTTCTTCTTCAGTCTTCTTTATTCATTGTCTAGTTTTCATATGTATATGAGCCAAGTGAAAATACCATGGTTTGGGTCAGGCAGAACTTGGTCCTCAAGGTGCCATCTTTGCTCTTTAACATTTTAAAGAGGTCTTTTGCAGTAGATTTGCCCAGTGCAATACATCATTAGCTTGTTTGATTGCATTGATTATGAATCCAAGTAAAATGCAATCCTTGGCAACTTCGATCTTTTCTCCATTTAGCATGATGTTGTATATTGTCCAGTTGAGAGGATTTTTGTTTTCTTTACGTTGAGTTATAATCCATACTGAAGCCTGTATTCTGATCTTCATCAGTATGTGCTTCAAGTCCTCTTCCCTTTCAGTATGCAAGGTTGTGTCATTTGCAGGTTGTTAATGAGTCTTCCTCTAATTCTGATGCCTTTTTCTTCTTCATATAGTCCAGTGTCATACAGTGAATTACTTGGTATGGCTTTTCTAACCAGCTTTTGTGACTCCCACCAGATTACTGGGTGGGACCATGCAAATAATGTATATGGAACTCTAATGTGGGGATTGGTTAGTTTTTGTCATTCTGCTAGGCTTAAAATGAGCCCTTCTAGAGGCAGAAGTGAGGATCTCACTGCCATCAAGAGAAGAGCTGGAGGTGGGGAGGATCATGTCCTTGGACCTGAGATCCCTGTGCTGGAACTTCTTGGCAGAGACAATGGGCTGAGACGACTGAGACAACAGGCTGAGGAACCAAAAGGCTTGAGACAGAGAGGCGGGCTTGCTGGCCCAAAGAGTGAGAAAGCTGAATGCCTTTTGGTAGGTTTGCTGGCGGAGTTGCGTGCACCTAAGTGTACCACTCCTCGGAAGGAAGGTTGGGCAATCCTACTTCCGTAGTGATACTGCCTCAGAAACCCAAGGAGGGGTCGCTATGAGTCAGGTCCAACTAGACAGCAAACAACAACAACAACAAGTGTACCTATTAGCAGGGCTAAAAGAGCTTTGTAACACTTGTCTGATCAGGGCAGATGCCCGGCTGAGAGGCCAAGGACCAGAGAGGCATAGCAGAGGGGAGACTGTCCTGATTGAAGGTATCTTGAGCTTCCTGAACCTGAGTTGTAGCCTGTTACTTCCCTAATTCAACCCCATAATCATGAGTATTGCCTGTGAGTTCTGTGTGGCCACTGCAACGAATTATTGAACCCAGCAGAGTAGTAGTGAGTGCCGTGGGAGGGACAATTTGTCAGAGTTGGTAAAAAGTCTGCAGGGTGGTGGCATGACTAGCCTGATAGGAATAAGCCGTGGGCTGCTATCTGACTCTATCTCCCTCTCATACAATTAGAGGAGGTCAGAAGATGCTGCCTGCATGCCCTTTGTGCATGCAGTTTCCTGGATTACTTCCTCAGCATACAGGTTGAATAAATATGTTGAATGATCCCGATGCACACATTTCCAGATTTTGAACTACACAATAATCCCTTGTTTTGTTTGAATGACTGCCTCGTGGTCTAGGTAGAAGTTCTGCGTAAGCACAATTAAGTGACCTGGAATTTCCATTCTTCACAATATTATCCATAATTTGTTATGATTCACACAGTCGAATACATTTTCAGAGTCAATAAAACACAGGTGAACATCTTTATAGTATTCTGTGCTTTCAGCCAAGATCCATCTGACATCAGCAATGTTATCCCTCGTTCCATCTCCTCTTGTTAGTCTGGCTTGAATTTCTGGCACTTCTCTGCCAATATACTGCTGCAACCATTTTGAATTGTTGTTGTGATATTGTTGTTAGGGCCGTCAAGTAGTCTCCGACTCATAGCGACCCCATGCACAACAGAACAAAATGCTGCCAGGTCCTGTGCCAGCTCCACGATCCTTGCTATACTTGAGCCCATCATTGCAGCCACTGTGTCAATCGATCTTGTTGAGGGCCTTTCCCTCTTTTGTTGACCCTCCACCTTACCAAACATGATATCCTTCTCTAGGGAATGGATCCTTTGTACAACGTGACGAAAGTAGGTGAGATGAAGGCTGGTTATTCTCGCTTCTAAGAGCATTCCTGCTGTACTTCTTCCAGGACAGATTTGTTAGTTCTTTTAGCAGTCTCTGGTACTTTCAGCATTCTTTGCCAGCACCACAACTCAAAAGCA
>NW_006921690.1:1189754-1190526 GCF_000298275.1 Orycteropus afer afer | reverse complement strand
TGGGTACAAATATTCCCCATGATGAGACTAGCAATCACCTCCATGGGGGAATCTGCCATGAGCAGCTGAGTAGCTCCTTTAGGGATGTGGTCTGCTTCATGTATGTAAGGAGAAGGTTTGAGAATGGTTTGCAGCTTTTGGCATGTTTGAATCCTGCATATAGTCGAGTTGTCATTCAGCAGCCTGCTATGTGGTTTGATAATTTTGGAACTGTGTGCCGTTTTACCTGTCCATCTTGGGTTTGTCAGCCTCAGCAGCCAGCAGCTGCCTAAGTGAAGAAATGCCTCCAGCTCCAGTGGGCTGGGAGCAACAGGAAGAGCTGAAGCCCAAGGTTGAGGGGCTTTTACCCAGCCTCTAGAGCTTGGCACTTTGAACTTAAGAGTTCTAGCCTCTAAAACTGTAAGAGAATAAACTCCTGCTTGTTAAAACCATCCATTTCTGGTATTTCTGTTAGAGTGGCATGAAGGAACCAAAAAATGATTGTTTGATTCAGAATGGCCAATACTAATCCATTTCAGTTCCCTAACGCCTAGGGTATAGATCTTGAAGTGTTCCATTTCATTCTGACAGTTCCAATTTTCTTATATTCATATTTCATACATTTCATGTTTGATTACTAATGGATGTCTGCAGTTATGTCTTTTCATTTTGAGTGGTGCCACATCAGGAAATGAAGATCCCAAAAGCTTTACTCCATCCACATCATTAAGGTCGACTCTACTTTGAGGGGGAGCTCTGGTAGCATAGTGCCTAAGGCACTTGACTGCTAGCC
>NW_006921690.1:1175742-1189429 GCF_000298275.1 Orycteropus afer afer | reverse complement strand
GCAGTGAAATTGGTTTGTTTTTGGTTAACCTAAGGGGCTCATTTTCAGCACTATTACCAAACAGTGTTCTGCTGCTATTCCTATGATTTTCACTGGCTAGTTTTTTCAGAACTAGATCACCCAAGTCCTTCTTCCCAGTCTTAGTCTGGAAGCTCTGCTGAAACCTTTCACCAGGGGTGATCCTCCTGGTGTTTGAAATACCAGTGGCATACTCTCCAGCATCACAGCAACACACAAACCACCATATCATGACAAACTGACAGACAAGGTATTGAAAAACACTTGGAATAGTGCTTGTATTTTAATCATTTTTTTCTTTTAATAAGAATACTTTCAAAAAAGACATTGGTATAATATACAGGGTGATAAGGAGACACTGAAAACAGAGGGGAGGGGCTAAGCAGATGAGTGGCATTTGTTTTCTTCTAAATTAATATTCAATAAGGTGCTGTCAAGGGACACAGTGTTGGTCCTATCCCTGCAGCCAGTAGTCATAAAATGTAATTAAAGCAACTGCAAGTGCCTTTGTGAGATAAATGTACGTCCACATTCATAACGTGGACTTAGAAGGAATCAGCCACATTTATCTCCTAAATGGAGTACGGAGCCCTTGCTTGTCCTGTCAGCCCCAGAATTCGTTATTTTTACCATGTGAGGTTGAACTGCCAGTTGGAGTCAGGATTGTGTTGTGTTGTGGCCGGTGATGCTGAGGAAGAGGGTGGAGAGTGTGTTGCATGGGATCTGAGAGATTACTTTAATTCCTCCCTGACTACAACCTGTTCTTAAAACTGAACACTGATTTTCAGTCTTTCTGTGATGAGCGTCCCTCCCCGCCCCCATCTGTGCACGCATTCTCTTTCCTGAAGCACATCCAGTGAAACTTGTGAGAGCTGGAACACGACAGGACTGCCTTGTTTTCCCTGGTCTCACCAGTTTTCTGCCTTTGACAGGTCTAATCTTAGCACGTTTCTCTCCTTTCAGTGGAGATTTGAGTTTTCCTTCTTTGCCCGATCTCTGCCTTACAGGCATCCACAGGTTTTATACTGTACTTGTAAAGTCCTGAAGAATTAGGAAAACCACTTACAAATTCCATGGCAATAGTAAACTCTAAGTAACAGATTTTTTGATAAGACACTTTGACCACTGAATGTGCTTCAATTTTTAAGTCAGATTTCATTCCACAGCTTGTCATATGGTTATAGAATTACAAGAAGGCTCTCTGGCTGCATAAAGATTTTTCTTAATAGATCCAAGCATTAATACATGTGATCATTAAGCAATGATATGTAAGTTTCAAAGTCTGTTTCCTACTTTACAGGTAGATAAATGGACACAAAGAAACAAGAGAAACAATTCGTCTATGGCCTGTCAGAAATAACATCCAGGTCTCTCAGTTCCTAATTTAGTGGTTGACATGCTAAATCTCACTGCCTCTCAGCCCTCTGGGAATGTAATCCTGGTACCTGGTATAAACAAAATGGGTCCAAAATTACATTCTCATCCAGAGAAATTAATTGGCTAATTTATCAAGTGTGAAAATAACAGAATAATCTGCATAACTGATCAAGGACTTTCATATAAATTCATTATTTAAAAAATGCCCCTTTAGGCAAAATAAGTAAGATTAAAATTCAGCATAGCAGATTTATGAAAGTTTAAACTAGCTTAAAGTGTGGACTACAATTCTAGTTACAAAATAAATGCCGAAGTTTGCTGAGATAGTTTTAATGCTATTAAAGTTGTTCCATCATCTTCGCAGGGAGATTTTTCAAGAGAAACCAAATTTGAAGAAGTCTCATAAATTTCCTAATAAAGTGCTGGGGGAAAAAGCAAAAAAAAGTAACATCTATGCCTTACCACCCCAAACTGACATGGCAACCAACCAGTTACTGGTCAGTTTTAAGCAGTGATTTTACTAAATGTTCTTTATTAAATATTTGACTTTCCACTCTGTGCTAGGAGTCCTGGGTGGCACCAACAGTGAAGGGCTCAACCACTACCCAAAAGGTTGGTGGTTCAAACACACCAAGGAGGAGTGCCTGGGATGAAAGGCCTGGTCATCTTCTGAACAGCCTTAAAAGCCCACGGAGCACAGTTCTGCTCTGTAACGCACAGGGTTGTAATGACTCAGAAGTGACTCCACAGTAACTGGTTTGGTTTTTGATTCTGTGCTAAGTATGAGAGATTCTGCTAAGGCACTGTGCTATGCATAGGAGATTCAGCAGCAAACTGCGTCTGTGCCTTTAGAGTTCAAATTCTCCTTGGGGCTAGCATACAAGACAATGGTTGCTTTCTGAGACCACTGCCTGCATTTCCTTGTTGTTGTTATATGCCGTTGAGTCAGCCCTGACTCATAGCGACCCCTCCTTGGGTTTCCAAGGCAGTATCACTACGGAAGTAGGATTGCCCAACCTTCCTTCCGAGGAGTGGCTGGTGGGTTTGAACCGCCAGCCTTCTGGTTAGCAGTCAAGTGCCTTAGGCACTATGCTACCAGAGCTCCTCATTTCCTTCTTAGAATACAGAAATACTTAGACCTTTCTTTCCACTGGAGCCCTAGGTGGTGTAAACAGTTAATGTACTCGTTCAGTCAAAGGTCGGCCGTTTGAGTTCACCTCAGGGCACTTCAGAAGGCAGGCTTGGGGATCCACTTAGAAAATCCAGCCACTGAAAGCCGTACAGAGCACAGTCTACTGACACACATAGTGTCTCTATGAATCAGAATCACTCAGTGGCAGCTGGGCACTGATTGGTTCTTTCCATGGGCATTTTACCTTTTACCCTAAAATCTCCATGGGAGAATGTTGAGAATGTAGTTAGTTAACAGAGGCAAGGGGCTCTTCTGAGAAGGGGTGCTCCCTTTCAGAGAAAATCCTCAGCAGTAGCACCGCACTGTTTCGTGTCCTTCCAGGAGTGGGAACACACCTCCGTCCAGAGCTTCAGCTGTGGAGTGCAGAGGAGCACACCCTCTTCCGCGTGTCCTACAGGCACGCGGGTACCCTTCTGAGACAGCACTTTGTAAGAGAAAAGTAGTACCCCATCTAGCATTATTTGTCAGAATTTTTGAAGAACCCAAGTTTTCTGGGGAAAGAAAGCTTTAAAACATTAAAGATGTTGGTGACATTTAGAGACACAACTAGGCATCTCCTTGAAAGTGTCTGCCTTTGACTAAAAGTGAAAGCTGTAACTGAGTCTTGGGAACGGAGAGCCATCCAATTGTACTTCATCAGATCATCCTTCATCATACTGGGGGTTAGGAAGTTCCAACTCCATCTATGGACCCAACAGCAGTGACCTGAAAGTGATATAGTCTATCATGTGAATGGGGAAATTAAAAAAAAAAAAAGTATTTAAAAAGAAAAATATAAATGACTATCTATTGCCTTTTTTCATTTCTCTGAAGTCCCTGGGTGGCTCAAGCAGTTAACGTGATTGGCTCCTGACTGAAAGGCTTGAGGTTTGAGTCCACCTAGAGGTGGACCAAGCTCGTTGTCATGGAGTGGGATCCAACTCATAGTGACCCCCTCCTTGGGTTTCTGAGGCAGTTTCACTATGGAAATACATTGCCCAACCTTCCTTTCGAGGAGTGGCTTGTGGGTTTGAACCACCAGCCTCCTGGTTAGCAGTCAAGTGCCTTAGGCATTGTGCCGCCAGAGCTCCTTTCTTATGGAACTAGGCATTATAAACCCACCAGCTGATCCACAAGAGGAAGATGGGGCAATCTACTTCCAGAAAGATGTACCACACTGGAAACCCAATGGAAGTTGCTGTGACTTGTAATGAACTCGATGGCAGTGAGTTTTAAGTCTGAGGCATTTTAAAAATAATGAGCAGAATTTAATTGAGGCAAGACAAGAACAGCAGCAACTGAGTAAAAGAAAAGTGCTTCAAAGTCTTAAGTTAGAAAAACCTCTCAAATAACTAAAAATGTTTCTGGGTACCAGAGCCCTGAGGGTTCCTCGGATAAAGGAATGACAAGAAACTGCTCCTCTGTAAAGACAATGTGTTCTAATTGCATGCATAATTCATCAGCACACACGTCGTTTATCTAAGATTGCTGTAGCTTGGCACAGTCCCACATAAACTGGAACAAAAACAGTAAGAGTACATAATTGTTTCTATTTGCCACCAAAATTAACTGCCAGAGAAGATCATCTAGTATCTGTATTAATCCACCATTAGGAGAAAAAATTCCCACCTTTCGTTCTGTTTAACTTTTTTCTATTATTCATCCCCAAATAAAAGTTGAATCATACTGTACTAGAGCCAGAAAACTGTCTGTCATTGCTGTATCTGCCAAAGGATGACAATCACCTACCAAACTACAAGGCAACTTCCTGACTTCTGCTTTCCAATAGCAAAATGCATGACTTGCAACTCGTTTCATCCTACACTGAATCAGGCAATTCTGGGAAGAGAAAATGTATTTTTTAACTTAATTCTGTCACCGAATGATGCAGGTGGTTAATAAACATGACCCAAGCACTTTGGGCCAACTGTGTGAAACTAGCATGTTCTGGGTGTGGGGCAGGAGTTGCAACAGATACAAGGGAGAGACTAGCTTTCCAGGTAGGACCTGATTCTGAGTTGAAGCCTTTTCACAAATTTTCTATTTGAATGACCACATGACCATTACTTCTACTCTATATTCATAACAAATGACCAGGAGAAAATAACTGGTTTATTACAAAGTGCCAAATGCTGGGGTTAAAAAAAAAATAGCCCATTTGAATTAGAATATGGTCCAGCTGGTAGATGTTACATTGAAGGAAGGTGTTAATTAGCAAGGAATGAGTTAAAGCAAAGTTCCATTAGCAAAACCCTTTCAATATTGTCAACGTTTTGCTGGTTAGAATTTAGTTTCTTTAGATAGAATTTTACAGCTTGAGGGGACTTCAGAAATCATCTAGCCCACCTCATTTTACAGGTGTGTAACTTGAAGCTAGAGAAGGTGAAGGTAGGGAAGCAGTTTTCGTTTGGGTTAAAGTACCCTCTGGTAGAAAAAAGTAACATCACCCAGGCAGGAAACGACTCATGGTAGTACCTAAAGTACAGTAAGGCTTTTAATAGAAATTAAACCAGGAAGCTTTTAATATTTCCTTTTTACAGGGAGGAGCTGAAAGTTTTGTAGCAACATTTTTTTAAGGAAATCCATCTGTACCTAACAGATTCAAAGATACTTGTTTGCTGCTAGTAAGTCGTGGCAACCCCTTGGCTGCCCGTGTAGAACTGCTCCCAGGGGCCTTCAAGGCTGTCACCTTTTGGAAGCAGCTTACCAGGCTTGTGTTCTGAATGGTTTCAAACTGCCAACCTCTCAGCTAGTAGTCAGACGCTTAACTTTTGTGCCACCCAAGGATTCTTTTTTTCTTTGATAATAGTATGCATGTTTATTATAGAAAACGTAAAAAAAAAAAAGAAACAAAAAAATTAGTCATCATAAACTCTGTAATCCAGGATAATCACAATTAATAGTTTAATATATTTCTTTCAGGCCTTCTGTATGCACATCCAAAAATAACTGCCATCTGCCTTCTACACGAAAGCGGAGATCATTTATTCACTGAAGGACAATCACAGGAGCAGCAGTGCGGGTGGCCGTGCAGTGATTTTCAGGAGCCAGTTGGAAGATCATAGCTAAGGGACACAAACTGCCAGGACATACACACTGGCACCCAGTGGCACGGGAGGTGGCACAAACCTTCATTTTCACTCTATAACACACACCCACAGCACAGAAGCCTAAATGTGGGTGGGGATGGAGAGAGAAGGTAACGGGGCAGGTCAAGGCAGTATTGCTGGGTTTGCCTGGAACCTGAGACCAGAATCCTCTCCAGAGCCAAGGTCTCTCAGGTTCCTCCTGACAGGAAGGCTGATCCTGAACGCTGGTGGGGGGGCTGTGACGGGGCCTCTCTCAAGACACAATGAGGTCTCTACACAGACAACTTTAAATGATCTGTGAAAAGCCGTGGCTGGGTCTTCTTAGAATCTTCGGAAGGGCCGGTACTGGTTGTGAGACTCCCTGAGAACCAGATTTCACCAAAATATTTAATACCCGTCAGTCTTTCACACACACACACAATGATGCAAAAATCCTCTCTCCCAGTTAGGGACGTTCCACAGGCACCTCCTGAGAGCCGGCCGTGGATTGCTGCACTAAAGCGACCTCCACAAGCTAAGCTGCACTGGGGACACTATGGCTCTGGTCTTCATCTGGCGACCTCTCAGGTACCTCCAATGACCTCCCAAGTATTAAGAAATTCTGTTCTTAGGAAATCAATCTTGTTCCACTTAATTGAAACTGAACTAAAAGGTGTTTAAAGAGCTGAAAATTTCTGCTTCATATAGCTTCCGTCACCAGTGAGATGCCACATCAGTTGACTACTTTATATGTAGCCAGCTGTGTGTGTGCTCCTCATTTTATATGCATTATGTAACAGAAAACCTATGCAGCAGAAGAGAACTCACCCTGCACCGAGTAGGCAAACAGGGATATAGAGCCCAGCCACGAGCAGCTGGGAGCCACATGCTTCTCAGCATTCTTAAACTGTGAAGAAGATGCTACTTCATGGCCTCAAGGAAATATAGCAAGGCAGAATCAAACACTTAAACAAGTATTATTCAACAGACAGCATGTTCACACTAAGGAAGGAGGGTTATATTTAGGGTTTAAACTAGTCCTTGAACATCCTTACTAACTCCCTGAGGAAAACACAGGGAGATGAGAACTTAAGCTTCCCAAGGATTATGGCTCAAATCCTTACAAATCTACAGGGAGTCAACTAAAATGAGAACTCAACAGTAATAACTCTTTTTCCTGGCACCAGCATAAGGCAGTAGTGATTCTCAAGTTTAATATATTACATATATTATACACCATATATCTATATGTATATAGTATATAATATACATATAATATATGTACATATATACTATAAAAATAGGAGTGAAGTTGTAAGGGAAGTCCATATGATTTTAGAAGGAAGATGGTTTAAGCTTTAGTACTCCGACTCTGGGCTTTTTGGCAATAAAACCCACTGGACATAAAGCCCAAGAAAGTACAACAAAGAGGTATACTAATTATCAAAATAGCTGCAATACTCCATTGGCACTTCAGGGGTAACATTTCTGAAAACCATGGAACACGTAGGTGCCCGAGAAAAAACTGTTTCAGAGTTTGTAACAGGAGGAAGTGGAGACCTCCCTCAAAACATTCACTGGTGGATATGACGTCTTTCCCACTCTTTTTCTGTTTGTGCCTCACCCCTGAGACCAGGGCAAGGAAAGGCACTGCTTTCTGCAGAGTCTTTCTCTTACATAAATGAGGGGTGCTATACCCCCGTGTCAGTACTTCGTGGCTGAAAGCCTTCCCTCCGAAGGCTGCCCATGTCGAATCGTGTGGAGACCTCACAGCGCACCAGTAATGTATCATCCTTAATGAAGGTTCTTTGTTTTAGGGCTTCCAGGTGCATAAAAGTCACATAGCCAAAACCCTTTGGGTTCCGTGGGATTGTGGGTCGCTGGAAGGCAAGCAGCTCTGGTTTGGCATCCATGATCTCTTCATGGTTTTGCCTGATGGGTGTTTCAGACTGATCTAGAATTGTAAGGCGTATTGTACCCTGGAAGGGCCAAGGCAGGTGGCTGTCATACTCTCCCTGCATTGTGTGGACAAAGAGGGAGATATAGTTTGCGCAGCGCTGGGCAGTTGGCAGCTGAAGGTGCAGGCGCATGCAGA
Organism: Orycteropus afer afer; assembly: GCF_000298275.1. NCBI lineage: Eukaryota > Metazoa > Chordata > Mammalia > Tubulidentata > Orycteropodidae > Orycteropus > Orycteropus afer. Next base: position 1,181,700 of record NW_006921690.1, on the reverse strand, counting down.
GTTTGTAACCAGGCTTGCCAGTGTAGAATCCGGGGCTGTGAATGACAACAGGTTTCTCCTCCTCTTGGGATTTCAAGTGCATGCCAAAGTTGACAATCTTCCAGATGTAAATCCCATTGCACTGCTGAGCTTCTACTTCAGCAACTTTTTCTTCAAGGGTTCGAATAGTTCGTTTGAGCTCATTTACGTACATGCTCTGAGTTTCCATTTTAGCAGTCAGCTCCCGGATTTGATGATCTTGTCTTACAAGGCGACCCTCTAATTGTTGAATGGTTTCTTGGAAATTCTGGACCTCAGGATGACACCCAGAAGACATTCGGGACAGAGAGGCAGGATCATATGGAAGCATATCACACTGAGGCACGGGAGGGAAAGCAAGGCTCAGATTCTGAACAGCCTGGGCCAACATTCTCATGTGTGACTGGGTATTCTCTTGCAGGTGGCGTGCCAAGTGATTCCTCTGCATCTACAAATCAAGCACAAGCCTTAGGTTGGGAATAGATACTGTGAAGACTAGGAGAGGGATCAGTCCAGACCAAACAAAGGGTCTTCAAATAATGGCACCACTTCCCTCAATCTTCCACACCCTTCTTTTGCCCTCATCAGATTCTCACTATAATGAGATGATCTTGCTTCTTAATTCACTGAAAAACGGAAGCAAGCTGATGACTATTCTCTCAGCTTTCACTCAGATAACACCTCCTACACACACCTACAAAAGTATCAGTATCTATCCCCATCTTCTCTTCTGACTGAGGTAACTCTCCTCTTGTCCAGGACTGATATGTTACCTGTGCTCTAAATGGAACTCATGTCTTACAATATTTAAGATTTTACTAAACCTGTGGCCACTGAATTGATTCCGACCTTCCTCTGGTCAACACCATTTCCCCTTTTATGGCCAAGAGTAGTCTGCCTGCACTGTCCCTGATTCCTCATTTATTGCACAAATCTACCGCAAACTGGCATCTTTGCTGACTCCACAAATTCTAAGGTCATCAATAGCCTCTTGTTATATAAGCACATAAAACAGCAGCGTATTTTATGCAAATGACACATGAGCTACACAGGTTTGATAAACACAAAACCTCTGCACGTTAGTTTCCTATGTGCACTATACATGTGCACACTATGTATGTGGTGTGTTATTTGTCAGAAAAATATGGTATGCATGATTTAATAGTTTTATTATACAAGTAACTCAAGTATATAATAGAAAAACAGAAAAGAGAGAGATAAAAAACAAATGAGTTACTACTTCTTGAAACTGTGGCTGAGATCATGCAAAGTGAGTATATACAGGAAAGAGAACTAAACCAAGAAAAGCAGTCATGCATGGACAGTATTAGAAACATTTAAACCAGGCAAAAAGAAAGTACTGTCAAGGTCTCCAAAATTCTTTCAAGATTGGTGACTGTTAGTATCAAACGTATCTCATTAACATTAACATTTTGATATATTTCCTTCAAGTCTATTTCTATGCACACACAATTTTCCCACAAAATGTAACATCACTTTACTTAAATTATTAAATGCATGCTTATTGTGAAGCCATAAAAAATATAATGAAAAAATTACTGAAAGTACAACCACACTCTCCAGATAAATGACTTACAATGATAAATCACAGACATCTGAAAGTAACAATCACTAGTCTTGAAACAGTTTCAGAGACCTTGTGACAATACTTTCTCCTTGCCTGATTTAAATGTTTCTAATACTGTCCATGCATGGCTCCTTTTCATTGGTCTAGTTCTCCTTCCTAGATATACTCACTCTACATGATCTCAAGCTTCAATGATCTCCATGAGTTTACTTTGAGTTCCAACTTCAGTTGCGGGTATAAGAGCACATATATGGTGCACGCCAGCCATCTCCACCTGAACATTCCACAGCCAGGGAACTCGCACCTGCAACTCAACTCACTATTTTCCACTTACACCTCCAACCAGTTCCTCTTCCAGGAATCAAGAGTCATTCTGGATACTTCCTTCTCCTTCGGCCATCTTACCTATGTAGTCGCACGGTCCCCTTCTACAAAGGCACTGACTTACTTATTTGGTGAGTAAGAAGCCTCGAGCTTCACTGTCATCATCATAACTCATACTGTGCTCATTTGCAGCCACAGTAGCACCAACGCTCCCTCTTATCTTCCACAGTGCTGGCAGGGTGAGCAAGATAAACAAACTGCTTGTAGTTGCTCAATCAGCAATGCTTTCTCTCTTGCTACCTTCCCTGCTTGTCTTCTTGGACAACTCTTTTTCACTGTCATTCAGCCCAAATGTCCTGCTTTGTCCAGTACGCCCACCTGCTTTAGGAACTGCTAAGTGTGCCTCTGCTTCTGTTCACAGCATCCTACCCAACTCGATTACATAACCTATCATGCTGTTTTATAAGTATCTCCATTCCTGCTAATATTCTCCATTAGACTAAATAACAGAATACTCTTGATCCATTTTGAGAATTAAAAGAAAAACCCCTTACCTTTTCATGGCAACCGAAAGTACTGAATGCACATGGAATTGGGGCCGTAGGACAGTCTAGGTCATAATGGTTAGGCATCTGAAAACCGAAACAAAGGTTGAAAAATGCTTCCACCTGCATATCATGTTCTAGTTTGATGAGCTCATACTAAAAGAAAACTTTACATTTCCTTTACACTATTGGGTAAACACACATACTATCTATAGCTGCGTTTGTGCCACAACAGCAAAGCTGACTGTGACAGAAACCATATACCTCATGAAGACTAAAATATTTACTTTCAAATGTTACAGAGAAAGGAAATGTCAACATCACATAGCATCCCCTCCAATTATCACTGCTCAAAACTCATTTCAAGAAAATCAATTTGTTCCTATGGCTGAGAACTGCCGCCCTCTAGTGGCATTTTAGAGAAAAAGCACCTTTGACAGCAATCGCAAAGGGGACTGGGACCCTGACTGTGTTGAAAGCTGTTTACTAAGAGTGTGTGTCAGCTGCATACCCTGAGGTCACTGACTGCACTCTTACTCCCCTCATGACCGCCTTTCACAAATGTTCTTACTTATTTGGTACCTTAGGCATGACTGGGCTACACTGGGGAGGCTCAGATATTACAAGGCACTGCGGCTTCTACAGATTACAATGTACTCGCAAGCACATTAATAAAAGCTCTAAAGCCAAGTCTCAGGCTTTGATTTAGGGAATGTAAAATGTATTCTTCTAAGGTGAGTGAGACTCATTACACAGAATCATGTTCTTGGAAAGTGATGCCAAAATCCCTTTAGAAATTTAGTTTGGCAACAGTCAGAAATTTCAAGCAGAAATGACCTTAGAGACTATTTAATCTAATTCTACAAGAGGAAACTGATAATCTACAACAGGGGACAGCAAAACTCTTTTGTAAAGGATCACACAGTAGACATTTCCCACTTTCTGGACCATACAGTCATTGTCCCGAGTGCTCAAGTCTACCACTGGGGTGCAGAAGCAGCTACGAGTAATACATAAGTACATGGCCATGGCTGTGTTCTAATTAATCTTTCCAAAAAAAGTTTTTACGTGAAATTCAGATAACACAAAATGAGCTACTTTAAAATGAACAATTTAGTGGCATTTAGTACATTCACAATGTTGTGCAATTATCGTAGTTCCAGAGCATTCCCATGAGCCCACAGTAAATCCTTCACCCACGAAACAGTTTCTCCCCACTCTTCCCAACTCCAGTGCCTGGCAACCAGCAATCTGCTCTGTCTGTAAGGATTTGTATATTCTGGATAGTTCATATAAATGAAATGATACAGTATGTGACCTTTTGTGTCTCGCTCCTTTCACTAAGCATACTGTTTTGGAGGTACATCCACGTTGTAGCATACATCAGAACTTCATTTCTTTCCATGGCTGAATAATATTCCGCTGTATATATACCATTACTTATTTATCCATTCTTCTGCTGATGAGACATTTGGGCCATTTCTGCCTTGGCTGTTGTGAACAGTGCTGCTGTGAACATGCATGTACATGTACTGGAGTCCCTGCTTTCAACTCATTTAGTGGTGTACCTAGGGCTGGAAATGTGGTTCCAATACAATTTTATTTATAAAAACCAGTGGCAGCCTGGAGTTGGGTAGTGGGCCACAGTTTGCTGATTATTGATCTAGAATATCGATTCTTTCTAGAGATCAGAGAGCAACTTAGTGGTGTGGCCAGGATCAAGACCTAGGCCTTCCGACTCTAAGCCTAGAGTTTTGCCTACATCTTGTTTTTGTCAGGTTTTAAATGTGCTGCATGTTTCCCTTCAATATGAAAACAGAGTAAAGAGGAAAAGTGAGGAGGTGAGACTTCATAAAGAAAAAGCTGAACACCTTCAAACGAAGGTTCTGTCTGCTGGAAAAAAAACTAAGGGACTCCAACAGACAAATGGAAAAGTTTAGTTGAGCGACAGGTTTTGCTTGCTTCTACTTATTAAGGTAATTAATAATGATCTCTGGGTTTGCAAATTTCGTGGCGTATAAATATTTAGTGACTAATTTTCAAATTTTATGGGTGAACTTCCTAAATGTCAGAAGATAGCAATCAGATGGAATTTTCCTTTCTCTATTAATAATCAAAGGAGCCCTGGTGGCACAATGCTTAAGTGCTCACCTGTCAACCTAAAGGTCAGTTGTTCAAACTCACCAGCTGCTCTGTGAGAGAAAGATGAGGCTGTCTGCTTCTGTAAAAATTTACAGCTTTGGAAACACTGTGGGCCAGGCGACTCTGTTCTACAGGGTGGCTATGAGTTGGAATTTGACTCAACAGCATTGGGTTTGGGCTTTGATATTAATAATGGAAACACACATAGCTGCTATTATGCTATTTGTGATGATGCCTGACCAGTGGCTTATAGGATAGCTGAACAAGAGGGTCTACAGACCCGAGAACTCTGAAAACCTCCCAGCATACCTCAGCAGATACTAGGAATGTATGACTACTACATAGACTTGTTTTCATCTATTTCATTGCTACTCTTCAACTAGCATCTGGACACCTATGATCCTCATTTCACAGTACGTAAGTAACTACTTTCTAAAGTTTTTCTTTCTTTAAATGGAAACCCTTACTTTCAATCATTTTCATCTTAACTCTACCCACTGCCGTCAAGTTGATTCCAACTCATAGCAACCCTTTTGGAGGGAGCAGAACTGCCGCACAGGGTTTCCAAGGTTATACATCTTTGTAGACGCAGACTACCTCATCTTTCTCCTACAGAGTAGCTAGTGGGTTTGAACCACCATCTTTTGGTTAGCAGTGGAATGGTATAACCACTATGCCACCAGAGTTTATTTTCTTTTTCTTTTTTAATTTTTTTTTTATTATTGTGATTTGGGTGAAGATTTACAGAGCAAATTCACTTTCCATATAGCAGTTTACATATACTTTGTCTCCTGACATTGGCCACAGTTTACCACAATGCAACAGCTCCCCTCCTACTTCCTCCCCGTAGTTACCTCTTCCCAGTGTCCATCCCTCCATACACTCCTGCCCCCTGAGCTGTCTCTCTGTGCATAAGCAGCCTTTCTTTCTCAATGATTGTTCTCTCCAAGGAGTGTATCTACCTCAGGTAAATGTTCAACTCATATGCCTGTCTTCTGTTTGGCTGGAAGCCACAGGTGTGGGTTCAATTCCAGACCTGAAGGGCAGCTAGAGGCCATAGTCTCAGTGGTTCCACCAGACTCTATCAGACCAGCAAACCTGGTCCCCCCCCCACTTTTTTTTTCTTCAAATGGTTTTGAGTTTTTTTCTGCATTGCTGTCCCTCTCTATCAAGGATCTCCTACATAGATCTCCTTCCAAGTGGATGACAGTGGTAGTCGGGCACCATCTAGTTCTTCTGGTCTCATAGTCGTATAGGCTGCAGATCGGATGGTGTACCAGTCACTAGGACTAATTATTTCCATGAATTTTGGTTTTCTTCATTCTTCTTTGCTGTGGACGA